>NC_050444.1:29795107-30131357 GCF_903995425.1 Onychomys torridus | reverse complement strand
CATTTTCCAATTTTGTGGAGTACAGGTTTTTGAAGTATGACCTAATGACTCTCTGGGTTTCCTCAGTGCCTGTTATTATATCCCCATTTTCTTTCTGATTTTTAAAATTTAGATATTATTCCTCTGCTTTTTTTTTTAAGTTTGGATAAGGGTTTGTCTATCTTGTTGATTTTCTCAAAAAACCAATACTTTGTTTCATTGATTCTTGGTATTGTTCTCTTTTATTGATTTCAGCCCTCAATTTAGTTATTTCCTGGTGTCCTCTCCTGTGTGAGCTTGCTTCTTTTATTCTAGAGCTTTCTTATGTGCTGTTGTTAAGTGTTACTGTAAGGTTTCTCCAACTTGTTTATGTAGGGAGTTAGAGCTATGAACTTTCCTCTTAGTACTGCTTTCATAGTGTCTCGTAAGTTTGGGTGTGTTGTACACTCATTTTATTTGAGTTCTAGGAAGTCTTTAATTTCTTTCTCCCTTGATTCATTTGCGCATTATTCAGTTTCCATGATTTAGTAGGCTTTCTGTAATTTGTGTTGTTGAAATCTAACTTTAAGCCATGCTGGTCTGATAAAATACAGGAGGTTATTCCATTTTTTTAAATCTGTTGAGATTTGCTTTGTGACCAAGTATGTGGCCAATTTTAGAGAACGTTCCATGGGCTGCTGAGAAGAAGGCAAATTATTTTGTGTTTAGGTGGAATGTCCTGTAGATATCTACTAAGTCCATTGAGTCATAACATCTCTTAGTTCCCTTACTTCTCTGTTAAGTTTCTGTCTGGCAGACCTGTCCATTGGTGAGAGTGGGGTGTTGAAATGTCCCACTATTAATGTGTGGGGTTTGATGTGTGATTTAAGCTTCAGTAATGTTTCTTTTACATTTGTGGGTATCCTTGTATTTGGGGCATAAATGTTCAGAATTGAGACTTCATCTTGGTGGATTTTTCCTGTGATGAATATGCAGTGTTCTTCTTGATCTGTTTTGAATAAATTTAGTTTGAAGTCTATTTTATTAGATATTAGGATAGCTGCAGCAGCTTGCTTCTAAAGTCCATTTCACTGAGAAATCTTTCCCCACCCTTTTACTCTGAGGTAGTGCTTGTCTTTGAAGTTGAGGTGTATTTCTTGTATGCAGCAGAAGGGTGGATTCTATTTTCATATCCATTCTGTTAATCTTTTTATATGCAGATTGAATTCATAGATATTAAGGGATATTAATGACAATTGATTATTAATTCCTGTTATTTTTTGATGTGTGTGTGTGTGTGTGTGTGTGTGTGTGTGTGTGTGTGTGTGTGTGTTTCTATTCTTTGGTATTTGTTGGTGTAGGGTTATCTATTGCCTATGTTTTTATGGGGCATCTAACTTCCCTGGGTTGGATTTTTCCTTCTAGTCCTTTCTGTAGGGCTGGATTTGTGGATAGGTATTGCTTAAATCTTGTTTTCCCCCCATGGAAATATTGTTTACTCCATCTATGGTGACTGAAAGTTTTGCTGAGTAAAATAGTCTTGGTTGGCATGTGGTCTCTCAGCATCTGCATAATGTCTGTTCAGGACCTTTTTGGCTTTGAGAGTCTTCATTGAGAAGTCAGGTGTTATTCTGATGGGTCTGCCTTAATATGTTACTTTGCCTTGTTCTTTGCAGCTCTTAAAATTCTTTCTTTATTCTGTATGATGCTTAGTTGTTTGATTATTATGTGATGAGGGGACTTTTGGGGGGTGTCCCAGCCTATCTGATGTTCTGTAAGCTTCTTGTATCTTCATAGACAGTTCCTTCTTTAGGTTGAGAAAGTTTTCTTCTATCCATATTATTCTCAGGGTTGGTCTTTTCATGGTGTCCCAGATTTCCTGGATGTTTTCTGTTATGACTTTGTAGGCTTTAATTTTGTTTTTTGACTGAGGAATCTATTTCCTCTATCATATCTTAAACACCCTAGATTTTCTCTTCCATCTTTTGCATTCTGTTGGTTATATTTGCACCTGTAGTTCATGTTCTTTTACTCACATTTTCCATTCCAATATTCCCTCAATTTGTGTCTTCTTTATTGCCGCTATTTTAATTTTCAAGTCTTGAACTCTTTCCTTCCTCTATCTGATTGCTTTTTCTTAGTTTTCTTGACTTTCTTTAAGGGATTTATTGTTTTCTTTCATTTTTGTTTGTCTTTTCTTTAATTTCTTTAAGGGAATTTTTTGTTTACTCTTTAAAGGCTCTGTCACCTTCATAAAGTAATTTTTAAGGTCGTTTTCTTGTGCTTCTTCTTTGTTGGGAAGTTCAGGTCTTGCTGGTGTAGAACTACTAGGTTCTGGTGGTGTCATATTGCTCTTTATGTTGTTGAATATATTCTTTCAGTGGTGTCTACCCATCTCTTCCTCCAATCAGTGAAAAAGGTTTCTGTGTCTCAGAGAGCCACTCTTGGTCCAATTGGAGCTAGGGGAGTCTGTGTTTCAGGAAACAGCTGCAATCTTGGTGGATGGAGTGTTGCTTATAGATTACAGGATTCTAATGAGGGGTGGTCATGGTCAGGCCTGACTGCAAGAGTCTTACTTGCTGGCCTGAAATTTCTTTCATTGAATCTTAAAGAAAACATTTAAAGAAGTGTTTTTGTAGATGCTGAAAGATTGTCAGAGGTATTTTTATAAAAATAGCTGATTATAGACTTTTAAGCCTCTTTTATACAAAGGTCAATGAAGATAATGTGTAGGAAAACAAAGTCATGACCAATGAAAACTTTGGGCAATAGATTTAAGAATTGTGTTAAAAAGCTGTGGAGTTTTATTTCAGTTAATGTTACCAGGCATGTATTCAGTCTTTATGAAGCAGGCCTTAAATCCAGTAAGAATGTTGTTGGTTGCTCACATAACTTTCATGCCAATTTTTTACTATTTGGTATATCTTTCTATGCCAGTAGTTATTATTGCTCACAGGGTTTAGCCCTTACAGTGTTATTGATTAATTTTCTCCCTTAGCTCTGTGCATAGAACCTTATAGTGGCAGGCAAGGTAGCTGGTATAGATGAAGTTTCCAGTTTAGTACCACCTAGATTTCTCAGAGCCCATGGCTCAATTATATCTTGTCTCTACAAATAAGGTTTTACTATCAAGTTCTGAAGGTAACCAAGAACAATGGCAGTAGCGTAGTATTTGTGGATTCTATGGGACCTCAGTGACCAACAGCATAAGAAGAGGTAACACATAGTATTGTGCTTCTTAATTAATAGCCTATGGTGTTTGGGGGAGGCACTGTCCACTCCCAATTACTGGGTAACTCAACTTAAACTCATTTTACACATGTATATGTCTAAATTTTAGAAATCTTCTATAGTGTAGTATTTGCATATGGCTTTTCCCAGGTCTTTATTGTAAATTATATCTCTTCATTCTACCTAGCCTTCCTACCTCCTACCTCAATTAACCTCTCCTAATCTATTACTCTTTCTTTCTCCTATATAGTATTGATATTCTATTCCCCTTCCCTTGAAAGTTTCCCTTGTGGACCTGTGCTAATTCCCTGACTGCTATGGTCATCCCAATGCAAACATTCTTATCTAAAGATTTGAGTCTAGCATCTACATATGATAGAAAACATGTAGTTTTTGTCTTTCTGAGTCTGGGTTACCTTAGTGAGAATGACTATTTCTAGCTTCATCCATTTACCTGATAATTTGAATTTTCCTTATACTTTAATAATATTTAATTGTGTAAATACCCCACAATTTCCTTATCCATTTATCAGTTGATGATGATATATTCTGTTTCCATTTTCAGGCTATTGTGAATAGAACAACTATGAACATGGGTGCACAGGTAGGATAAAAACATCTTTGGGAAATATTCCCAGGGATCACAGAGCTGCATCTTATAGTAGAGCTACTTTAAGAATTTTGAGGAAGTTCTACATGGATTTTCATAGTAGATGCACAAGTTTCCACTATCACCAATGTGACTAATATTCCCTTTTCCCCACATTTACATCAGCATTTGTTATTAACTTTTGTTATCTTAGCCATTTTCTAACTATAATACAATGTCTAAAAGTAGTTTTAATTTTCACTTTTATGATGGATAAGGATGGTGAACATTTTAAAAAGTATTTGTGACTCACTGTATTTTATCATCAGAGGACTATCTGTTTATTACCAAGCCTTAGTTTTTAATTGGATTCTTTGCTTTCTTGGTATTTAGTTTTTCAGTTCTTGGCATATTCTATATACTGCTTTTTCAGGTGTCTAGCTGATAGAGACCATTCCCATTCTGTAGGCTACCTCTTCACTTGGACAATAGTGCCCTTCAGCAACCTTGTGGTAAGCTATCGACCTTAGACCACTTCTTTTGTGAAAAGGGCAGTGCTTTCTCGACACTTGAATAGATACTTATGTTAGTTATGGATTTGCCTTTCCATTATATAATTCTGTCATAATTACCATCCATGAACTTATAGAATGCTTTATCCATAATTACATTTCACACAGCATTGCTTCTGACTAAGGAACTCACGTCACAGCCAGAGAAGTGCAAGAGTGGACCCACACTCCTAATTCACTAGTCTTTCCATGTCACCCACCAGCTTGAAACAGTTTGCATGATAGAATGTGGAATGGCTTTTTGAAGATGCAGTTACAGTGCCAATTAGGCAGTAGTATCCCAGAGGGCTGGGGCAGGGTTTCCCAGAATGTTGTGTATGCATTGAATCAGCATCCAATATACAGAATGGTTTCTCCTACAGACAGCATTCCAGGGTTCAGGAATGAAGGAATGGAAATGGAAACTACTTCACTCATTATCATCCTAGATCCCCAGTAGGAAAATTTTTGATTTCTTCCCACAACCTTAAGTTCTGATGGTCTAAAATCTTTGGTCATAGATGAGGGAGTACTCATGTCAGAAGACAGAACAACATTCCATTGAACTGAAGCTCAGAGGTCTCCCTGGCCTCTTTGGGATTCTGATGCTCTTAAGCCTGTGGATTAAGAAAGGAATAACAGTGTTAGGAGTGATTGATCCAGACTGTCCAGGGGGAACTGAATTGTTCTTCCACAATGGAGGTAAAAATTGATTACTTCTGGAGTACAAGAGATCCTTCAGGGCATCTCTTGGTGATGTCATACCCCATTATTAAAGCCAAAGAGAGACTAGCCTGATTCAGGGAGGGTGACAAAATGGCATAGACACCTCAGGATTGAAGGTATGGGTCACTGTTTTAGAAAAAGAATCAAAGTCCGGCTGTGATCCTTGCTGAAAGTGGAGGAAAACTAGAATGGGTAACAGAGGAGGTTCCTCATAATTACCAGCTGAAAGGCCGTGTGAGTAGTTGCAGAAACATGGTTTGTAATTGACATAAGCATTTATTTACTATTTTGTTAATAACATTTTTTATTCATACATATATATGCATTAAGCAATTTTTATGTTTTCCTATATTTATTATATAATGCAACATCAATTAAGATAATATTAGTGGTTATAATATTTAAGTTATGATACACTAAAAGAATGTCCTTAAGGAACATTGCTACCTATTCTAAAGTATATACTGTATTTTTAGTTGTACATGGGATAGTTATATCATGTTAGATGAAACTATGACCTGGTTATTATTTTAATTTGAAAATTAATCATGATCTAAAGAGATGTAATTGTATGTCAAGTTAATGAGGGGTGGCATTGTGATGACTAACCTTGGTTTTCCTTTGACTATGTGTGAAATCAAGTAGATCCCAAGTGACTGAGCATACCTATGTAGGATTTGCTTGATTGGATCATTTGAAGTCAGAAAACCCACCCTCAGTCTGGTTGTACCTTCTGGTGGAAGCCCATAGGAAAGGACATGGATGACAGAAACCTTTGTTTCTTGCCATCACTTTAACTGGCAAGTTCATCTTACCTGTTCCAGAAACATTGTTTCCATGGTGGGAGACCCTCCCTTCTCCAGAATTCAAAACAGACTAAAGAAAGGCAACTTTCTAGGACTTCTGTAGGACTTTAGCATCAGACTGGAACTGCTGAAACATCCTGTATTGTGGACCTAACAACTAGCAGATGCCTGACCTTTCTGTTAGGAGACATTCATTGTTGAACTACCCAGACCACCAGTAAGCCACTCTAATAATATTTGTAAACCCTATCAGTTCTGTTCCTGTAGAAAACCCTGACTAATTTAAGTTCCAAGCCCTAATTTTAAACAGAGTTGTTTGATTTCTTGGTATTTAGTTTTTGAGTATACTCTGGATAATAACCCCTTTTTAGAGGTAGAACTGATAACGATTTTTCCCATTCTGTTGGCTGTCTCTTCACTTAAATGATGGCATCCTTTGCCATATAGAAGCCTTTTACTTTCATGAAGTACTTTTTGTCAATTGTGGCTGGCTAGTTCTTAGGCCCCTGGTAGTATTATGCTGAAAGGACAAGGTAATAAACTACCTCCTAAATTCTTACTTATTACCCATAGATTAGTTTGTCTTAATCCTCACCAGAGAAGGTTCTTTTTGTGATAGATGGTGATTAATGAAGAGACACACAAGGCTTAATGTGCAGAGAATAAGATAATGTAAAGTATTCATCTCTTGATGAGGTGTTTACACCCATTCCTGCAAAACATAGGCACCCTTGTGAAAGAGGAGCCAAGAGATTGGGGGTGCCCAAAGTAGTAGACATCAGAAGAAAAGCAGTGTCTGACAGTCATGACAGAGCCATTGAACACATGAACTCACAGCACATGTGATTGCATGCCTGTGACCTGAACAAGATCAAGCTATCTAAAACTCCATCATCTATAACTCCAGAGCTGGCAGGGATGGCTGATTTAAGCCAGATATAAGAAGATTCCCTCTATCTTCAGTGAGACATTGTAAAAATAAGATGTGAGATGCCTGCCATTGACCCCCGCTGGTCTCTCTCTATATGTACATACACATGGAAGTGTATATGCAATTATGTACATATATACTCACACCACACACACACAAGAGTCAAATTAAAGAAAGTTTAATGTGCACGATTACACATCTCTGCTGTATGGTAGAGGTAGACCATATATCAGATTGTGACATTTTCACATAATATTGGCAGTAGTTGGCCAATGTTTTTGACTCATTAGAAGGGCTGTTTTATATTGTTATACTAAAAATTGTATGCATATGTTTTCATTATGGGATGCAGCACTTTACATACTATACTAATACATAGCATACTGCTAATCAATAATTTACTCAAGGACCCATTTTTATGAAAGTCTTCATAACGTATAAGAAAGGATGCTGAAATAGGAGTTTGTCTCCCAGCCCCATGTCTATCATTTCACCACTTGAGTTCTTTTAATCCTGATTCATAATTTCTCAGATGACTCCCTTATTTGCATTATGGGTGTTTCATGACCAAATTACTTCAGATTGCCAATAGCTGAACCCTCTCCATGTTGATTCAAGTGCAAGTGATTTCTTACCCCAGAGACACACATCTGGAAAAGCTAGAAGTTGGTTTCAGATATCCATTAGTCTTCTTATCACAGAACCTTTCTATCTTTCTTCTCTATGATTTTCTGAAATATGGACAGAGGATCTCCTTCTTTTGCCAAAATGATTATGAGAACATTGTTTCCTTACCTAACAATATCCCCACTTGTTTTGTAAGCATATAAAGAACCAAAATAAAAGTAAATAAATAAGCTCCTTCTAGCAAAACCCTGAGATAATCATCCCGAATCTTATTTTTCAGGATTTTATCCAATGTGGATGAGTAAACTAATTACACACAATGGGAAAGTGTCATCATGTTTGTCCTGAATGGAGGAGAGTTCCTTCTTTGAGATCATGTACACAGAATATGAGCTGTCTACAAAAAAAAAAAAAAAAAAAAAGAAAAGAAAAGAAAAAAAAAGAGGAAGAAGGCATATGATGATGTGAACTCAATTTATAGTCTGCTCTGTGACAACTTGTGCAACAGAGTAGTAATGAAAAGGTATAAAAAATGGAAAGTAATGATGTTGATTAAAAATAGCTTCCTTCAGTGTTTCACAGTGTAGGGAAAGAACTGAGTAGGTACATGAAGATGTTCTGATGTACAAATAATTCTTCTGCATTACCAAATATGTGCAGTAAAAGTAAAAGTACTCCTATCAGTCAAGTAAATAAACAACTAAGCTGCATGTGATGACATTTGAGATATGGGAAAGCCAAAATTTCATGTGGAAGTAATATAGAAAAAGTAATATTTTAAGAACATTTGGTTAATTGACTCTATTTTACAATATATAAAGCATTACAGAAATTCTAGGATAGAAGTTAAACTAAAAGTCAGAAAGTAAATCTTGAACATCATTAACACTGGTGATTTCTTTCTTATTTCCTTCCTTCCTTCCTTCCTTCCTTCCTTCCTTCCTTCCTTCCTTCCTTCCTTCCTTTCTTTCTTTCTTCCTTTCTTTCTTTCTCAAGATAGGGTTTGTAGACCAAACTGGCCTTGAACTCACAGAGATCCTCCTGCCTCTGCCTACTGAGTGCTGGGACGACAGGAGTCACCACCACCACCTGGTAACTGTCTTTTTCTCACGGGGTTGGTAATTTCTATGTTACAGTAACTTCTATAGAAATCCAAACTTAAAGTTTGGTAATCACAGCTATCTTGAAGATGATGAAATGAAAACAGGTTAAGTGGACTTTAAATATTAGCTTCCAAGAAACCTAATACAAATTTGTCATCAACTCTGGGGAAATGATTTTCTAAATTATAATGCAATATATATATATATATATATATATATATATATATATATATACATACATATGTATATATAGTAATATAATGAAGTAATTCATTAATGCAAAATCCAAATTAACCAAAATCAAAACATGAAGAAACAAATTACTAAAAGTACACAGGCATAAGGTTCAAACAATAGCGTATAATGAACTTACTTTGAAAAATGCAATGTCTTTATGTTTATATCTTATTTCATAAGAAACTGAATGAAAGGAGTCACATAACAGGCTACAGTTAGTCTTTATTTAGATTTTGATGTGATAAACAATGAACCAAGAAGCTTTAATAACATGGAATATAATTGTCATTGTAAGTGTACAACTTCCTCTGTAGACATGGTTGGAGAACTTCAATAGCTATTGAAACAAAAAGAATAATTATTGAGAAAAACATTGATTTATTAGGAATGTAATGTAGATATTTATATAAAACTTCTTATTTTAAAATAATGCACTGAAATAACTTTATTTTACTTAGGGTATGTTTGCCTTAACAGTGAATTTGATTCTTTCATTTTACCAAGAGAGGAATATGAAATTCTCCATTCAATATAACCCCTAGATGTTTTGAATCAAGTTTTGAGGCGTGAAATATAGTGGAATAAAGTTATGATAAAATATACTAGAATAATTTCTGATACTATGAATAGAAAAACAATGAATGTGCATGTATCTCCTAGGTTGGATATATATCTTTTAGTTCTATTCGTAGGAGTCTTATAGCTGACTTTCATGGAACTTCCATTTTTATCTTTTGAGAAACCTCTGCACTGACATTCATGGTTTGTACTTCCACCTGCAGTGAATAAGTTCTCCTGTTTCCCCATCATTGTTGACATCAATTGTATGAACATCTACAGATTGCATGACCATGGTAAACTCTCTTCATTGTATGTATGTATGTATCACCTTAAGTAAAAACAACTTCAAGGTTCACCAGACAGTTATCCCTTGAGTGATATGTATTTAAGATTAGTTAGTAAAATCAATGTCGGATTACAGAGAAGATAACATGATCTGATGGTGGAATAGTGAAGGAACTTAAAATAGATAAACTTAATACTGATTACTTGCTATCAACATGATGACAATTTATTTACAAATGAAATGAGTATTAAGTAGTTTATATTGAGTTTTCTAGCTAAAACAAGGATGCTGAGTAACTATGTGACTTTTTAAAAAATCACAGTTTACTTCTATGATGCTAAATATTATGATTTGTGCCGGGCATCTATAATATCCACTCTAAGTTTTTGAAGGTCTATGAGGCACAGAATTTATGTTTTTTGACTTTTTGTTTGAGGAGTGTCTATTTTTCCTTTATTAACCATGTTCTTCAAATTACATTATAATTAACTCAATACTTTACAAATTAATGTAAAATTCCAAATGTAACTCACCGTATCTGAAGCAGAAGGAACATGCATGGTTAACAAATTTGATCAAATGTCTGGATCATTTATAAATAGAGCTCAGAGAAATAATTTCTAGCCTATGGAAGGAAAAGTGTAGCATATTAATACTTCAAACTATTACAATAAAAAGTATTAAATACCACTGCATTTGTGACTAGAAGAACAAAGCCTTAGTTTGATTTGATTATAGAAAGAGAAAATGAGCGTCTATATTCAGACTATAGAGAGCAATGAACATTGTGTCAGTGTGAAAGAAAAGAAAGATGTTTAACCTTCAAGCTCACCATGCTTTCTCTTTTATTTAATATGAAGTAGCCATGGAAGCCTGGTGTTATGTCCTTTGACAAAGAAAGTCTTGGATTTCAATATTAATGTGGCAGCAACTCTTCCAAGAGCTATAGAAGCTGTGGTCCCACTTCAAAGCAAACCACTATCTGTGCTTTGGGCAAAGGGATCTACACAGTTAAAATGTATCACAACCATGCACTTCAGTATGTGGGTAGGGTTTCTGTTACCTCCAAAAATTATGCCAAATATGCATTTGGAAGTTGTATGTATTTGAAGGACAAATATATGTTCTATCTCAAATGCAGATCCTAGCTTCTAATTGTTAATTATGTGTTTCTAGGAAGTTATACCTATCAATAAAGACCATGAAACATTAATTGGATCTATGAGATAGGAAAAGGTAGGGAGTTAGAGGAGAATGGGTAGGGTACTAGAACATATGAATTACTAAAGAGCCAGAGGGATACTGGAAGCAAAGGGCACATCTGCATAGAGTAGGGGAAGTATTTACAGGAATAGGTGGAGTAGATTAATCTATTAAAAAGGAGCATGTATGGAAATGCCATAAAGAAACATGTTATTTTGTAAGCTAATTAGAAAAGGGTAACAGTACACAGCCTTCTTTGTCCAAACTTTCTCTCAGAATGTTATGGATATCTTCAGAGAGAGAGATTGCTTCTCCAACAGTGGCAGTCCCTGAATAGCCTTTGGAGACATCTGGTGACATTCTTTTCTTCTGTAGGAATCTTTTCCTCTTATCATCTTCATGCCTACCTAGGCCATTGCTATTTAACAGTTTATTCTGAGATTAAAACATTCCATCCTACAGGGAAGCTCCTTAAGAGGGAGGGTAAACTACTCAAAGTAACTTCACAAAGTCCCTGAAACTAACCAGATTCATTAGGCCCCTCCCTTTCAGAGTAAAACAAAACAAAACAAAAAACAAAACAAAACAAAAAAAACAAAAAAATGAAGCTGCTGAGAGTCACTCTAAACAAGCCAAGTCTGCCAGTCCCTCTGCTGAGGGGAGATTTAGTGATGCAGTTGTCATTGAGTCATTTCTGCTCCAGTAACACTTGCCCATGTTACAGTAAACCAATAAAACACATGGTTCATCAGTTTGGACTCCGGTGTTATCCACACTTTGATCTGTTGTGAGCTTCCTATCTGGGGTGAGTAGATGTCTGTATTGTGTCTCTGCAGGAAAAGTCTTGCCACACAACCACCTTTATTCTTCACTTCCAGAAGAGAAAGGGAATACTTAGTTCTAGTCTCTGAGTTTGTACCCCACTACTCACATATTAACATGCTTATCAGACCCCATCAGACAGGTTTCTCTGTACAGTGGTGAGTAGTGTAAACAGTAACTCACAACTGGTCAAAGAACAGATTATTGCTGCCAGTGGGGTTCTCATCTTCAAGTGGGATTTCTATCTCCAAGAGTCACAGACTATCACAAAAGAGGGAGTGGAAGGGCCAGTTGGAGTGCACTGGAGAGAAACAATGCCTTCTGAACTTGACAGAATTACTGCACTCATGACCTTACAGCAGTTCTGGTTGCATGTACAAGACCTATGTGTTATCAAGCCTATCAACATTCTAACACATAGGGTGAGGGGCTCATGAGTCTCCACCTCTAACTGACGTGCTATAGTACATTATTTTTGTTCTTTCTCATCCACTGTCATTTTATTAGTTTAGCAGACCATTATTCTTGTTTTACAGAATTGCTGCAGTGGCCACTGAACACATCTACTAGCTTTGGCTCTTCCTTTGCCTCAGATCTTCTTTAGGTTATTACCTGTGAAAACTCTGTAATAGCACACTAGTCTCACCATCCCCACTGCTATCCTTTCTTCTGTGTTTTCTGATTTGTTCAGACTACACACTGTTTAATTCTCAACAACTATTTTGTGTAAGCTGTCTTACCTATATCTCTTTGCTGAAAATATATTCTTTCTTCATATGATATATCCTGATTATAGTTTCTGCTCCCTCCACCCCTCCCAGTTCTTCCCCACTTTCCTTCCTCTCCAGATCTACTCATTTTCTGTCTCTCATTAGAAAAGAACAGGATTCTAAGGAATAACAACCAAACTAGACAAAAGAAAATATAAGATGAAGTAAAAACTTTCATATTGAAGTTTGACACAACAACCCAAGAGGAGGAGAAGAGTTTCAAGAGCAGGCACAAGTGCCAGAGACCTGCTGTCCTCAAGGTCAGGAGTCCCACAAACATACTAAGTTAATAGATGTAATATGTATACAGAGGAGCTGGTGCAGACTCATGTAGTTCCTGTGCTTGCTGCTTCAGTATCTGTGAGTTCATATGTGCTTTCCTTAGTTGATTCAGATGTCTGTATTCTTTTGGTTTCCTCTATCCCCTCTGACTCTTACAATCTTTCTGCCTTCTCTTGCATTGGGTTCCTTGAGTTCTGAGGGACTTAATGGAGATCTCCATTTAGATTCTGTCTGTACAATGTCTGGCTGGGGGTCTCTGACTCTGTCCCTATCTGCTGCCAGAGGAAGCCTCTTTGATGATGACTAGATAAGGCATTGATCTATGAGTATAGCAGAATATCACTAGGAATAATTTTATTGATTTTTTTAGACCAGTCTTGTTTGATTTTACCCTAGATCTCTGGGCTATCCAGTCTCTGATCCTTATTTATCCAAGCAGTGTCAGGTATGGGTTCCTTCTCATGGAATGAGCCTTACATCAAATCAGACATTGATTGACTACTCTCATAAGTTCTGTGCCACCAATGCCATAGCATGTTTTGCAGGCAGGAAAGATTGTAGAAAAAAAAAAATTGTGGCTCAGTTGGTGGCCACATTTTCTCCTTTGGTAGCCAGTAGAGTACCTACCTGCACCAAAGCATCTAGAACATGCGGGTGAGGGCTCCATGTATGCACCAACTCTACTTCTCCATGTTCAGTGAGCTTTTTGGATGTTGTTCTAGGCAAGGATGCTCCTCTGTCAGTTTGTGGAGAATAACCCTCTGTTGTAGCCTGGATTGTTTGATTATTTGGTGATTTATATGGGACCCCCTTGACCAACAACTTAATTGAATGCAACCCTGACCCACCACTGGAGTTCTTGCCTCGCTACAAGAGTTGGCCGCCTCGCTACAAGAGTTGGCCAGTTGAAACTCCATATCCTCTGTCACTTGCAGTCCTCATTAAGATCACTTTCACAGGTTTCTGGGAGTTTCCACTGAACTAGGTTTCCACACAACCTCCCCAAAGCCCCCCAATTCCAGCAGTCTCTCCCTGAACTCTCTCTCTCTCCACTTCCCTCACCTGATCCCTCCTGCTCCCATCCCCATCTATTCCCAGTCCACACATAAAATCTATTGTATTTCCCATTCTCAAGGGTATCCATACATCCTCCTAGACCCCTCCTCTATGTCACCTCTATGTATCTACAGACTGTAGCTTTTACCTATATCTTTTACTTATCTCTCTGACATTGATTCTAAATTCCCTCTCTCTTAGACTGTAGTTAACCCACAACTATTCTATAATCTATTTTGTATATATGCCCTTGTTTCTCTTTGAATAATTAAAAACTAAACATAATTATCTTGCTTTCTTGATATAATAATTTTAATTAATGGAAATATTAAAGTTATAGTGAATTAAATTCCATACATGCAGACATCTTTTTATACATAAAGGGGAATAGCTATTGTCCATATTCTATCATAATTTGTTTAAAAATTACTTAAATAAGTGAAACAAACCAGTAAAAATGAAGACAATATCGCTAACTTCCAGTCACGCCCCAGTTCTCTTTCCCTCGTTATAATTTCCCTCCTTGTTGACATGTGTGTTTGATCGTGATTTGTATGTACATATTTGTGTAGCTGGTACATATGAGCCTTCAGTATTGCTTTTCCTTTTTAAATTATAAAAATGAAATCTAATTGAATAAAAATTCTTAATTTTGTACAGTGAGTCAAATTATGATTTTGAGATTTATAAATTATAACTTATTTCTCTAATTTTTATTTTTCAATTATTTTTAATGCTTGTGTGTGTGTGTGTGTGTGTGTGTGTGTGTGTGTGTGTACACATGTTCCATGGAGTAAATGTGGAGAATGTGGAGAGCAATGGATAACCGGAGTGAGTCAGTTCTATCTTTCCTCAGTGTGTGTCCCAGGAATCAAAATCACCTCCTTATTCCTTGTGACAAAGGCCTATAACTGGTGAGCCATTTTTATAGCCATATTTTTTTGAAAAAATAAATTTTAAAAACCTTAAAGTTTTTTTGTTTTGTTTTTGTTTTTGTTTTGTTTTGTTTTTTACTTCCAAAATACTTAGTATTACCTTAGCAGCAAGACTATAGCTGGCCACTTGACATTGTGATAAGATTCTGTCAATATAAACAAATTGATCTTTTAGAAGACTTTCTTTAACATTTGAAAATTATGCCATGAACAATTGATTGTCTGCATATTGCTCCTTAAATTCTAAGTTAAAAAAAGAGGTTCATTTTTCATTGCAGATGAAGATTTAAAACCATGAAAACCAAATTGAAAAGAAGCTGAAAAAGTTGGGGGGGGGCAGTGGGGTGTATAACATAATAAATGAGCTCAATTGCAGTAAATCCAAGGTCTCTTTGACTTATTTGTGTTCCATCGAATGCCCATCTGGGTCAAAGTGTAAAGAAATAAAAAGTTGCAATAGCCTGCTTAGATGTGCATGTGTACGCACACACAGACACAGACACTGAGTATGCATATTATTTCAGCAGTGGGAAAAGAGTGAGCTCAAGTCATATCTAATTAAAAATGAAACTCCCCAAAGAAATCTGCATAGTATTAAATTCTAGTTTTTCATATGTGTAATGAAAATTAAATAACTAAATTAGTATACACACTCTGGAGTTCATCTATCCATCAAAATAATTGTTTTTCTTCCTCCTTATTACTTTACTAATCAGTCTCTCATAATCAACTGACCCACCCTCAGCAGCATGTATGCATGGAGTGTTTCATTTTCCTGCCACAAACTAAAGGGTTCTTATGCTAATTCAGTGCTCATCATCTGGTCAAACCAAGTAATATATTGATATTGTAGAGGACTTTGGTAGATTCTGGAACTAGTATCAGTTGTGAAGGACATGGGTTTCTAGACAACCTGCAAAATGAATTTCTTCAATAAGTGTATCAGTTCCCATTTCCCTTTATCCATGTGGTAAGAAGTCTGTTAGCTGAACAATTCTGTTTTAATGTCGTGCTGCCTACTTAGCTAATGTGAGGGTTGGGAAGAACAGGCTTATGCTTTTATATTGCATATGTCTAGTTCAGTTTCTGTGTCTCACAACCTAGAGTTTTTTAGCCTCAGCACTGTGGGCATTTTGGAAGACATGCTCCTTTGTTGTGGGCTGTCCTCAGCATTTTGGAATGTCTAACACAGAATTCTTGTCTTTAACCAGTGGATACCTTTAACACCTCCTCATCCCAGTTATGACGATCAAAATCATCTACAGACATTGATAAATGACTCCTGCAAATGGAACAGAGATGACATCTTTCCAGTTTAAAAACACTGCCAGGGATGATAGTGACTTCTGACATTACTTCACTCAATGTTATATGCCTGGGCAAAGTTTATATTTGTCAACACTTAATTATGCATTACAAGATACATAGTAAATATTGATACTATTGTAATTAATCATATTAATTACACAAATATATGATTAAAGACTAGCAGATTAGTCTCTTTATAATATTTCTGTGTGATGCTTATACTAAGTTGGCAGGGAGCTGTATAGCTTGAGTTCCCAAATATAAAGAACAAACAAAACCAACTGATTGAGTTTCTCTGCCTGAAAGAAGCTGAGTCCCCAGCCCGTGACAGTTGAGTGGGCTGAATTTCTTCCCCAGCCTGTTGTTTCACCGGCAGGGGCACAGGCAGAAATTACAAGTCAGGACTGGAGAGATCTGAATTTCCAGGTTTGTAAACAATGCACAGAGTAGTTATGGTTTGGGTTTATGTCAACTTGGAATTGATCAGCTGCAAAGTCACTGAATTCCCATTAAGTGTGTGTGAAGCAATTAGATTAGCAGAGAAACCACAGGCTTGATTTACAGAAGCTGTGAGCAGATCACCTCTCAAGGACCTCCAGATTGTAGAAGCAGAGCATGCTGGGAAGCAACACATCTCCCTGCAGTGCTGACCTCAGTCCAGGTGCCAATAGCCACATGGGAACTTTCACCACAGAGGAGGAATGGGAATTTTGTGGTCTCTATCTAGCAGAACTTAAAAAGCACAGTGCCACACCTTATTCTTATATTTTTCAAGGAGGAAAATAAATGTCAGCAATGTTTTTTTAAATTTTGTTTAACTCTCTGTAATGGGCACACAGACTGGAAGGAAGCTTGTCTTTTGAATGTGTCATGAGCTCATAAATACATAAAGGCAAAGACAATAGGTCTGGATTTTACACAGCAATCCTGCATTCTATGTGTACCAACAGAACTGAATTTGGGATTTCATCTCTCTGAGAGGGAGCACATACACACAGCGAATACTTCAGAGAATGAAGTGACAGTTTCCAGTTATCTCCAATTTGGGGCTTTAAATTTTGGAAGTGTTAGTCAGACATTAGACCTTTATAATGCTTGGCTGTGCGGTGAATAACCCTGAGTGAGGATCACAAGTCACATGTGTGCCTCCTGGTGTGTGCTCTCAAAGAAGCCCAAATTGTGCTGCTTTCTCCCTGCTCTCCTCTGGTTGAAAGGAAGATGAAGCAGGAATCCAGGCTGTGCATGGAAAGCGGACAAGCCCCAAAGAGAACAGAGTGTGAGGATAAGGATTCTTGACCTTGGTAACTTTGTTGGACAGCTGACTACATTGATTCTGAGTTCACCGGGAGGGAAATCACTTCCCTCTGACATACAACACTGTTCAGTTCTTCTGTCATAGTCAACTAGACATTTTTCTTATTACTGTATCTCAATATTATGCAAGCTTTCTTCATACTCTTGAGGTTTGCACATCAGTTAGTAGTTAAGAAACAAGACCAAAAACTCCAACTGCCATTCCTTTGGATGTAACAGATAAAGTTGCACTTTTGATGATGTGCACAATTTTACCTTGAGAGGGTTCTTCAGCCTTTTCCTGAAATTTGGAAGTCAGGTTCAATGCAGTAACATGCCCACTAGCATTTACGTGGCTTTATGTGAAAACTGGGCTGCAAGCAAGCTGCCCACCCTCTGTTTTTTTTATTTTTTCACACTCTCTTTCCGTTTTGCCAGTCCTTTATCTGATCTTATTACTCTTCAATCCACAACCTCTCTTTCTGTTTCTTCACTTTTATACTTCCCTTCTTATGATATTTGAAGAACAGAATTTTATATGATGCAGAGATTTGAAGCCATTCAAAGGACCTTCCTGTTTTTGCAAAGCCTAAACATTGAGCTTCAGCATATATTCCCCAAAAGAATCTCTTTCAGATATCTCTAACAGGTAACAGACAATAAGAATGCTGGGAAATGTAGTTCAGTCTATCAAGTTGACAGATTACAAATCCATGATGGTAGATCAAAGAAATCGAAGTCTGTTATGTCTTGGGTCCTGATTAATCTCTGTCATTCTCTGAGTCTTTCTCTGATGTCTTTACAAAAACAGAAGGCAGACCTCTACCATTGCGTCATGCAAATTGTCCTGCATTCCAGCTTCTGGTTGGGCTTTGGCCAGGGGAGTGCTGCCATGAGGAATGAGCAGGCAGTGAGTCAGACCACAGAAGTTAGTTCACACAGATTCCCTGCCTGCCTGGGATCTCTGCAGTGACCGCATTTCACAATGTCCACAATTGTTATACAGATGATCTTTCTTCAAGTTTCCAGTTCTACTCAAGCTCTGGAGATCATCCTTTAAGTTACCCTTCAAGTTGAAGATGGTGGAGAACTACTGTTACTGCCACTGGAAGCCCATAAACCCTTGCCTGCTGAATTTAGGAATACAAATATCCTCTTTAGTAAATTATTAAGGAAAGCTTTTAAAGTGTCGGGATAATCACTGTTTATTTTGTTATTTACTTTTACTTATTCTCTATTTTATTGCAACCTTTAATAGAATAGGTAAATAAATATATGATCTGGAAATTCTAGAAACAGCAATAAAATATTTTTAGTAGTTGTATGTTTGAACTTTACCATTCTATTATTCTTTCTGTTATTTATCTGTTCTTAGCAGTATGTGAATTGAATCTATGCCCCATTTTTTAAAAAAATAGATGCTAATGAATTTTACCAATGTGTTTTTCCATTAATTCCAATTTTGAGACAGCCAACAATTTTGTTCCCCATGGAGCTTCAGACTGTAGCTGTCAGCAACTATCTTCTTACCTTCTTTCCCAACTCTCTTAATCAGTTTTGTAACTCAACTCCTTCTTCCCCATTACACATAAATTTTGCTATGCCTACTTTCACACACATGCATTTTTTTTTATTGTTAATATTCCCATTTATTTGTTAGTTTGTTTATTTGCTTGCTTATTTCCCAAGAAAGCTTTCATTAATTGAAAGGACCTTATGTTACATCTTCCTTAATTTCTGAATCTTGAGGAACTAGGTATTTAAACAATGAATAAATTGGACAGAAATATGTCTTTTTTAAAATTAAATTTTAAGGTCTTAGGAATTAGATTAGCTATGTCTTTTGTTTGTGCTTCCCTAGAATTTAACAGATTGAATCACATGTTAAGATCTCAAGAAACTACATTAGGCAAATAAAAAGTCAAAGAACAACACAACAGAATTTTAAGGAAATTATAATAATGTCTTGAAATCTTCTGAGACAATCTTTCATTAATTACATATGGCGGCTGTGTTATGGCTGTTCTTTCCTGTTTTTCTGACTCCTTTTTACCTTGCTTAGAGACAGCCTTTACACTTCTTTTCTATTGTTACCTGGTCTGGGCAATTAACCTCTACTTGATCATTTCCAAGACAGAATGATTTTGAGTAATTTATACTTTTAAAAGAAATTATTTTTTAAGAGTCAAGGACATGAAGACAATTATTTGTAGGTCAAAAATTTTTTTTTCTACTTCACCAAATCAATTTCTGTTAAGCAACAGTGATTAATAAAAACTAGTAACTGAATTTGGCTTCATTCACTAAACTAGCAATATTTAAATTACTTTGGATCATGCTTTTTCTCTAATGAATATACCTGGTCTGTGTTAAACTCTATGGAGCAAGATCAATATATTGTCTAATGTTATTAAAATTTTGATTGTAAGCATCATTTGATCTCTTTCATTATTATATAATATTTATTTCCAAATGCAGAGATACTGAACAGCATATTTGTCAATAATTATGTATTAGGTAAATACAAACAAACTAATGGATGAAAAGAAAAGAAGAAAAAGGATTATGTCAGTAAAATCTAGAGAGTTGATAAAACATAATATTTGAAAATAGATTTTAATAATAAAAGAGAAATAATTTCCAAATACATATGTGCTACTGTAACTAGTCCAAAGTAAATAATATTAGAAAGGTACAATTAAATATTGCAAATGATGTATTTGTAGTAATACTGCTTGCTTGCCATATACAATGTCCTAGGTTTGATATTCAACTCCACAAAAGTCTTGCTTCATTTTTGACAGTGTTGGCATTTAGTAGTCATTGAACATGTTTTATTAAAGATAGAGATATAGTGGTTGATTTCAGTGAGTGTTGTTTATTGCTTAAGACTCACAATACAAACTTGTGGGTTAAATGAGAAAGGGTGCTTTTGATGAGAGTAGGAGATACAAACTGTTCAGGAGCTGATCAAGGACCCTGACACTTGTCCTTGTCTAGACATAGCTTTCCTGCTCTTCTATCTTGAAGCCAGAAATGAAGGTGGGATCTCCATTTCCAGCTTTGGATTTTCATTATCTTACTTCTGCACTCACACAACCTAAATGAGTACTGCTGCTTGACAAGTACATGTAGGAATGAGACCCAAACTGAGAGGTAACTGGGTATGTATGATGGGCCAGCTGGACTGAGCAGTTCCTCTTCCCAGGCCTCCCCCCAGCTTATGTCACAAGTCCTGTGTAAACCTATTCTAGAAGCTTGTTGGTACCACATATCAGGTATTCCTATATAACACCTCTACCTTTATGTTATTCTCTTACACTCCCATCTATAACTCTATAAAGTCTTAGTCAGGGTTACTCTTGCTGTGATGAAATATTATTACCAAAAGCAAGTTGGAAAGTTGGAGAGGAAAGAGTTTTTTTTTTTTTTTTATTACACTTTCATGTTATAGTCTCTCTTTAAAGGAAGTCAAGATATGAACTTAGGCAAGGCCAGAACCCAGAGGCAGGAACTGATACACAAGCCATGGAATGGTGCTCCTTATTGGGTAGCTCATCCTTCCTCTCCTCCCAGTCTCTTCCCTATACCTCCCCTCTCCCCCAGATCCACTTTTGTTCTATTTCCCTTCAGAAAAGAGCAGGCCTCCCAGGGATATCAACCAAACATGGAATAACAAGTTACAATAAAAAGAGGCACATCCTCTTATATCAAGGCTGGACAAGGCAACACAGTAGGAGGAAAAGGATCCCAAGAGCAGGCAAAACAGTCAGGCCCTGTTCCAGCTGTTAGGAATCCCACAAGAACACTGTGGTAGTGTGAAAGAAAATGGCCTGTAACAAGTCTTTCTTTAGACTGCCTGCTCCCAAATAATGATATGGAGGCTTTTTATTAATTATGAAAGCTTGGTCTTAGCTTAGGCTTGTTCTCAACTACCTCTTAAAACTTAAATTAGCCAATTTATGTTAATTGATGTTTTGCCATGTGGCTCATTACCTCTCCCAAATACTGTATGTCTGACTTCCTCCACATCTGGCTGGCAAAACTCTGGTACCTCAGATTCTTTCAGAGCTCCTATCTGTCCTTAGAAGTCCTGCCTATCTTCTCCTGCCTAGATATTGGCTGCTCAGTTTTTTTTATTAAACCAATCAGAAGGTGCCTTAGGTGAGGAAGGACAGAGTCACATCTTTACACAGTGTACAAGAAGATTATTCCAACATCTCCCACTTTTAGTCCAATAAAAGGCTCTTTCTCTAATATCAATAAATTATATACAATAATAACAATTATCATATAAGAATTACATTCACAATGTTCAGTATTTATATTTGGCAAATTTGGAGAAAGTACTCTATTATCTATCCTATCTTGGTGATTCCAAACTTTTGTACCTGAATTATTTTCTATCATAACTTGTATTACCTACCTAAAATTACCTTTGTAGACCTTAACACATTTTCTTAAACAACTTAAGCTTTTATGTCTCTCAAACTTCATTAACTTTACATCTCTTTTTTGAGTTTCTTTTCTCAATTTGGTAACAAGGAAAACTATAATTATCTAGTCTTCAACACCATCAGAGACCTGGGAATGATAACTATTACCTGAGCAAACAAGAAGTACAGAGCAAGCAGCTTCCATAACTAAAGAAATGTCTGAGATAGCTGGCTGCTTAGACAGTCACCCAAGTTTCCTCTGTAACATTCAAACATCGATCTTCAGCCTATGGACTCAGAATGTCTGACAGCTTTTTCTGAGAAGCAGGAATTTTCAGTTTGGCAAAGTTCAGCTGTAGACTTTTTTTGTGTCCTGCTTGTCCAATTTGGACAGCATGCTGTCAGCATTCAAGGCAAGGGTAGTCTCTTGCCTGGTGGCTAGCTTTGACAGAATTGAAGCAACCTCTATATAGAAGTTCTTTGATGCTCACCATCTTCTTTGAAGTATATTTGTGTTGCCAGGAGCATACATGTCTCAGTATTGTGACAAGTCTTATATCTTTAAAATAATTTCAGTAACATATTCTGTAGATCTCTGAATTATTTGAAGATTACATATTTATCTAAAATATATGTGTTTAATTTTGAAAACATACCAAACATGACCACAAGTTTGATTGTTACAGGTAACTAACTACTAACCTGAATTTCTTAATTATACTAAACAGTTTGTAATTGTAGCTTTTAAGGACTAGAACTTTACATTACATTTTTTAATGAGTTGCATAGGTAAAATATCTCAAACAAAAGTAGACATGTATATATAGTATGTTGTAACCAAAATAATCTTAAATTTGTATCAATACACAAACATCCATATCAATGTAAAATATTTTTAGTTTAAAAGTAGATTCAATATTCTATCCTTGTATGCTGTTATTTCTCTTTCTCCCCCTTTTTCTTTCATCCACCATTCCTTCCTTTTTACAACATTAGATACGAGAGGAAGAAGGGTAGATCAAAGAGAAAGAAAGAAAAAAATCCCTTAATCTACCTTTCTTTGTTTAGTTTCCTCCCTGACCATGACCAATACAATTTGCAGCCAACTCCTCTAAACAACAACATGCATCTATAACCCACCAAATGCAAATGTTGGTGTCATGTTCTTAAAATTGCTTCCTGCTGTCTGGGAGTGACAACATCTTTAGGGGACCTTGACAAACCTGAGAGATTTAGCTGTATCATTTGTTGTCTAGTCTCTGTGTGATGGAAAAGTGCATGGCTTATCTGAAGTCCTGGCTGGAGTAGTCTAAGGCTGGGCCATCTTAGCTAGCTAGCTGCTTTGAAGTTGTCCTAAATGCAGATTTTTGAGGAAACAGCAACAGGGAAATTTGTGAGATCATCTGGATCATCTGGATCATCTGGATTACTTGTCTTGTCTTGGTGGGTTTTGGTCCTTTTGTTGTGAAAGCACATAAATATTTAAAAGTTATGCTGGGCAGTTGTGGTGCATGCCTTTAATCTCAGCACTCAGGAGGCAGAGGCAGGTGGATCTCTGTGAGTTCAAGGCCAGCCTAGTCTCCAATGTTACCTGTCTTTTGGTTTTTCTTGGTTTATTCCTTCATGTCTGCAGCTAAGATTTTCAGGAGGTTCCCCTGGTAAAATTTGATCTTTATTTTAAAGGAATTCATAGCTTTTTGTTTCCTGTGGAAACAAATGCATAACCTCTCCTCTAATGCAACACATTTCCTGACTTCCATTCTGAAGTTAAGACATTCTTAAAATATACAGAATGATTTAATTCAGCAGTTTTTTCCACAATCCAATGTCTCTCCATAGCTGTTGGGTTTGGCTTATTAGCATTTAAAAATTTTAAGTTAATAAAGCACTATGTAATCTATCTTTGTGGGGCCTTTGTTACCTCTTTCTGTTTATTAAGCATCTCTTTTAAAGTATAACTGGAACTTTCTTTTTTTGTTTTTGTTTTTGTTTTTGCCTCTGTTTTTCAAGACAGGTCTTCTCCATGTAGTTTTGGCACCTGTCCTGGATCTCGAACCCACAGAGATCCACCTGGCTCAGCCTTCTGAGTGCTGGGATTAAAGGCATGAGCCCCCACCTCCTAGCATGACTGGAATTTGCTACAACTGCTTGTCCTGTAGGATTGTGTGATATGCCAGTAACATGCTTTATGATGTAATATGAAAAAAAATGTTTCATTTTACTAGAGACATATGCTGGAGTACTGTCAGTCTTAATTTGTACAGGTATCTGACCTGAAATGGCTGACTTAAATTTGATATCAGGCCCTGCAAGATGTCCCCTTGGGCATTTCCTGACAAGGGGTTACCTTGTTTGTCCCTTGTTGATAAGCATTCACTAGCCCAATGCCAGCCTTTGCCATACCTTTTGCATACCCCAGAAGGCTGGGGCCTTCGTTTTGGGTTATCTCTAGAGAAGAAACATTGTTTCTAGGAACATTTTGCCTACAATCCTTTGGAAATGACCTTGCTTGCCACAGTCAAGACATATGGCAGTTTGGCTTTTCTTAAAACCATTAAAGATTACTTCTGCTATTAAAGTTACATTGTAAGTATGAGATACAATATCAGCCATATTTCTATTCCATTCATCTACTGGTATAGATCTTGCCGAAGATTTCATGTCAATCTTTTATAAATCACCACTAATTTCTTAGCTCCAATTGACCAGCACCAAATGTTCAATTAAAACAAAGGTTTTACTTTAGTGGTTCTAGTCTCTTATTAATCCCCAGCCATTTCTTTAACCTTAGCTAGCTAGAACCACAAAATCTTATGGAGTCATTTTTTTCAACAGAGGATACCTTCTTTCAGATGATATTAGCTAGTGCCAAGTTGACAAAAAACTTGTACATACAGTAAAGCTCTTTTCTATGACCCTTTGTCTTTGATTTAGTAAGACAAAGGGCTCACCAGCCACTGGCTATTGGTGGCTCTGATGAACCTGATTTGTTTAGCATCTTAACTCTGTAAGATATGCATACCAGGGGTTAGAAAAACTTCATTTCTCTCATGGTTTTCTTCCTCTATTTCATTTTTATAAAAGAGTAGTATGCATACTCTTAACTTTATGTTTTTAATATTAAGTAATGGTGCTTTAGAGTTACTTAAATTTGAAATCGTATTTTCAGTCTAATAGATACTAATTTGTATTATGTAAGGTAAAATCACTTAAATTAAAAATATCCAATTTTAAATGGTCAATCTAGTAATTATACATAAAGGCTTGATTATATCCTAGAGATATACTACTATATTACTTTAAAAGAGTTCCAACTTCCTTGGGATTTAAATAACTGTGTATTTGCCTGTAGATCAAACTCAAGATCTGTCAAAACCTGGCAAGTAAACCTTTTTTTTTCCTAATTTCATGCTTGTTGGATAATATGAAAAAGAAATTGGGAGAACAATAAAGACACCTGTAAGTAAACCCCAGGTGTGATAAATGATCTCCAACAATTCTGATTATGAGTCATTTATTCCATTACAAAGACTTTACTAAATTTTGCCTAGAAATTAAGATTACCTGTGTGATTCATTCAAATTGCCTATATATATTTCAATATCTTTTCTGATAGCATTGTAGGTGAAATTGTTTGATTAAGGAAGTCTATAAGAAATGTGACATATATAATTAAACATTCTTTTAACATATATAATTAAATCATTCTTTTGCCTAAATTATTCACTAAGATCCCAGCTCACAATTAGATAGTATACATAAATCCTTACCCTTTTGCTGTTTTGCTAATGTTTGACTGTGAGAGAACAATAATGATACCTAAGAAGATTGATTTGGTAAACATTATTGAATGAATAAACATAAATTTATTCTCTTAATGTGAGGATTGTCTTGAGCTATTTTAAAATCTCATCATGTTTCAGAACTTTCATCTATCCACTTAATATTCTGAGGATTCATTTTTACATTTGCAACAGGTTTTCTATTTTAGGCTGAGACTCTGACCAAAACAGCAAGAATCCATTGTACAAAAAAACTATATGTATTTAAGTTAATTACAGGTATGTAGTTAAAGAACTCCAGGCCTTTGAAAAGATGTTGAACCAGACAATAGTTGATCAAAGTCTTGCTAAGTTAATGAATTACCTTGAAGTTATTTATATCTTGAATTTTTTATATATTACATTATTCTATCTTGAACTAGTTCTTCATTGGGGATTATACATTATAAAAGATCAGAAACTTGTTAAAGATAATGTTTTAATTAAGTTATTGTTGCCTGATACAAAACTGGGAGGGGGAAAGCTAAGGAAGCAAAGATTTTAAATGACATAAAGGTTACAGTCCATCATTAAAGGACACCAAGTCAAGACTCAGTGTTGCAATCTGGAGGCAGGAATTAAAGCATACCCACAGAGAAATGCTGTTTATTTGTATCGCTTACTCATCTTGAATTTTTATACAATTTAGGACTACCTACCCAGGGGTAGCACCTCTCATGATGGGCTAGTCCCTCTCATAATCATTTCTAAAGAAAATGCCCAGCAGACATATCCAGAGGCCAACCTGATGGAGCAATTTCTCAGTTGAGGTTCATTCTTCTCAGATATCTCTACTTTGTGTCAAGTTTACAAAAACTAACCAGCACAGATGGTTACTTTAGGACTTTTCAATGCTGTAGGCTTTGCTTAAAACACGTATTTTGAGATTTAGTTAATTAAAATTTTAATTGACTGACATTTATAGAATTAATGTGTTATAAAAATAGCAATTTTGACTCCCCATAGGAGACCTTGATCTGGGGGATATAGGGTGGCTTGGGAGAGAGGGCTGGGTGGTGGGAGGAGGGAGGAGGGAGGAGGGGAGATCCGTGAGTGGCATGTGGAATGAGTAGAAAATTTCTTAATAAAGAAAAATTAAAAATATATATACCAGGAAAAATAGCAATTAAAGAAAGTCTATAGGTAAGTGGTATCTATCAATGAAATTATCTATTTCCTTTAGATTTTCCAATTTGATGGAACATTTGTTTCTAAAGTGCGTCTTTATAATTCTCTGGATTTCCTCGGTGCCTAAATGGGTGTCTAATTCCTGTGCCATGTCTTAGAGCTCATTTAGTTTTCTGTTGCTTGGCTTGTCCAACTTTAGTATGATGGTTTTTGTTTTATATTATTACATTTTATGTTTAAAAAAAAAGACAGAGAATTCTCTGTTTAGCTCTATAGCCCATTTTTTTTAATTGGACTGTTAGATATTTTAATGTCTAGTTTCTTGAGTTCTTTATATATTCTGGAGATCATCCCTCTGTCAGATGTGGGGTTGGTGAAGACCTTTTCCCATTCTGTAGGCTGTCATTTTGTCTCATTGGCCGTGTTTTGCCCTACAAAAGCTTCTCAGTTTCAGGAGGTCCCATTTATTAGTTGTTGCTCTCAGTGTCTGTGCTGCTGGTGTTATATTTAGGAAGTGATCAGACAGATAACCTAAAGGCGTTCAAAAAATTTCATCTTCCCATAAGACCAAATCAGTACAAAAGCAGAAAAACATTTGGAAATCATAAAAACAGAGTACTCATGAAACATTTTCCCTGATTTCAGTGTATGTTCAACTTAAGTAAGTGACATTACACAACCCAAAATGTAATAGTCTTCTTTTACGTAGCCATTAAAGGTGGAATATGGCATTTAGAGTAAGCTCTAACTGCCTCTTTGCTTTGTTGAGGTACTCACATTGGTTCTAGGAATGTTTCATAGAGTCATGATAAGCAAAATAGGAACCTCAAAATCAAAGCAGACATCCCACTGTCAGCTATGAGGAACTGAGAAAGAGTGTTAGGCAAAAGAGCAGCAGGATACAATTGATGTTTGGGGATGGTCAACTCACATAGAGAATTAAAGGTTCATTTTGTAAGTTATAGAGAGTTACAGACAGGGAGAAATTGGTGTTTATATCAGATACATAAAAGGGTTATGAATGAGAGTGATGAATCAAAGAAATATTATTGATAGAGAGGCAAGAGAACTTTATTATTAGTTTCATTTGGAAAGATGGGCTCAAAGTGAAAAATAAATTGTTTGAAAGCATGATCCTAATTCTCTGAGGGTTTTAACTCACTTTCAGAAGTGATTACGTGATGACATTGAAGTTAGTGAAAGAAAGTTTACCCTTGAATCAAGATGGTGTTTATTTAGGTTATCTAAAGAGTGTTGGTTATAAAAATCATATCAAAAGGGACCCTGTCTAGTGACAGGATGTCAAGCACCTGCTTCAGGCTGCTAAAAAGAGGAATTTGACCAGAGATTTCTCAATCTGCTAATATTTAACATATAGCTCAAATATATAAATATAAACTATAAAAATTGCTTCAAAATATATCTGATACCTCCTTCAGCTTTGCAAGTTTAAAAATTAAATCACATTGAATTAAATATCTGCAACAAAAACAGAAAAAATGTCTTGTGCTGGTGAGAGCACTCAGTGGGTAGAAGAATTTACCACTAAGCATAAATACCTTAGTTCCTCCCCTAGAATCCAGGTGATGGAAAGCAAGAACTGACTCCCAAAAGTTGTCCTCTGACCTCAATATACCTCACTATATCACATGTGAACTCATTCTCTCTTTCTCCCTCTCTTTCTCCCTTTCTCTCCCCCCACCATACATAAAAATAGGTAAGTAAATAAATAAATTTAAAATAAAGATTATGGACTAAGCATGACTTTTTCCTTCAAATTCCATTAGCTGAATCTAGTGTGATTTATCAGCAGAATGTTGTTAGAATGTTACTTTTCTTTCATTTTTTAAATTATAAATGCTTAGCCAATAGCTCAGGCTTATTACTAACTAACTCTAACATTTTAAGTTCACCCATATTTCTATTTATGCTTTGCCATATGTTGGTACCTTTATTAGCATGGCACGTTCATTGCCTGCTTCCCCTGCATATGGCTGGTGACTCCTGACTCTGCCCTTCTCCTTCTCATCTTCCTTAGTTTGCTCACCATGCTTGTACTTCCTGCCTGGCTACTGGCCAGTCAGCATTTTACTTTTCTTAGAAACATGGCTGTTCAAATCTTAAATGTAAAGAATTATTATGAATAAATAGATTATAAGACTATGTAACTGAATTTTCACATAGTATGGCTATCATCTTATTTATCATCATTTTTATAGGCAGAAAAAATGTCTCACTAAATATTTCTCAATTCAAAGAAATATTTGTTATGCTTTATGATACTATTAAATAATTTGTATAAATAGAAATTTAAAGGTTGAAAAAATTATTTTTATTTCATAAAGGAAATATATCTTGATTTAGTAATGAGTAATATTTTTAGTTATATTGATGATATGAATAGAAGCTTCTATCCTGAGGTCAAGCTCACATCAGTGTGTAGATCAAAAGTAAAGACAGAAATATGTAATCATTCACATATAACATTTAACATTGTCATAATTTTTGTAGAAATAGATGCATGACCAATTTCTAGCCCTTAACTCCAGTTTCAATTCTGTTCTTATCTGTGCTAAAACTAGATGTATATATGGGCAAGAAAGAAACATAAATTATTGGGTCAGACTTTCCCCTTGGGAGAAGTAAATATAAGCTCCATCCCTTCTGTTCTTAGGAAAAATAATTATACTAAACTCTTTGGTAGATAGTTTTCATAGCATGCAACCAAAGGGACAAAGCTTCTGTGTTACTTGAGAAACAAGCTGAGAACAAATGATGAATACTTGTAGTTTTTATCTCCACTTTCAAACTACACATACCATTTCATTATTATTTGGATTTGCCATATTATCAGTTTAGAAAGAAACACCAAATTACAGTTAAATATCCAACTGTATTTTTCAATGGATCCTTGTTCATTATATTGTTAATTTACCACATTATATTGATAATTTATCACCACACATTACAATGGAAACTCTAGCTTCAGAGTTACCCATCGAATCTGATTTGAATAATTTGAATGACTTTATTTGGTGATTGAGCAAAAGCCCTTTTTTAAGGAGTAAAATTGTTACACAATTCCTGTGTTGTTTGTATTATAAGAGCTGAATTGTTTTTCACATAAAAACCTCCATGTATATTTTTAGGCATTATTGCCAACAACTTTAGATTTTATGCATGTTCTTAAAGGATCTCTTAACAGAATACCAAAAAATTAGAGAAGCTTGGGTCACTTGTACATAAGCATTATGAAGCACAACCAAATCCATATTTTAAAACAGTTCTTATAATATTTCAATTTCAATGGTTGGCATACTAATCTAAGTAGAACATGAAAATGTGATTATTTTGCTTTGGTACATGGTTAGTGTTTAATCAATTTTCAGAAACATAAAGATGTAAAATGCAATTAACCTGAACAAAATAAATTACAATGTTAAGGCAATTCTGTTTGGAATAATTTTTAAACTTACTTGTTGAGTTTAATTATATTTTGATGCTCCAGTTTTAAATGATACTTCTTAATGTTTTTCTACAGCATTACTTTTGTTTTAGTTTTATTCTTAAATTCCATGTTTACTTCCTTATTTTAACAGTACATTTTTTTTCTTCATAGGGGTTGTTTCTTGAACATGTTACATCTGCAATTCACTTATCATTTATTTCATAAACTATTTTTAACAAGTGAGTGAAGTCTCTTTCTCTTTGTGCAAGGCAAGATTCTATGATGAGCTGTAGTCAATGGCATTGTATTTTTCACTCATATATTGAGAAACTGAAGAGAGGTTTGTTACATATCCTAGCTATTATAAGTGGTGCTGAAACAAGAGATGCCTGTTGATATGAGTTCATTCAATTTAGGCATATACTTAATGATGAGATTATGAGATAATAAATTTCTATTTGCAGGTTTTTAAGGAAACTCCAAGCATTTGGCACAATGACAACATTAATTTAGCTAAAGTTCATCCCTGAGTAAATGGTCACAGAAAATGTGGTTTATGCATATAAATAAGACCATCACTCATGACAACACAGACAGACCTGGATGACATTGCATAAACAAGGCATACAGAAAAAAAGCACTATGTGTTCTCACCCATGTGTCCTCCCATGTATTTACATCTAGAAGCAGAGAAGAGAACGGCCATGGCTAGAGGCTAGGGGCATCTGAGAGAAGGGGAGAAGTTGGTCATTGAGTACCTGCTACAGTTAGATGGCACATGGAATGAGCATAGTTAACAATAGAGTATTCACCATAAAGAAAAACTAGCTGGGCACTGGTGGCGCACGCCTTTAATCCTTGCACTCACGAGGCAGAGGCAGGCAGATCTCTGTGAGATCAAGGTCAACCTGGACTACACAGTGAATTCCAGAACAGCCAAGACTGTTACACAGAGAAACCCTCTCTCAAAAATAACCAAAAAAAATGAGAGAAGAAATAATAAATATTTAAGATGGCAGAAATTTTAATTAGTCTGTTTTGATGATCACACAAAGTAAGTGTGAGTTGAAATATGTTATTATATTATTAGTAAGTATATTTATTGTGTGTCAAACAACAACAACAACAAAAGCTTTAAGCAAATGGATGTTTCCCTTTCTTCAAGTCTAAAATCAGTCAAACTTCTTGTACCTCATGGTAGGACTATGGTACCCAAAGCACTTGAATCACACATATAGATCTATTTGTGTAGTTAGAGCTTTCCTCCAGGTCCTGCCAAGCTCCAGCAGTCCCACAGCCCACTTATAAAATAAACATACAGACGCTTATATTATTTAAACTGTTTGGCCTAATGGCTCAGGCTTCTTGCTAACTGTTCTTATATCTTAAATTAACCCATTTCTATTAATCTACAAGTAGCCATGTGGCTTGTGGCTTACTGGTACCTTACATCTCACTTGTCATGGCGGAGGCTGGCAATGTCTCTCTGCCTCAGCCTTCCCCTTCCCTGAATTCTGTTCTCTGCTTGTCCCACCTATACTTCCTGCCTGGCTACTGGCCAATCAGTGTTTTATTTACTAACTGATCAGAGCAACACATTTGACATACAGAACATCCCATAACACTTCCTTTTTTTAAAATCTATCTATCTATCTATCTATCTATTATTTATTCATGTTTTCCAAATGTTCATTATCAACCAGAAACTGTCTTGGGTCCTTGCAGGCCATGGGATGACTCAGCTGGAGGACTACTGGAAGTTTTCAGTCAGGTTACAGTGTAACATAAATTAGCTTCTATTGAAATAACCATGGGGCTATATGGAGAGTTGGCTCAAAGATGGTAACACTGATTCAAGGCTTAATTGACAATCATGATGAAAGATGGTGTAACTGAAAGGACTTGGGAAAAGAAGGAGAAAGAAGAAATGATAACACTGTGACTATATGTTGACATCTAAGACCATCAACTTTGTTATCAGACTAGCTATAGTATTGAAAGAATGACCAGTAAATAATGACAATGAGATTTGTAATTTGAACTACTGGAAGAATGACCTTGCCCTGAAGAAGAATGAGGAGGACTGTAGATGGTGCAGCTTACTGGAATATCAGGGATTAGGTTTGGATGCATCAAAATCTGAGGTACAGACTCTTGAAAATGTGGGCCTGTAATTCATGGTAAATCAAAGAAGATATAAATTTAGGTGTCAGTACAAACATGTTATGAAGCCGTAAACAGTATGGTGCCATAAATGATTGAACCCTGAAGCATTTCCAGACTTAGAGGGCAGAGATTAAATAAACTGCCATATATATATGTGTGTGTGTGTGTGTGTGTGTGTGTGTGTGTGTGTGTGTGTGTGTGTTTACATATAAATTCATTATATAGATTGATCAAGTTATATTCAGAATTATGTATGTGTATTCGTATAAGAATACAATAACAATGGAAAAAAGAGGCCATGAATTTCAAGAGAAGGGGGATATGTATGGCATTATTTGGAAATAGGAAAGAGAATGGAGAAATGTTGTAATTGTATTATAATCTCAAAACTTTAATAAAAGAATAGTCAGAAGATTTTGAATGAACTTGAAGAAGAAATTCCAAAATGTATGATGTTTTAGAGAATATATTACAATTAAGGAAGTGAGATGATTCGCAAGATGGCTTAATATGTAAAGCTACTTTTTACTAGGCTTGATGATTTGAGTTCAAGCTTCAGAAGCTACATGGTGGAAGGAGACAATTCCTGCAAAATATCCTCTAACCTCCACCTATTTGCTGTGGCATATCTACATATCCCTCTCTTCTAGATAAAGAAAAGTAATAAGATTTCTTGAAGAGGAAGATAAGGAAGAATTTTCCATGACAATGGTTAATTGTTCTAATTTTTTCTAATTGATGACATAGGATGAGCTCTGAAGAATGACTGTCACGTTTATCAAAATTAATGGCATTGGTGAAGTTGGTAATGTCTTCTCTGAAGTAGTAGAGGCAGCTTTAACTTGGTTGGTTTAAGACAACAGGAAAAAAGAAATAGAAGACTACTCAGCATAAATTACTAAAAAGAAGCAAGAAATGAGTAAAATTGTCATCTTTAAATAATAGCCCCCCTTTTTTTTGAAGTTTTATCCTGTTGCATACTGATAGAATGATTCAGTAGAAAGGAAAAGTCAGATACTAGAGAAAGAAAGGCAAATCACTGGAAGCAATTATCTGTGTGCAAGTGGAGGTGATTTCTTACATTTGAGCATTGAAGTCCATCTGCAAATGTAGTTAATTCAATTCTCTGAAATTCATTTTTATTGGTTCCATTTTTCTCTATGTAGAAAGCAAAGTTATCAGCTAAGTTGTAAGTATTGAAAATTTGGGGGATAGAGGAGGTCACAGGTGGGAAAATTGGCTGGATAAGTGTAGCATTATTCATAGGAAGGCTGAAGGATCTAAGGTTTTGATTACAATAAACCAGAAAGCATGACTTATCTTTTTCTCTAATCACATTAATCTTCAGAGATACTGAGCTAGAACTGATAGAAAGGTAGCTGAAGATGTTGTTAAAAATATAGGAGAATGTTTACTACAGTGAGTTGCCACTGCTCTATGCTAGGTGTGCTGTGAAGAGAGAGTGAGGAATGAGCAGTAGCAAACCACTTACAGGATAAATGGATTTAAGGTAAATTGAGACAAAAGAGTGATTATTTCTGACTATGGTAAAAATAAAGATGTTATTTGATGAATGATAAGATTGTGGACAAAGAAATCCAATAATTCAAGAAATAAGCATGTTGGATTCTATGTGGGAAGTGAAATCATCAATAAGTTGAGCAAGTATAGAATTTAATAGTTACAAAGGAGAAGTTCACAGCTGGGTGTTACATGACTCTAAATAAATGGGTATTATCAGATAATATCAAGGAGGACCAAAATGACCATCTACTTATTTCTATGTCCTGAGGCAGAAGAGGCTCAAGAAGAAGAGTATTACAAAAGTAAATTAATGTCCTTGGAAAAATCAAGCTTTCGGTAAGACACAAAGGACATAGAAAGTGGTGAGCATCAACTTTAAAAGTTATTTGTTGATAGTCAACCTTGAGGTCTACAGTGTTTCAGTTTAGAAGGGGAGGACTGGGAGACTGGGCAAGAAGGGAAGGAAGATAGCTTTAGATAGGGATCAGTCATGGGTTAATTTGTAAAGGGACATGGATGCTTTATTTATGCTGTCCCAAAACAATGATAATGAGGCTAAGATTTTTGGTGAGTTTAAAGAAAAGCATTTTGGAGATGTTATGGGGGAAGATGAGAATTAGCTACTCTAGACTGCTGCTGATGCATGTTGTTGTCTATTAGGAAAGGAAGGACCAGTTTTCTAACTTGCTGATAATATTATGTATAAATAATGTGCTTAAGTCCTAGGGTTGCCTATTGACTTGGTTGTCATGAGCCCAGGACCTTTGATAAACTAATTCAATTGGGTACATTCATTCATCAGAGGTCAGGGCTCAATGCCATTCCTTTCTTATAAACTGTGTGTCCCATCAAACTTGTCTGAGCTGCTTACTGGAGATCAGAATCCTGAAAACCATGTATTTTATATTTAGAGCAAGCCCAAAAAGACAAGGCACTCCTTGGAAAATATATTCTGCAAGGTTAGAAGCAGAAAGGTTGAAGTAATTTCTAAGTACTACACCTGGTGAAGTAGTGGGTATTGTCCTCTCCACATGCCTCTGTATTTTAATTTGGTGTTATCTTTGCATTTCTTATCTGCAGCAATCTTATTTTCCTAGCTATGTCCCCTAATTTTTAATTTAGTTCTCCAATAATTTCATTTAATTTCCCTAGTAATTTTCTAACATTATTTTAATTTGTAGGATATGTCTCCTGTTAAAAAATACACCATTGAATACTAACAATTTTAGGTATCCTATTTCTATTTAATGTTTATGCTACATATAGCATGTTTATGTTTGTTTTGATCATTGAGTAGAAACATACAAACATCACTGAGATAAATATACAAAAGAATAGTTTTATCATTCTTTTTAAAAAAAAGCAAAACAACAAAAATAAAAAATCAAAAACACCCAAACCTTCCTCAAACTGCCCTTTACTTTAAATCTCTCACCACCCTTAACCCATAGCAACCACTGATCTCCTCTTTGTCCTGATAGCTTTGACTTTTCTAGAATGAAAATCTAATCAGAATCTCATTGGTATTTATTCATGACAGAAATTGCATTTACTCAATTATTCAAGATTGGCATTTGAGAATCATCCTCAGCAATTTTTTCTGTGGACAGTACATGTAATCAATTATGTCTTCCTTAATATTTCTAGAGGATCTTGCCATATTTCAGTTAGTAGGAGAAGTAAAAAAGGAAAAAAAAAAGCTACAGGAGTTTAACATTTAGTTGATGTAACTTAGATATTTATGGTCACTATGCCTGAGTTTTAATTGAGATATTACCATAGAAATTTTGTATTGATACATTCTGCAGGTTTATGTTGGTGTTAGGACAAAGAACTGTGAAGGCTTGCACATTTAAATGGAAATCACAATGAACGAAAGAAATTCTGTACAAGGTAATTACATTTTCTTGAGATGAATAGAGATCTTAAGACGATAGAACTGTTAGAATTGGAAATGAGATACAGGAATTCAATCGACTCAGTTTTTCAACTACAATGCCCTTTCCATTTCCTCATCACTTGTTTAATGCTGGATTATTACTACAGTATTCAGCATTTTCTTTGCAAACATGCTACTTAATATCCTTTTTTTGTTAAATATGGTATATTTTTTTTTATCATATTTGTGTTTTAATTTTTCACATCAGCCATGGGTTCCCCTATCCTCCCCTCTCCCGCCCCCGCCCCCACCTTCCCCCCAGCTCCTCCCCTCCATTCCCATCTCCTCCAGGGCCAAGACTCCCCTGGGGATTCAGTACAGGTAGGTCCAGTCCCCTCTTTCCAGGCTGAGCATGTGTCCCTGTGTAAGCCCAAGGTTCCACACACAGGACAAATAGCCAAATGAATGGAAGCACGTGAAATATGAACCAAAGGCTGTGGAGCCCCCAGCTGGATCAGGCCCTCTGGATAAGTGAGACAATTGAATGGCTTGAACTGTTTGGGAGGCATCCAGGCTATTGGACCAGGACCTGTCCATAATATCCTTTTAAAAATTTCCCTTTTGAGCACCAAAGTCAAAATTCATTCAGTCAAACTATCTTTACTATGTATTATATTTTATATGAATTATTTTTTCATCTTTAAACTTTATGAACATAAATGAGAAATATGTAAAGGTAATTGAATCTGCTTCTTTATCAAGTATTCTGTACCTGTATTCTGTTTAGGGTATTTAATAATATCTATATACAATATGCTCTATGCATTTTTCCTTTTTGAATAATAAGAATCCTTATTAATCTAACCAGGCTTTGTGTTACTGTTCAGACTGATTTAACCTCCATGTGTTTTATAGAACTTTATACAACGTGAATCTTGAAATGAGTAATTTGAGTACCTAAATATTAGATTTTTAAAATATAATGAATATGTGATGATCGTGATACTTAAGAGAATAGAAATTTCCCAGGAAAAGGGACTAAAATAGTGAAAACAAAAAAAAAAGTGACACAAGAAAAAAGCACACACACACACACAAAATCAAATTTTAGTAAACATTGAGATTTCACTTGAAAGAAAATTGCAGGCCTTGGAATGAAATCATTTTGTCACATGGATTCTCCAAAAAGCCTGAAGTTGACTGCTACTCTACTGTAAAAAGAGTCCCTTTAAGCTGCTATGTGGTGCCATGACGAGGTAAAGGTGTTTCTGCAGCATCTGAGAGCAGAAGGTCTTAGAGTACCCACACATTTCCACCTTTCCAAGGACCACACCTGCTTCTGGTGGTCATTCACTCAGAGCACTATTTTGGTTAGTTAAAAAAAAACCAAAAAACAAAAAACAAAAAAACAAAAAAACTTTCTATTTCATTTAAGCTTTCCTGGTTTGAGTGTTTCATTCTTTTTCGATGGCAAGCTGCATCCACCTAAACCTTACCTTAATAAGCTGCATCTTGCTTAATCTTACCTTTTGTTAAGTACTATAATTCACCTGTGTTAATATTTGCTTGACACCTTTGAAAAATTGCTCCTGTTGGGGCTGGAGAGATGGCTCAGCAGTTAAGGAGGAGGGGCTGACTCTGCATCTGCATATGCTCCAGACTGTTGTACACCATCCTGCCAAAACTACTGAGCAGTGACAGCTTGTAGACATCAGCCCTCTCTCATCTGTCACCTCCATCACACCTTCAGTTCTGCCACTCCCTATAGTGCACACACCACTGCTGTGTTAATTGGTAAATAAAACACTGATTGGTCAATAGCCAGGCAGGAAGTATAGGCGGGACTAAGAGGGAGGAGCATTGGGAGAACAGGAAGCCAGGAGAGGACACTGCAAGTGGCCACCAGGACAAGGAAGATGTAAGGTACTAGTAAGTCAAAAGTCACATGGCAAAGTATAAATTAATAGAAATGGGCTGAATATAAGAATAAGAGCTAGACAATGGTAGGCCTTAGCTAATGGCCAAGCAGTTTAAATAATATAAGCATCTGTGTGTTTATTTTATAAGTGGGCTGTGTGACTAACAGGGATTGGGGCCTGGAGAGAAGTTCTCCAGCTACAAATGGTGCCCAACGGCTTGAGTTTCCACCTTAAACCTGAGAATATTTAATAACCAATTCAAAATTGAGCTAAAAACACCTTCCTAGTTGTGTCTCTTAAGTTGGCAGGTTCCTGGCATGTGCATTTGACCAGCCATGTGACAGAAATGAGGCGTATGCAAGGGGCACATTGCGCTGCATGGTGGATTTAGCCCTTGTTAGTACACACACACACACACACACACACACACACACACACACACACGTTTCTGGGCTACATGCTGTTTTGATAAAAGCATAGAACCACTGTTTCTAAGAGGTGATGGTGGCTCCCAGAGCTGGCAGTAAAGGTACCACTGCTGTAGTGGGAAGCTGAGGTGGGCAGAGCCAGCAGCCAAAGCTGCTGTTTTAGTCCTAGTAATGCTGCAGTTTAAAACAACAAAACAGATTCAGATGAAACTAGACTTTAAATGCTTTACAATGTGTTTAAAAATGTACATAGGTATGGAAGAGAGAGAAAAGGAAATATATACAGTTATATAAACAAATAGATAGTTTTTAAAAATAAAGTCTTTAAAGAGACAGTAAAGGTAGTATAAAAAAATAAGTCACGTAAAGATGGATATTACACAGAGAATCTGGATTGTGTTGTCTTTGGGATTTTTAACTAAAGAGAGATATTTGACCATAAACCAATATGCAAATTTTAAAGATACCTTAATTTCAAAATTTGGATCAAGGATATGTTGCTTTGGAAAGGAGGCTCTGCTTTTGTTTCCACAGAAAGCAAGAGGCTATGGATTTGTTCCATATTAAGATACATCAGGTTTGACCAGCCAAGACCACCTGAAAGGTCTCTGATGACACCGTGGCCCAGATGATCCAACATCCAGAATGGTTTCAAGGCAACTGGCTAATAAGATATACCCTCATGGACTATTCCATAATCCTAAAATTTTCTTTGTGTCGCCATATGATACAGTGCCTCCCCACCTCCATCAGGAAGTAGTAAGAGAAACTATGCCCAAATTTCCAAATATATTAAGCTGGCTTTGGAGATGGAATTGGCTCACTCCATCTCTAAACTCAGACATATTGATTAAAAAAAAAAAAAAAAGGTTAAGAAATTCTTGTGTCCCACATCAGAAGATCCTTTGGTGTGGGACAGAGAAAAACCAATATTTTTATTTAAATAAGGTTGATTATAAATGCAATCTCTTTCTAAAGAAGAAAAGGGGATATAATAGGATGAAAGGGTAGATTAATGAACTTACTTTTAAAGAGCAACAACTTGTTTAAAATGTTTTACATTGGTATAGATTTTAGTCTATTGATACAAACTTAAAGTTAATTTTGTTATACTATGTGTATATTTCTACTCTTGTTTAAGTTATTATGTTTATACAGCTCATTTAAAATTGTAATGGATAATTAAAAAATAGATGAATAATTAGTAATCTATGATAATCATACTCATAGCCATGTTAGTTAAGTCTTCTAGGTATACATAGATATATTTCAGATAGATAGATAATCTTCAAATACTTCAAAGACCTACAGAATATGGCATTTAAAATATTTTTAAAAATTCAGACTTTCTAGACAATGAGACATGTCTGCCCCTGGCAGCACTGCTTTACTTCAGAGAGGAGGATGGGCATTGAAGACACTTCATATGGAGTTTATCTTCACCTTGGCAAAAATAGCCATTTGGGCAAGAAACTGTTCTTGCCTAGACTGCTTGATTGACTGGACATGCAGGACCCATAGGAAGGTGACCACCGAACTTTGCTTGACAAAATGGTCCTTCAGGTTCCTGCTTCGCAAAGGAAACTGCCAGTTTTCTACAGGACACTGAGAAAAGTGACTGAGAGACTCTAGCTCTGTGGGCTAAAGACAGATGCCCCAACTTTACAGAAGAACTTTGGATGACTGTCCAGGCTGCTAGCTGTCTCTGTCTACCCTGCAAGACTCCCGAAAGTTGCTTTCATCCTTCTCCCGGTTCTCAGGTAACATTATATCCTTCTGAGGTCTTTAATGTAGTTGAAGCTAGATAGTTACAATTTTCCTTAGTTATGATAGAAGATAAGTTAGACATAAAATCCTTAGACTCACAAATATAAGATAGGATATCTTCCTTAATATTGTAACTGTAATTCTTGCTTGATAATTGTTTTGTTATATGTAGTTTTACTATGTTAAAGTTAAAACCTTCCTTTTTGGAAAAAAGGAAAAAGGGGAAGTGCTGTGGATGGCTAATTGGTAAATAAAACACTGATTGGTCAGTAGCCAGGCAGGAAGTATAGATGGGACAAAGAGAAGAGAATAGAGAGAACAGGATGGCAGGAGGAACACTGCAGTGGCCACCAGGACAAGGAAGATGCAAGGTGCCAGTAAGTCACGAGCCACGAGCGAAAGTATAAGTTAATAGAAATGGGCTGAATATAAGAGTAAGAGCTAGACAATGGCAGGCCTGAGATAATGACCAAGCAGTTTAAATAATATAAGTGTCTGTGTGTTTATTTTATAAGTGGGCTGTGGGACTAACAGGGCTTGGGGCTGGAGAGAATGTCTCCAACTACACATCACTCCAATTTTTCTACCTGTTCGATTTTATACAAAACCAAGTATCATCCCTTTATACATATCAAAACCCATGCATGGGATGACTTGGGGGAGAAAGCAAAGACAGGGGAAATAAATTGAACAGCATCCTTAGGACATACCAGCATTTATAGTACAACAAGATACTGACTACAAGCCAGCACGTTAGTGCTGGTGATGCAAATATAAAGAGATGAGCAGGGGGCTGGAGAGATGGTACAGCGGCTAAGAGCACTGACTGCTCTTTCAGAGGACCTGGGTTCAATTCCCAGCACCCATATGGCAGCTCACAACTGTTTGTAACTTCAGTTCCAGGGGACCCCATCTGCAGCGCTGTGCTGTGTTGAGACTGACATCCTGAGAAGCCCTGCCATAGGTACACCTTCAGCTACTCCATAGGAATACATTTATTGAGCAGGAACACACCTTCTTCCTCATATTTTAGTATTATAGATTTGATGATAAACTTAGAAAAGCTGTGCTTCATGTGGTCTGTGGCTTTGTGTTGTCTTGTAAGCTGAGCATTGAGGAATGCAGAATTTTAATTATAACTGTACTTCTGTCTAGAGACCTGCTGCCATTTTTGTCTTCTATGAAATTTTTGTTGCCAAGAAGACAGGATTACAGTTTTATCTGACAGACTGAGATAGCATGGTGTACTTTTGGTTATCAAAATACTCATGTAGCATGGAGATTTTAGTTGGTGAATATTCACAATGTGGGGGAAAGCATCATACATGCTGTATCATCTCAATTCCCTAAATGTGTGTACACTTGCAGCATCTAGGACACATCAAACTGAGCTGCTTATAACTGGGTGGCTGATCTTGGCTTCTTGTGTTGTGTTTCCTGTAATGCACATACTACAAATAAATGTTTCTTTTAAAAGCTTTAAAAAAAGAGATGAGCAGGGATATGGTGGTACATTCCTTTAAACTCAATATTTGCGAGGCAGGGGCAGGCAGATCTGAGGCTAGTCTGGTCTACAAAGTTCAAGGCCATCCAGGGCTACAATGAGACCCTGAAAGAAAACAAAAGTTATTTTTTAAAAACAACAACAACAAAAACTTATAGTCATCATCCAGGAAAGTCAGGGCAGGAATTGAAGGCAGGCATTTGGAGTCAGGAAATGATGCAGAAACCACAGAGTATGGTTCAGTACAGTCTTGCTACTTAGGAGTTGCAAAGCCTAGTTTCTTATAAGATCCAGGACCAATAGCCCAGGCATGGCACCATCCACAGTGAGCTGGGCCCTCATATCAATAATCACCCCCCCCCAAAAAAAAAGTCCCACAGGCTTGCCTGCAGCCCCATCTGGTGGAATCATATTCTTAATTGAGGATGTGACTTCACAAATGACTGTAGTCATTGTCAAGTAGACATAAAAACTAGTCAGCACACTTGCCTAATACATTCTTCCATCCAGCTTATGAGCCTCTGAACCCTGTGTCTGAATTATGTGGTGTTCTCAGCAATAAGGGCTTACTTTCCACAACTAAGAGCCATAGCAATATCCCGTACAGTTTGGGAAGCTCTTGGACAAACCCTGCCACCAAGTACAAAGAGAGCCTCTCATGCCTGTGTTGTAGCTTTTGTTAGATGAGTTTTGGTGTTGGTTCTTGGAGGGAGCATTTTCATTCCAGGTGGAAAATTTCTTTTAAACTGTACATGTATATTTATATACCAACTTATGTGTATCATAGAGATTTTTAGGAAATTAATAATACAATTCCTGGTGGCATTTTCAGACATCCTCACTGTTATTTTACTTTCTTATTCTGTGTCTGTCTTTCTCTTGCTTCTCTAATTACAGCCCTTTCACCCCCATTTTTCTCATGTCCCCATTGAATCACTTGAACTCTGCTCTTACTCTCTCTATTCTTCCCTCCTTTTTTCTTTTACTAGTTTTACAGTGAATCCAGGATGCTTACTCACTTCTGAAGACTTGGAGCCTGGAGCCCCAAGTGAGAAAAAGTGTGAGCTTTTTGTCTTTCTGGCTCTGGGTTATCTCAATCAAAACAATCTTTTCATTTCAATTTCCTAGAATGAGGGTAGCAGTTGGCAGTCCTACCTAGTTGTGATGCCTATGAACCACAACAACATGAAGCATGGCACACTAACACTTACCATGCAGTAGTGATAGGCTTACCTTAGTGTCAACTAATAGCTTTCTAATTGGACTTAAGACTTGCCCATCAAGAAGGAAATCATTTCTGGTGCTAAAAATAGCCAACTGTTCAGTGCTAGTAGTCATGATCTTGGAGGAAAACCTTCAACTGCCACTTTACTAAACCAGTAAAACCCTCAACTACATTATAAATATTCATTCTTATACCCACAGGTAAGTGTGGCCCTCATTCCTCATCAAAGAAATTGCCCTTTGAAACAGGCAGAAAATCACAGCCAATCAAAATTCAGAGTTGTGGAGCCTAGTCCCAAGAGATACATCTGTAACACCCATCCAACACCCAAGGATCAGGGCTCATTGCTGAGAGGGGACAGAGGAACAAGAAGCTTACCATGAAATTTTTTTCTCCTAGTATTGTTGGAAGTCATATCCATATAGTTTTCCAAACATGACTGTCTCAGCATGAGCTGAATAAAATCAATGACAATAGACATGATAAAGTTGATTAGAGAAAGTTCAAGAGTCCTGAGCCCTGCACAAAGAACTTTAGCTTACAAATGTTGTTATTGGGAGAAATAGTATCACTAGGGAAGAGCTCACCAAATGGTTATTCAGTAACAAATGTCAGCCCTAAAATATATATAATATTATAGAGACTTGGTGGTTGCATTAATATACTTAGACTTAATTATCTATACACACACATACATACATACACACACACACACACACACACACACACACACACACACACACACACACGGAAAGTAAAAAGGGACTGTTGCCAGAGTGGTGATATGGGTCAACAATAAAGAAAGGAAGAGCAGGATTCAAGTAATTTGATAGGGGAAATGAAAAAAAAAGGAAGAGGAGGGCCCTAATAATGGATGAGGGAAGAAGATCAATGCATAAGAAGAGGGTAAAAGAACAGTAGGGATGTCTGAAAACATCCCTGGATGTTTCCATAACCATAGAATATAACAGCTGATAGTGAATCTTAATTTATGTGAATCTGAATGAGAGAAAGGAGATTTTATTGAAAGATTTGGAGGAAGGAAAGAGAAGGGGATGTAGCCGAATTTCTAAGCAGTCTTATTAAATAAAAAACATGGAGCCAAATACAAGGTTGAAAGCCTTATAGATCAGGGAAATAGTGAGAGCCACCAACCACCTTACCTCACCAGCTCTTCAGCTTCCAAAATACCATGACTTCCTGTCTACCTAGGCTTTTATTGCTTTGCTGTTTTGCCCTCTCATTGGCTCTTAGCCCAGCTACCTCACTTCCTTGTTACTGCTTATCTGTACAGACCTCCAGGTCTCTATGGTTGGTACTGGGATTAAAGGTGTGTGTCTCCACACTTGGATCTGTTCCCTAGTATGACCTTGAACGCATAGAGACCCGGCCTCTCAAGTGATTGGATTTAGGGCATGTGCTACTACCGCCTGACTTTTGTGTTTACTTAAAATAGTTTGCTATTTCTTCTGATATTCAGGCAAACTTTATTTAGTAACATACAAATAAGACATCATCACATTTCAACACAAATAAAATATCACCACATTAGGGGAAGATATTCCAATTACATTATAATCACCCACAAAAAGAAATAATTAAAAAATTCTAATAAACCATTCCTTACTCTAAAATATAGTAGAACAGAGAAAGTATTGTACATGGCAAGTAGAAGACTTTAAAGATAATACTAGTCACAGAAATTCTACTTTTATCTTCAGTTTATTTTTGATATGTTACTAGTTGGTTTTATCTCTCTGACTTTATTGACTGTTAGGTAAATCACATCAGGCTGATTGATGCAAACTTATAGACAGCAACATTTTCTTTTCTACAAATAAAAATACACACTAAAGTAAAAATGTTAAATATACCAGATTTTCTGTAAGTTAAAGTGAAGAGGCTTGGGAAATGCACAACTACTTAAAGAAGTCTTCAAAGAATTCATTTGGAAGACTCCAGAGTCCATTGTCAGATCTTTTGGATGTTACATGGTGTTCCATGGACTTCTGATTTCCTATGTGTTCAATTACATTAAAAGTATGTGGGTATCAATTTTTTATAGAAAATAGATTTTTCTCCATACCATATATTCTGATCTCAGTTTTACCTCCCCTGTCTTTTCCAAGATCTTTCCTTCCTCCCCACCCATCCAACTCCAGGCCTTCTTTCTCTCTCTCTTTAGAAACAAACAGGCAAATAAAAGAACAAATAAAATGGAATAGAAGAAAATAAACAACAAACAAAAGACAAAACAATGAAAAAACAGGAGAAAGACATGCACATGCAAACACACACACACACACACACACACACACAACACAAAAATCGACAAAATTAGAAGCTATAATATGTGAGCAAATGACCAGTAAGGTAAAAATAAATAATACCCAGAACATTTTAAGACATAAACTCTTAAAAACTAACATTGAATTCAGTTTGAGTTGGCTGTCCACTGCAAGGCATGGGGACTGCCCTTAAGTGTGGTTTGTATACTGAAATTCCATTGCAAAAAACCAAAAGCAAACTTTTCTTTTGTGAGTGGTTGTCATTTAGAGACATCTTCTAGCCCAGGGATAAGAGATTATGCTCACTTCCCCCTCTCAGTCCTAGGACACAATTTGGCTTGGACCTGTGCAGGCCCTGTGCATGCCATCAGCATCTCTGTAAGTTCATAATGAGTCAGTCCTGTTGTTTCTGGAAGACCATGTTTCCTTGTTGCTTTCCATTGCCACTTGCTCTTACAATCTTTCCATTGCCTCTTCCACAAAGTTCCCTTGGAGCTGAGGGGGGAGTTTGATGGAGACAACCCATTTAGAACTGGGTGTTGCATGGTTGCTCACTCTCTGCACATTGTCTAGTCATGTTTCTCTAAATATTTGTCTTCATCTATTGCGATGAAAGCTTCTCTGATGATGACTGAACAACACTTGAGTCTATGGGAATAGCAGAATGTTGTTAGGAGTCATTGTATGGCTACATTTATTTAGCAGAAAAATAGTATTTGGTTTTTCCTAAGCCTGTGGCCTATTTAGTACCAAGTTCTTGGATACCCAAGCAATGTCAAGCATGGATTCTATCTCAGGGAGTGTGCTTGAAATATAATTAGTGATTGTTTGCTCCTACAGCTCTTGGGCCATTATTTCACCAGCATATCATGTAGGCAGATAACCATTGTGGATGGATGTATAGGTGGGTTGGTTTATCTTTCTTTTATGGAAGACTACCTTCCAGAACCATGACTGGGGATTTCACTTTGACTGTTTTAAGCAGTGGGTGTTACAGGGAAACAGGAATGAAAAATCATTTCATTCAGCTGAGCTTTGTCTGGGTCACCCTTTACAAAGGGAATTACAACCAGCAAGGCATTACAGCCCCAGCGGAATCCTTGGTACTCTGACTATAGTCCCAACCTAAACTCTTTCGTGAGACTTAGAAGAAATGTCTTGAGAAGATGAGAAAAGTAACTGGGGAAGCAAGGAGAGCTTGCACAATGTAGACTTGTGAGAGCTGACCTTCAACCATATGGAGCTGTACACTTCCCTTCTTGGCTACTGCTGAAAAAGGATTTTCTCTTTAGTTTAACAGTTTCCTTTCTTATCAAGTATTAGGGCTACTTGCCTCTGTCCATCTCCTCAGCACTCAGTGAACATCTGCTCTGTGGCAGTCATGGGATTAGGTAGCAGAAACACCAAGACAGATTCCAGACACATTAAGTCCTTTGAAAAGCGTATTTCAAATGCGATTTAGAGAAATTGCAGGTGATAGAGTAGAGAAAGACTAAAAATTAGTACGTGTCATTCATCTCCCCTAAAAATATTAGTTCAGCATAAAAGGATGAAAAAATCTTGGAAAAAGTGGGTATGTAAATGTGTTGACTAAAAGTATATAATAACTGAGGCATACTGTTTTCTCATCTTCGAGACTTTATCCTTTGTTCATTTTATAAAAGATTGAGCTTTTCTTCTCAAATCTATTATATTAGGAAAGAAATGAGAGATGAATGTGCCAGATTGGAAGTAAAGAGGAGCTAGCAAGTGTGGATATTAAAGGTTAATGGGAAAGAAGATAGGACATTAAGTTGGAATTGAGAGGAAGTGTTAGTGTAGTAGTGAGAAGAAAATTGAATGAGACTAACATGTTTGTTCAGAAGGGAAAAAAGGAGAGGAAATAAGTCAGGAACAACCACAAAAAAGTAATATAAATACATATTAACAGAATTTTTGAAGGTGATTTACTAAATCAATTTTTGTAGCTAATTTAAATTTGAAATTTTAAATCAGATAAATGGTTTGTGATACCAGGTAGAAAGTACATTCTGGTCTGGCCTAAAACCAAGGTGACAAAATTTTATTTTAGAATGCAGCATAAAAAGCATTATACATAAAAATTAAGTACTTATATAAACCTCATATAATATAATATATATGAGAAATACACATATATTTTTGTCAAAAATGTTTCTGCCTTTGGTGATACTACATATTATAATGGATTGTTGACCTCTGAAAATAAAACCCAACCATATAAAAAGTCTGGTAATAAAGCATTATTTCTGGTTTGAGCTTATGTAATCTATGTAGACAAAAACAATGAGTCCTATTCTGCTAAATATAAAAATTTAAGAATAACCTGAACTTTTAAACATGAGACATAAAATAGGTCTTTTCTCCTTAGAAACACAGATAAGTGGACTGTTTCTTCATTTCAAGTGACAAATTCATACAAAGATGTAGCTAGCAATTGTAATGTATCTGACATCCATGGTAATGGTGATTCTGTAGATGAATATAAAGATTACTGGTGAGGTAGTCCCCATCAGTCAAAGCCTATCCCAGGAAAAGAGATGCTGTGAGCAAGAAGAACCACTGAACTGGTTTCCAGGAGCCATGGATCTATGGCAGCATCAGTATCAAGGTATCAGAAGGCATAAAGTGAATAGCCAACATGGTTCCCTTGCCTAGACTTCAAGTTCATTGCCAAAGATCTTGCTTCATATTTTGAGTACATCTTTCTTCCCCACCCCAACATAATGTCTTTATTAATTATTTGGGAATTTCATCCAGTACATCCTGATCACCCTCACTTGCTTCCCATTCCTCCAAGTCTACCCTTCCATCCTTAAGCCTACCTATTTATCTATATAAAACCAAACCAACCAACCAACAACAACAACAACAAAAACCACCAAATAAACAAACCAATAAGTCCAATTTGTGTTGCCTATATACAGCACGATCAAACTCCCAGCATCCAACCCCTTAAGAAAACTGAGACCTTTCCTCCCCATACCTTCTCACCCCCTAACCCCTACTCTGTCAGAAGCCATCAAGCATGAAGGGCTACTCTTCAGCATCTTTATCGTAATTTCTAAGGATTCTTTCTCTTCAATAACTCTCATGACTCATGTCTGCACTGTTTCTTTTGGTGGTGGTGTTGGCACAGAATCCTTCAATGTCTCTTATTCTCAGTTATGAGTCTGCAGTCAAGGATACCCCTTCAAAAGGTGTCTACTTGCACATAGCAGCTGGAGGCAGCATGGATCATGGACATCAACGTGGTTTACCGAGGCAGCACAGATCACAGAAGTGTTTTGAGGAGACTTAACCCAGAAAATGAAGCATTCTTCATCTCGGATATCTTGTTGTTGCTCAGAGTCGGGATGTCGTCTGGGTGGGCGGCATGTAGCAAGCAGACCGGACCTGCACGAGCTCCAGGCTGCTGCACACCACCCTGTGCTTGGTGCAGGCTGCCTTATTGGAACCTGGGCAGGACTGGAGTGTTTCAACAAGGTCAGCGTCGTGACCCTGTGCTCTCCTGCCATGATCACAATGGGAAGTAGCACCAGTGGCGGCTTCTTGCTGCTGAGCCTGTGGGTCTAAAGGTGGCACCATTCTATTAGGTGGTGATGAGATGAAGAGGGCCTGGCTGTGGCCTGAGACTCCCGGTGAACAAGGTCCAGCACTACTTGGTCTCTAGCTCAGCTTCTCTCCTCCAAGCTCTGTTCTGCCATTTTATTTCCATCTCTTGAGTCCATCTTTTAAAGTCAGTAGCTTTGGTCAAGTTATTTCACTTCCCTTAACCTCAGTGTGCATATCTGTAAAAGAAGGAAAATTATAGTGACAACTGTAGCATAGCACTTACAACACTGCTCAGAACTGTGCCATGTAAAAGTGAGCTTGCAATACAAGCACACAATTACGTTTTTTGTTTGTTTGTTTTGTTTGTTTGTTTTTTCGAAACAGGGTTTCTCTGTGCAGCTTTGAGCCTTTCCTGGAGCTCAGTCTGTAGACCAGGCTGGTCTTGAACTCACAGAGATCCGCCTGCCTCTGCCTCCTGAGTGCTGGGATTAAAGGCATGAGCCACCACCGCCCGGCCAGTTATAGTTTTTTGGTATTTTTTTTTTTTTTTGATCTTTTGTTTCTTTATCTCAAGCACATATTGTGAGGTTTGCTCAAAAATATTTGTTGAGCAAATGAACAAATGTATTCCATAGTTCTTTTAATATGAAAGAAAGCATAGAACAGAGAAAATGATATGTAGGCCATAGAGGATTTATCTACATTATTGTGAGTTAACAAAGTAGGGCTCAGTGATAGTCCTTTGGAAGGTTAGGTTATATTACCTTAACCAACTAACCAACTAGGACTTGATCATCTTTGGAAAATTAAATTTAAAAATTTCTGACCTCATTAAGATGGGAAGGTAGATAAATAGAGACAGCTAGTATGAAGATGACAGACTCTGGAATCTCAGAGCCATCATTTCCCACCTGAGTGATGTAGGTCATGATCTTCATCTATATTATTTGAAGAGAAGTCATAAAATCTGAGTTCTCTTTGGAACAGAGTGAGTTAAAATATATAGTGATTTACATAGTATGCAGTACACAGTAGTTAAAATGTGCTCCTCATACATGATACTACTTAATGTATTAATACCACATCCCCACCCCCAATACCTGCCACATCAAACTGCTAACGTTTCACTTGCTAGGACTTCCCATTGTGGTAATAAAGGAGGGAAAGTAAAATGGAAATTAACACATGGGTTCTGTAAAAGGGAAACTGGGATTTTAGAAGCTCCCGGGAAATAGATGTTGAATACATATTAAGTGGAGATAAAGTCAAGGAAGATTTCATTAAACAAGGTCTGTCTAAGCAAGTTTTGAACCAAAGGTGGGTTTTGAGGCAGGTGCAGGAGCTGTATGAGTATAAAGAATGTAGAAGAAACAATGTACACACAGCTCATCATCAATTTTTAATGTCCCCAGCATAGGTGGGGGAATACAAACAAGCTGCTGATATATTCCGCTTGAAATTATAAGTACAACATCTTTGCATAATTCTTTAGAAATTAGAGAATACTGTTGTGGTTTTTTTTTTCCTATCTTGATTCTAACCTCAGATTAGTTAGATTAGATAAATTCTAACCTCAGATTAGATAGAATTCAAATACAGAGAAACATGACTGGACAATGTTCAGAGAGTGAGCAACCTTGCAATACCCAGTTTTAAACAGGATGTCTCCACCAAATTTCCCCCTTAGCTCCAAGGGAACTTTGTAGAAGAGGAGATGGAGAGGAGAAAGAGAGAGAGAGAGAGAGAGAGAGAGAGAGAGAGAGAGAGAGAGAGAAAAGAAATGGAAAGAAGCCTGAAGTTGACTTCTGACTTTCACCATCTCTACAAATAGCACAGCATGCTTGTGCACATATGTCAATACATGCACACACAATCATTTTCTAATTACATTTAATACATTTACATATAAATGTTATGCAATGCTATATTTAAATGAGTTTTCTTTTGTGTGTGCTATTAATTTTATGTGAAAAATTAATCAGCTCATTGGCGCAGAACAATTACTATAGCACTACTACATACCAGATTCTGTTCCAGGCATGTCACAGGTCATATGATCAAATTCTCAGTGGCAAATTCTCTGTATTATCTTCTCTCTATAGATAAGGGAAATGATAGATTTTACCAAAGTGACCATAGCTAACAAATAACAGATATGGAACTTCAAACCAGAAGGCATCAGCTCTGGATTCCAGTTGATTCTGTGCAGTCTAACTACTCATTAAATTTCTACCTCTGCATTGTGTTCAAAATGTGTGCATTTCCCACTTAAATACAGCAAATTTTTCAACTGAGAAATTCTTATCCCTACATTTTGAGTCTTGGCATGGTTTTTGGGATGTTTAGCATACTATTTTCTTTCAGCTCATTCCGATTTTGCAATTGCATGTGTGCCTGTGCAAAGTACCACTGAGTTCATCACTCATCAGAATCCCTTCTGAACACTGAAGATTCCAGTGTGGGGTTTTTCTTACCTTTTATCTCCTTTCTTATACCTTTACTATAGTCATCTTTTACTTTTGAGGTTGTAATATACTTACATCATCTTTCCCTTCCCTTTTCTCTGTAGCATGAATCTTAAATGGTCTTATTAATAAAATCAAACCTGATGCTAGGTATTAGGGATGAATGCTGGAAGATCAGAGCAGAACAAGCCACAGCTTTCTCACCTCGCCAATTCCTCAGGTGATCCTGTTTCCTAGACTGCATGCCTCTCAGCTGAACTGTGCTGCTCAAATGCCTAAAACCTTAACCAGCTCTAGTTCCTGGTCCTCATGCTTTCTGCCATCACTTCCTGGGATTAAAGGCTCATTTCCTGGGATTAAGGGCATGTGTACCACCATTTTCAGGCCTCTATATCTAGTGGCTGTTCTGTTCTCTAACCCCAGATACATTTATTAGGATATATGATATTTTGGGGAACACAATATCACCACATTTCTCCCTCCAAACTTTCTCATATACTCCTCCCTGCACCCTTTTAAATTCATATCTTTTTCATTAATTGTTGCTACATGCATATATGCACATGCATATATATGTATATATGTATATATATACATATACACGTATATATATGTGTGTATATATATACATACATATACATATACATACACACACACACACACACACACATATATATATATATAAAACTCACTTAATCTGTATAATTTTACTCAGATGCATGTTTTCAGGACTGACCATTTGGTCATAGATAACCAATTGTGTATTCTTCCCTGGAGAAGATTATTTCTTCCACTCTCAGCATTCCTTAGTTGCCTGTACTTCCTTGGGTTGTGTTGAGTCCTCATGCACTCCTTCCCCATCCACTTTGGTGTGTCCATTGGTGCCATCCTCGCTCAGCTTACATTTAGGCAGTCATGTTGGTAAGACTTTATGGATGTAGCTTCTGATGAGGAGACACAATCTCACAGCAAACCCCTTGGTCCTCTGGCTATCACAATCTTTATGCTTCATCTTCTGCAATGAATCCCAAGCCTTAAGTGTGGGAGTGTTATGCAGATGTGTCCTACAGCCCATTCAATACAAGTAAAACAATTTTATCCTTTATGCTTAAGAATAACTTGTATTTACTGATTACTAAATTAACCATCAAATGTGCTTTACTGAAAAAAGATTTTCAAGTAACAACAACTTGGTTTTTGTAATCCAAAAATAATACATTGTTCTGAATTCATGCTGCTATTGGAGAACAACTGTTTTTTTGTTTTGTTTTGTTTTGTTTTGTTTTAATCTAGGTTAAAGAGACTAAATTAATATAAGATCACTGAGCCTGGGCAATTGAAGGAGTTGCCCTTTAGGCTTTCAAACAAGATGCAGGCAGCATCTGTGCTTTGAGTTTTGTGAGATTGAAGTACAGTTTCCTTTAGAACATGGCTGGAACTGTGAGCTAGGGAAAATAACTCAGTATCACATTCTGTTTTAGAATATGGCTTATCATCCCTTTGCTGTCTTTACAGCTTCATTTCAGGTGTCAGGAGAAGAGAAAGAACCATGAAACCCATGAAGTTCTGGTTGTTTCCTGTTCCTTCATGGGGTATGATCTACAGAGAGATACTTAATGGACTATAGGTCCCTAATGGTCATGTCTCAGAGTTCAATGGCTGTGACTGCTCTATACACAGCTCTGTGTGAAACTGAGGATGGCTAGAACTCTGATCATGTTCTCTGTACAAAGAAAATGTTTAACAATTATAAGACTTTGATTAACACCACCTGTGTGCTAAGGCCTGTTTTATATCCCAAACACTGGGGAAAATACACTTCCTGCTGTGAAGACTGTGATTCCCTTAGCACAGAGAGTAAAAGCCTGGAGGATTTCATATGTGACAAGAACGAAAGGGTGCCTGTGTAACGCCAGTTGCATATATTACTGATCTGCTACAGAGAAGAGGAAATTACCCCGTCAGAATAGATATGTCTCTGTAGCCTTGTATCCGCATTCTAATAGCCACAGAGTTTATCTTAGTCTGAATGGAGCTCTAAGTTATTAATTGTTTTAATGATTTCATTGATTTCTGTTAATCTAGGTAATGTGCCTTACTAAACTCGGTAGTTTATTTTACTTTTCAATTAACCTTTTACTTTTGTTATATCATTTTTTATTAAAAACAAAGGTTTTATCTGCATTTTAATGATATGCCCATCTTAGTGTATTATGAATAGTATTTGGCTTTCCAGCAATTTCCCTGAATACTTCAAGGTAATGGCCAACCACTATGGGTATGTTTTATTTCAGTTTATTATTGATATGAAATATTTTTTAATGTTATTTGGATAAATGCTAGGATATTTTACATAGAACCAAAAATATTTTTAAAGAATATCTAAGAATCTAATTGTAAAGATAAAATTCTCATTTATAATTTTGATTCATTTCTTCAAGTTTAGAAATCATGAAATTATTTAAATTTAATTATAAGTTGTTTTAATTTTATTTAATTAATAATTGTAAAAGGTTATCAAAATTTTGTTGTACTAACATGTTTTAAAAGAAAAAAGTGTCCTATGTATACATTCCAGTGATTATAAAATATTTTGCTAGCATATATTGATTATTTAATATTCAATTTATTCTGCCTAATTAAGGCTTCAATTTACTTTGAAAGACATGAGATTGTGCACTCACAAAACATTAATAAGATGACTAAGCATGTTACTAAGAGATTCTTTATTCTTCCTTTCTGGAGTAGGATATCCACATACAACTTTTGTACCAATTAAAACCTGTTAATGACTTAACACTGCAATTGATTAGTCTTTGTATGTTTACAGCTCACTTTAATTGCTGAAAAACGCCATTTGTCAGCTTCATGTTCTATTGACAGTGCTATTGACTTATCTGAATTTGGCTTTGTCTTGTCTCTCGTACATAAAACTCACATATGCAGTTCAAATGGGAAATGACTGTATTGATTTCCTTAACTTGAGCCCAAATGCTAAAGATTTTTGGATAAGCTTTCTCATTACTTAAGCCAAAATCAATAAGAAAGAGCATCTTTTAATGAAAGAGCAGTTTGAGCAACGTACTTCAGAAATAGGGTCCTGTTCATTCTTTGCTTTACAAATCGATCTCCAAGGTTCCTTAAGTGAGGTCCAATTGGTTGACATTGTGGTTTGTCTTTGTGTGTAAACTTGGAGCTTCAGAAAAGAGAAGCTGAGCTATGTAGACAGTAGAAGGAACATGCTCCCTGGGAAAGAAGGTATCTGCTACATGGTGGAAAATACTGCATGCAATATGACTTCCAAACACAGCAACACTGTTTCACATGCTTTAAGTTTATGCTGACACATGTCATGACTACACCTCCTTTGTTACCTCATCTTCTTAACTATTCTCCATTAATGCTATATGCATTCATTTCATACATTTCAGCATTATTTCAATATTAGTTTGTATTTAAGTAAATACTTCTGCAGTTTATATAATGTAAAATAATTTACAGAAATATCAGGCTATTTAAAATAGGCACTTTTGTTTGAGTGATATGTTACCTTTGTGTGTGTGTGTGTGTGTAATACTTCATCTTCAAGAAGACACACATAGAAAATGCACTGAACACACAGTGTTCCTGTTCTGAGGAAGAGCAGGAAGAACTGAACACATAAAACAAGTGTGGACAGGTCAGACGTCAGGTACTATACTACGATACCATTAACTCCCAGAACTACATAAATTAAGCTGATTATGCCTTCACTTAATTAACTGACAATGACCTATTGATGCATAGGCCGAGTGAGCTAGAGACCGCCTGCTGCACTGTACTTAATTTATTGGTTTTCAATTAGTTCCTCTTCTTGCCTGTGATTGTTGAGGAAAAAAGTCCATTTACATCCATGTCCTGTGGTATGCTTTTATGCACAGTGGATTTATATTTAAACCTATATTCTCAGTCATTATTATTATTAAGAATGTTAAAATTTATGTAAGTACTTGTTTTTAAATTGCTTCGTATAATTTGATTTCTGATGTAATAAATATGCTAATTAATTCTCTTATTACAGCGACATGATATAAAATACTATTAGATGAGATTTACAAAGATCTCATATTCATTTCAAGTGTCTTGCTTAGTAAATTTTAATTTTTTAACCAAAATTGCTGATAATGTGTTTTTATGAAGAAAGTTCTTAAGCAAACATTATAGTTTTTACTGTTTTCTATCTTAAAGAGTTTTCTTAAATAAAAGGATTGTACTCTGAGTTGCAGCTCTGAAATTTTTACAGTAAGTAGAACTTGTTGTATTCAATATACTTTCAGGTCAAATTTTCCTTCAGATTTTGACATTACAGGTACAGATACAATTACAATATGGTGGCTACAACTTACTCTGTTGCTATTTGCTCTGTAGACTGTATAATCTACTATTGTGAGTATAATTATTGATCATTCTTAATGTTGTCAGACTTTTTACTTGAGAGTACAGCATCAGATACCTCTTGTCTATAGGTATTATAATTATTTGTGATTACCTATTATTATATGTACATATAAATTACTAATGTACAGGGTCAGTAAAAATATGAAAAAAAATAAAATATAAAGGTAACATGTTAGCCTGCTGTGGTAAGCCATGCATCTTTTTTGATCTCAAGTTTGCTTTGGGAATAGAGTTAGCAGTGGAACCTGGCTTCAGAGCTCCATTTAGAACTGTCAGTTCTCATTGGTGGACATGTTACTTGTTTTGGAAGTTCAGAAGAGATAAATGTTCCTATGAACTGGGGAAGTCAGGAATGGATTAATGACTTAATTGCTCATACAATACACATGAGTAGCACTGTATTGTCCACATCCATAAGTTCAGTGTCAAATACACTATGCATATACCCTATATTAGCAGAGGAATTTTGAAACTATTTTAATACTGGCTTATTTTTTGTTATTTTCCCACTTTAAGCTTTTTCTCTAGGGAAGGAGCAATTGAGAGGGAAATAACAAGGTATAAGTGACTTGAAAGGGGAAATGAGAATAAAACAGAGATGGACTTTAGTTAGGGTAAGTCAAGAAACAATAATATAGAAGACAGAGGGAGGGAGGTAAAATAACAGGGAAGATGTCTGAAAAAAGGCATAAAGAATTATATGATTATTTATCTACCTATAATTACACATAATGTACATAAGTCTGTATAGACACGAACATATATAATGTAAATGGAAGTTTATGATTCAGGCTGACTTATGGTGACATTTTATTTGTACTGAAATGTGATTTATTTGTATGTTAATAAATAAAGTTGCCTGGGGGTTAAAGCTAATAGCAAGCCATAGCAGAAGCTGGGCAGTGGTGGCACATGCCTTTAATTCCAGCACTTGGGAGGCAGAGCTAGGCAGATCTCTGTGCGTTCAAGGATACAGCCAGCATGGAGACACATGCCTTAATCTCAATACCAACCATAGAAGACCTGGGAGTCTGTATAAACAGGCAGTGATGAGGAGGTCATGTGGTTGGGTTTTCAACCAATGAAAAGGCATAACAGAAAGTCAATAAAAGGACAAACACAGAGGAAGTAGGTCTCTTGCTGAGGGGAAGGACAGCAGTGACAGTGAAAGGTAAGAAAGGGTTTTCAGCTCTTAGCTATTGCTCTGACCTCTTGGGCTTTTAACTTTGCAATTGGCTCTGTGTTTCTTATTTAATAAGACTGTTTATCTACACTGACTAATGCTTCCTAAAGAGCCATAGACTATCTAACAGAAAGCCCAACACTATTGTATTGAGAAGTCCCCATTTGAATTGTTGGTCAGAGTTTCCCAGGAGACTCCCCAACCTGCATTTGCCATTGCCCTTGGTGCATTCCAGAGGTCACAGGCAAATCCCTATCGCTAAAAATACCATGAACTTTAGATAAAAGGCCTGGAGGGACTGAGATATTTTGAACTGAAAGCTTCCTCACTGAAGATTAGCTTTCATGATTCTAGAAGGTATCATGCAAGCTTCTAAGGGAGGGAAGCAACCCAAAGTCCTACCCAGATATGATGCCTATGAAAATAATGACCAGCATGGAATGACATCCCTGAGGTCACAATAGTGGCACACATGCCATTGAGGTAATCAGTAGCTCTCTAAGTGGACTTCAAACCTATTCAGTAAGAAGAAGGAACTCATTCCTAGACAAGAGACCTGGTCATGTATCCTGTGTTACTGGGATCATGATCCTGAAGGAGAATATACAACTACAACATACAATTTACTAAACCAGTATAATCCAAAACTACATTCTAAATATTTGCCCTATATCCACAGATAAGTTTATTCCTCACTCTCATCAAAAAATGTCTTTTCAACCAACATAGACTTGTACAGAAAACGACAACTGATCAAATGCAGAGACCAAGTGATCATGTCATGCCCATCCCAACCAATAAATCTATACTACAACTCCTGAAGATAAGACTCAGGATTCATAGCCAAAGAGCAGGTGGAAAGATTGTCAAAGCAAGAAGAACAGGAAGTTTGCTATGAGATTGTGTCTCCTAGAAATGTTAGAAAAGCTATGTCCAAGAAAACTCATCAGCACAGCTGCCTAAACAAGACCTGAACAATGAGGTCATCAATGGACATGCTAACATGGAAGGGGAAATCTCATGGGGCCTCAATCTTAGAAACACCAGTAATTAAAAAGTTTGGGATAATTTTCTTCTTCCAGGAAGAGTCCACAGATTAATTATCCAATATCAAGTGGTCAGCCCTAAAATTATATGTATACAATATCTATCTGTCTCTACTTCTACCTAATTTATGCGTATCTGGATCTATCTCTCTATCTCCATATATCTATATCTGTACAAACAGACAGATGTATGTATATATGCACACACACACACACACACACACACACACACACACACACACACACACATGTTTCCAGGAAACAGAGATAGAGTAACATATATTTACATATTTAGAGATTCATAGGGAGGGAAAATATCAGGAGGGTGGATGCCTCTGCTCAGGTGAGAAACAGCAGAGAACTGAGCAGAAGGCAGAGCTTATAGAGAGTTTCTTGAGGAGGGTAATGGAACTTTTAAGAGTGAAGATTTCTAGGCTGGGGATTGTTGGAATTTCAAATCCAGAGATTTGGCTTTTTATTTTGTAGTGGGGCGCTGAGCCCAGCAGTTAGGGCAGTTAGAGTTTTCTATGAGTGTGGATCCTGGCGGTTGGAGGTCCTCAGGGGAGGGGCCTGGCCACTCATGTGGCTCGAGAGGCTTCCATTCATCCCTTTTTTTATTATTGATAAACAATCACGTCATGGGAAAGAGGGTGATCTTATCATGAGACTACTACCTGTTGAATTGGGACATCAGAGTCTTTGGGTGAACTTGATCTTCCCCATCAGGGTATAATTGGAGGTTTCTGGCCTCTGGCTCTGTAGTTAGGGGCCAGTAATCCTGTAATAGCCACTGTTTAAAAGTTTAGTTAGAAATCTTTTGAATCCAGCTTGGTGATAGTGATGCACAACTTTAATTCCAGTACTAGGGAGGCAGAGACAGGTGGATCTCTGTGAGTTCCAGGCCAGCCTGGTCTACAGAGTGAGATCCAGGACAGGCTCCAAAGCTACAAACAAACAAACAAACAAACAAAAAACAAAAAACAAAAAACAAAAACAAAAACAAAAAACCTGTCTTTAAAAAAACCCAAAAGCTTTTGAATCTCTTGTTGAAGTAATCTAGACAAAAGGTTTATAAAGCGGGTAACACTAGTAGGATTAAGAGAAAGAGCAGAAAGGAGGTTAAGAAGGGTAGTAGATACTTGTGCATTGGACTGTCCATGAGCCACTGTCTAGAGGCATCTAGCTGCAGTTGTTGGATCTTGTCTTTTACAATACCTGACTGGCTGACATAAAAGCAACATTCTACCCTGAGGAAGACACAAAGACCACCTCTCTCTGTTGTCAGTGAATCTAATCTTCACACATTTTGTAGCACTTACGGTAGCCCATAAATTTATTTGGCCCTGGAAGGTAAGAATTGTTGGAGCCACCCATTGGAGATCCTGGATAACCTGAGAGGAAATCGATGGTAAAAAGCTAGGGAAGTAGTCAGTCCTGCTGCTCCAGTGGCAATGCCAGCAGTTATACCCAGGACTCCTGGAGAAAGAGTAGGACCTGAAGTGCCCATTTGTTATGCCATGCGATGGGAATTGGCATGGGTTCTTCACCAGGTACCACCTAAGTGGTTCTTATACTACGAAGTTCAGCTATCAGTATGAGTTACATTCTTGTATGAGTATATGGAGGTGCACTTTAATTATAAACTCTGTTCTTTATGATTTTTGTTTTCAGGACAGAAATTATACAAAAATAGGAAAAGAAAAAAAAAAAAACAGGCAAAGGGGTAAAGGCCCAGTGACAGAGAGATGGATAAGTGAGTTATAGGGAACTGAATTGGCTTTTGACCACTGACATAGAGCAATATCCCTACTCTACTAGGACAAGCTATTGGTTAGAGGTGGGATGGGAACCTCGATATATAAGAGTGACCCTGGAGAGATGTAGTTAGGAAGAAATAGAGGAGGGGAGAGCAAGTTTGGCTGTAATAGATTTTCAGACCATTTGTTTGAGCAGTGGCAGAAGTTGCTGCCATTGAAAATAAAGCATGCCAATTTAGGCCATCGAACAGTACTGAGGCCACGCTGTTTGTAGCAAAATGGAAAGTATTTATTGAAATCTGAGTCAGTGAAGAAAGAGAGGAAGGGTCACAAACAAACTCCAATTAGGGGGAGTTTGTGTAAGTTCCAAGTGGAGACTGAGAGGCAAGAGAGAAGCCCAGGAGTGCATACAGAAGTTCTGAGGCATCCAGCATGGAACTGAGAGACAGGAGGGACAGAAGAGCTTGAAGAAGCTGCAGGACATTGAAGATAGCTCCTTTGGAGAGGCAAATAAAATTGCAGCACATAGGCCCAGGAGGGCACCGGGAGAGATAGTACAGGTAGCCCGGAGGAAATGGGACAAGGAAAGGTCTTAGAACCTGGAGCACTAAGGAAGCTCCTAGGGGTGGTGAGGAAGTTACAGAAGGAGCTGAGAGGAACCATGAGGGAGCAGAGGGCTAAATGTTGTGATAGCAAAAATGTCAATCCAGGGTGCCTTCAAGTGGACTGAGAAACTTGGCAGAGAGAAATGTCCCAAACCAAAGAAGAGAGACATCCCTTTCCATATGATGGGAGCCTGGTAGGGCAAGAGGAAGCTTCCTGGCACACTGATATGTAAAAGTAAACAAAGTAGGGAGCTCTGTAGTGACAGTAGAGGGGAGAGACAAGTGGTTAGAGCCAGTAGATGAGAAAATAGCTGAAGAATTGTACATGTGGTAGGGCCCTGAAGGGAGTATTCCCACGTGGTCGACAGTCCAAAGGACACAGTAGGGAGATGCTCACTTGGAAGGTGGCTCAAAAGGGCATAGCCAGGAACAAAGACACTGAGAAAGGAGAGATGGACAGTTAGTTAAGGTGAAGAGAAGTGGCTGAAGAGGCAGACTCTAGAGTCAAATCTGGTGGATGGCAAAAGCCAGGAGAAACAAATATTCTGTACATGACTTAGAGTCATATCAGTAGCTTGACTCAGTTTGAAATGTTGAGATGAGGGCATGGCTGACAGGTAAGTGTAGCATTCTCTACCAATACTACCTGAAGAGAGAATTTTGGAAGGTGGTAGTGTTTGGAGACACTTACTTGTATGTTAGGAGATGGGGCAGGTGGTGAAAAGAGAAGAGAATAATAGGTAGCCTGAAGGTTAATCTTTTTTTATTTGCATATAAGTTCAGCTGCAGCCAGAGCACACAGGCAAGGTGACCATCCTTGGACACTATGTTCAAACTTTTTTGATAAGTATGCAATGGATGCATAGGAAGGTGCCAGGATCCTGAGGGCATATCCCTCCTTTTTTTCCTATAGCCCAGAGAAAGAAGGACAAGTTAAGCCCAGATGATGTAGGGACAGAGCCTGGAGGATGATCTGTTGAAGCATATGAAATAGCTTAGTAGTGAGTGTAAGAAGAGGTTTGTGTGAGGGGCCAAAGGCCATCTCATATAGGGTATGGTCAAGAAGAGAGAGCAGGAAGGAATCTAAGTACATAAGAAGCTGGTCATACCTCAGAAGGGTAGAATTTCATCCTTGGAGGTGGGAACACTGAATGATTGAATTAAGTGTTTTCTATCTAGGGCAATGGACTTGTGAGTTGGAGTGATAGCTAATCCCAAATAAGAAACTCAAGGATTGGACATCTGGATCTTAGCAGATGAGACATTATATCCCTGACTAGATAGAAAGTTTAAGGTAGAGGTGTCAGTCTGTCTAATGTGCAGGGATGGACTCAGAGGCTAGAACCTTGCCAAATAGATGTGGGACCCCTGGGATTAGGCTGGTCCAAGTAAGTTGAGTAGAAATGTAAGTGTCTGGGTTAGTCCAAGTAAAAGTAAAGATGTTTTGTGATTGGAGATAGAGAATAAGTCAGAGGCAAGAGCCCGACCAAATGAATGTGGGCTTTGATGAGGTTAGTAAAGCTGTCCCCCTACTTTGAAAGTAAAGAGAAGGAAAGGTGGCTCCCTAAAACTCAATCAGGACTAAGTAGGTAGCCCCAGTGTCCAGAAGGAGAGAAGCAGATCACCCTGATAGTATGGTGTTTAACCAGTCAGTGATGGCAGTGGTCCTGCAAAGGGAGCCAGGGACCTCTCAGGTGTCCATGGCCAGGTGTAGGAGGTCAGATGAAGGGTCATCTGGGCTTGATGTGCCCATGCCACAAGGGATATGGGGGCAGTCAACATGTCAATACCCTTCTTAAAGGCACGTTGGACATGGTTTGTGGTGGTTTATGAATTCAGAAAGGCCTGGGCTCAGGTACTGTTCTGACAGCCTTTGAAATGGGAACCTGGAGGTTCTCGGGCTTTGGGAGCCATGAAGCCTGGGCAGTTGCCATGGTCAGTCAAAAAGGCCTTTGCTAGATCAGGTATTTTTGTTTTGTGGTATTTTGTTTTCATCTCTTCTATGATATATACCTTGAAGGTCACAGCTAAGGCTTCTGCCTATGGATCTAGGGGTCCTCTCTCTAGACATTTAAGTTTGGCCTTAATGTCAGGGAAACTCTGGGAGAAGAAATAAGTTGTTTACCATCCAGGGACTCAGGATCCACATTGGTATATTGGAAGAGGGTCTTTGTAAGGCAGCTGAGGAATTGAGATGGGTTTTCATGCCTTTCATGGATGACCACCTACACCTTTCCATAATTTAATATCTTAAGGGCAGCCTTGCAGAGACCGGCCAGGAGGCAAGATATTCCTAGCAAGGATGTCTCCCAGAGTATTGAAATTCCATACAGGGTCCTGGTCTGGGACTCAGCCTTGACTGGATGGGCAGGCTGTCACAGAGAAGGGAGAAATAAAAACCGGAGAGTCTGGAGAGGAAGAGAAGTGACTGTGGGTTGAGGTAGATAAAGGGGAAGCTTTGTTAGTGTGGTTGAAAATAATGGATGGATCATCTAGTTTTGGTCTCACAGCAAAGAGGAGCTGTTTTTCCTTGGTTGGCTTATGTTCTGTGGTCATTTTAAATCAAGATGGGAGTGAGGTCACATGCCAAATCCATTCTTTCCAACCCTAGCAAAGATGGCTATCAACCACATGACTGCCTCCATCCCAATGGACAGCAGCCAAGGCCATACGTTTCCTTTAAGATTACCTATATAGAGATTTTTAACTATCAACCCTGGTGTTATGAGTTTTAAGTTAATTCCTTTGTTAGATTTTTCAGGGCTTTAATTATACTTAATATGCTTACAAATCTTGAGGTATAGAAAGTTGACCCAATAGTTTTACAAATCTTGAGATAAGATTTATACCTTAGCAAAAGTTTTAGAGAGTTGAATCAGAAATGAAAGAGTGTGAGATGAGTAGCGATAGTCCGTACTGAGAATAGTCTGAGAATTTCCCTAGCACCAGGTTTCTCTCTAACCCTCTAATGGTTCCCTCTACCAAGATATTGTTTTCATTGCTCTCCCTCTCTCTGTTTGGGAAGTCCCTGGCAGTGGGACCAGGACTTATCCTGAGTACATGAAATGGATTTTTGGAATACATTCCCTAGGGTGGGATACCTTGCTCAGCTTTGACACAGCAGGGAGGGGGTTGGTCCTGCCTCAACTTCCCTAAGGGGGGCCTTATCCTCTCTAAGGAGTGGACGGGAGGTGGTATTTGGGGAGGGGAGGGACCAGGAAAAGGAGAGGGTGGGGGAACTGGGATTGGTATTGTAAAATAAAAAAAAATAATAAATATAAAAAAAGCAATAGTCTCTCCCTTTATTTTTTTTCTCTCCTTTCTCTATCACGTTGTCGGGTGGATCTCCTGATGGGACAGAGCTTTTGGAAGAAACATTTAAACAGGCATGCTTGGGTCCAGAGGAGGGGGAGCCATACCCTAACTCCAGAGCCAGATTTTAATGCAGGTGGGACAGCACAAAAGAGCAGTCTAATGCCACTTCTTCCTAAAAGACACCCTGTAAAACTGAAACTAGCAAGCTTAGGACAAAGAAGGCTTAGAGATAGGAAATTCTTGAGTCCTGGACATAGACAGAGGACATTGTGCGAAGGAGCTGAGATGCAGGTTGCAACTGGCCTACTCCTCTGCTTTCTCCCCCTTCTGCTAGGTCTTTGCAGCAAACAAGGCGGGATATTTACACAGTGTGTGTGCAGGTTGACCAGACAAAAACAAACAGGGCTTGGAGCCTAGAAAAGAGAAATAGGGAACAGAAAAATCTCTTTCCATTCCCTGATGGTTCAGAGTATTTGTAAAGGTCCCAAATAATATTAGGATCTAAGGTGCCATTAGGTGACCCTTTGGATTGATTATCTAAGGTGTATTGAGGTCAAATTTGATTGCAAAAATGAATAAATTCAGGGCCCTACAGGTCGGGTACCAGGTGGAGGGGCTGGAGATTTTTTCTTTCTTTCTTTCTTTCTTTCTTTCTTTCTTTCTTTTTTTCTTTCTTTCTTTCTTCATTCATTCATTAATTCATTCATTCACTTATTTATTCATCCATCCATCCACTTATTTATTTATTTCCTTGTTTATTTATTTACTTGCTTATATTTATTTACTTTTTATTTTACATATCAACCGCAGTTTCCCCTCCTCCTACCATCCCCTCATCTACCTTTCCTCACCTTCTCTATAAGGTGATAATGAGAGGGTGTTAAAGACAGGTTCCCATGGAGGAGAAAGAAGGACAGTATCCTGGCAGCCTGCAGTCATTGGTGTCCCCAGGACTCAGGATGGACTGAGCAAGGGCCAAGCCATTCAGTGGATGGTCACCAGGACCTTAGCCTGGCTAAGCCAGGGGAGTGACTCAGTGAGTGCTACCAGGGCTTTCACACAGGCAAGAAGGCAAGGACAAAACCTGAGCTCTTGGAGGGGGCTTGTCCACAAGAAGGGGCTGGAGAATGGAGTCACAAAAGCTGCAAGGGCCTCGAGGAGCTGTGAGACTGCTGCTTTGAAGAAGAGGCTTCCCAACAGAACTATTTCACCCCTGTTCAGGGAAAGATTTTCCTAACACAAGTGTATTAACTCTGCTTCCCTGGAAGGGGAGGGTCCCCAGTGAAAGTGTTGTTCTTCTCTGCTCTGCTGCAGTACTCACAGCTCTGAAGGGAAGATGGGCGAAGAGGGCAGAAGAGGTGCAATAACCTTGTTTAGCCTAAGGAAATTAAAAGATTGCAGCTCCAAGGGTTGGGATGGGATCAAGTGAAGAGGGCCAGCTGTATCCTTAGACAGTGCCTAGGGGTCCAAAGGGTACTGGACACTTAATGGTCTCTTCCTCATACTCAGGGAAACATTGAAACTGACCAAAGGTGAATCTTAACTTAATTGCTGCTGGTGGATGAGGTACTGAGCAATCAGTGAGCCTGAGGTGCGTCCGTTGAGGGTGGACTAGAGATGAGGACAGGGTCGCAGTGAAGCTTAGGGAAAACTCGGGCACAAGGAGAGTCTATCCCGGGTTTCATCACCAAATGTCAGTGTTATAGCTTGGATGGAAATGGAAAGGCATCCTGGCATTCATGAGCCAAGGAATGTCACAAAGTCACACCACACAACAAACCTCATACAAGAAATTTATTGGGAGAGATAAAGAACCAGGAGTGTGGCTGACTCTGCTCAGCCAGAAACAGCAGAGAATTGAGCAGAAGGCAGGACTTACATAGAGTGAGTAGGGGAGGGGAGCTTTTCGGGGTGAAGATTGGTGGGATTTCATGTCCAGAGATTAGGCCTTTTATTCTGTAGTGTGGGAAGCTGGATCTAGCATTTAGGGCAGTTAGAGTGCTCTGTGGATCAAACCTGGCAGTTGGAGGTCCTTGAGGGAGTGGTCAGGCCTCTCGTGTGACTTATAGAGAGTGTGGTTAGTGGCTATAACATTACCATGGCTTCAATGGTCTGTACAGAAGAAAAACAGGACCACTTAATGCTCATCTGCACTATTTCAACAACTTCTCATACATGATTTTTATTACTGATAATTTTTAATAGGGCATCTAACCAGAAGGCACTTATTGTAGCCATGTATATAATTTGTGTGTTCTCAGATTTTAAAAAGTTGTTAGTCACTGCTATATTCTCATGGTGAGTTAACATGTATAGACATTTAAGAAAATTTCTTATAAACATGAAAAATTTAGTATGTTATTAAACTGCAAAAGTCTAGACATTTATTTATGAATACCATTTTGATATTTTGTACTCATTCTCATAGTTCCAATGTGGAAGGGACTTGTTAGGACCCATTTAAAAAAATCTTTGTTTAACAAACCAAGAAAATAAGGACAGATGTGACAGGGGTTTCACAACTCTCACTATACATGTTTATTTGAATGTATTGACTAATACAACAGCATTATTAAAGTGCACATGGTTGCAAACACAGTTTTCCAGAATATTAAACGTATAAAATAGTCATAATTTAAAGTCCACGGATTTTGGGGGGAAGATGGTGAATAATATGTACATGAGTAAATGTTTTTATAGTCATTTGGTTTGCTGACATTTCTTCTTTTACTTGTTTTAATCATAAAAAATTCTCTCAAAAACCTCTTAATTATAATTTTCCTAAACTTGAAGCCCAGTACTCTTCGTTTTTGGTATTTTCATTGGCTGAAACTTAGCAGTATGTAGTTCAGACCTACTAATTAGGAGATACTTGTCTTCCCTCATTGTTTATACTCTAAGTAAAGCAACAGAACATTTGCACTTTTATTCTATTCACGACAATTTAATTAGACATCTTTCAGAAGGTTCCAAGGTTATCGATATTTTCCCAGATTAATGGCTTCACTCAATGTGTCTCTATAGGTTAGCATCCTTTTACGATAGAGTATGGGCATTCTCCCACAGGAACAAGCAACCAGCTTAGCAAACAGAATAATTGGTACTATTCTTTTCACACACACAAAAGTAAGTTAAAACAGGCTAGAGCTTTTATCATCAATTGATTCTTAGAAGTCTTTTCTTGATATTTCAGCCCCAAGGCTTATATCAAAGTTGTTTCCTTCAATGTAGAAACTTCAAGCTTCCAATTCACCAGTCCGCAAACCCTGAGCATCAAAGCAGACCTGCCCTGTGATCCACGGCTAAACACTTACTTTCTTCAAGTGATGCTTAGTGCTCTGATTCAGCATCAAGATCTAAGGTTGCTGTTATGACAAGATAAATTAGGAAGCCCTACGATTACACCCTTTGGCCTCCACTGAGATCTTCCTGAACAGAAGCACTTGTCTCTGATTCCTCTTTGACACTTTATTGTTTCCATATGGCAGCCATTGCTCAGAATTCACACTTGACCAGCAGACCACACTTTCCTGAGAGATTGACATGTGTGGAGCCTGCTGCTTCACAGGTTAGCTGCTGGGAGTTCATGGAAACCAAAGGCTCTGCGACTGCATAGTATCTTCTTTTTCGCTATCATTTTATTTAATGCCAGAACACATATATTTTTATATAATACTGAACACAGAAGTTCTTAAATCTTTGTTTTTAAAAAAAATTCTCTGGTATTTTCTTTTATTTATCATCTTGATGGTTTCACAGTTCTATTTTTTATTTAAAGAAACTGTAGTTTTAAAATCACCATCATTACTAACATAGTCATCAGTCTACTTGTTATCCAATTTCATTTAAACAACAGGAAAGCTATAGATATACCTGGTAATGCAACTTCCTCAAGTGTTATTTGCTATATTTTGTTCTGATGTGATGTAAGATGTGCTACTTCAAAATATGTCCATTTTTCATCATGCTGGAGATCGAACTCAGTTGCCCACATGTGCCTTGCCACTGATTTACCATCGAGATTCCATGACCTCTAGCCTCAGCTATGCCACCTTGGCACCTGAGAAAATAGCAGAAGCAGGAAAGTCACTCTCATCTTCCCACTGGGTTTCCTAAAGAATGCTGTAAGACTTTCATTTCAAAAGTACCCTCTTTATCCCCAGAAGCGTGAATCCTTACCCCTGAAAATAAAAGGACACTGAAGGATGTGAACAGTTGTTGATACCTGATACTTTGTTACCATTAGCTCCTGCCTCCTTTCCCTAGTCAGTCTTCTCTATGTCTACATTTTCATCAAACCTAGAATAAACTTTTGGCAAGTTCAACAGTGTCTAGGGGTCTTATTTTTCACAATGCCTCTTCTTGCACAGGGATGTTAATTTAATAAATTCACATGCTTTATGTGTTAATACATTCCTATAACAGTGGTGGCAGACATGAATATGGCAAGGCAATAAATGAGTAAAACAACTTTTCCTCCTTTATAGAGTCCACATACCATTGTGAAATACAAAATAGATGCTTATAATCTGCTTAATTTTTCTACCACATACTATTAAAAAGAGATGCAATAAGTTGGAAACATTGTGTTCTTACTATTTAACGGTACCAACAACAATTAAGAAATTGAGAGTATATAATTTTAAGAGTAAGAGGATACTTCTACCTTTACATGAATCTTCTTAATTTTTAAATTTTGTGTTTATGTATGAGAATTTTACTGGCATGTATGTCTGTGCATCACATGTATGCAGTACCTACAGAGCCAAGGAGAGTGTCAGAACCCATGTGTCTTAAGGTTTTTATTGCTGTGAAGAGACATCATGACCATGGCCACTCTTATAAGGAAAACATTTAATTGGAGTGACTCTCTTACAGTTTCAGAAGTTCAGTCCATTATTATGATGGGGAGCATGGAGGCAAGTAGGCAGATGTGTTCCTAGAGCTGAGAGTGCTACATCTGGCAGGCAACAGAAGTCAAATGAGACACTGGGCATATCCTGAGTATAGGAAACCTCCAAGCCCATCCCCACAGTGACACATTTCCTCCAACAAGGCCTTATCCAATCCAGAAAAGGTGCATCTCCTAATAGTGCTACTCCCTATGAGGTTATGGGGGCCAAACACATTCAAACTACTACACCTTGGAAGGAGTTACAGATGGTCCCAGATACCACATCATAATGGGAACTGAACATGGGTTCTTGGGAAGAATAGTAAATACTCTTAACCACCAATCTTGCTTTCTAGACCCTACATAGAAGTTTTAAATTAATTATCCAGCCACATAAAGCGAGCCAAAATTACTGATCTACCAATTCTAATGTAATGTTTGTTTTATAGTCTGTTTTCTGCCACTGTGTTAAATCTCAGATGTAGCTGCAATGGGTGAGAAAATGCCCTTCCCTGTATTCTGAATGAAACCCATGGAATTTTGTGCTGAGCTCTGATTAACTTATTGCTATACTCTTTTGAAACCAAATAAAACATTTTCTTGGCTAAAATGAGAAAACACTTCAAATCTTGAATCCAGTCACCCACATAGACAGAGGTGCATTTATTTCTTCCAAGCAAAAACAAGTCCTATTAAAACAAAGTCTATAATAAATGCTGGTGAGACTAGCTTTATCCATTCCAGCTCAAGAATGTTGATTAAAGTCTTTAGGCTGGATTTGCTTACCTCAGGTTCTAATAGAAAGTATTCACAAAGGAGGCACAGCATGGGAAGAGTGGTATCAACTTTACAATTCATAAAGAGTAAATAGCAACTGGTTCCAGGGAATGTTTGTGTCTCTTTATCATGAGAAAACTATTAAACACCAGGGCCTTCTGTGTGCTGTTGTGTTTTCCATGTCCCCTGCAAAACTTGCATGTAGTTTTGACTGTTCCTTTTTAGCTTTATTCTTGAGTATTTCATATATGTGTTCAATGAAATACTATCATGCTTGCCCCCATTTCACCCTTTACTTCCTCCCATTCCCCTCTCAATAGACCTCCCTCCCAAAATCATACCTTTAAAAACAATCCACTAAGTCCACTTAGTGGGGTCTATGTGTGTATGAGTACAGATTTATCCACTGGCACATGGGAAAGCTACCAGGAGGCAAATCCTTAAAGAGGAATTACTCTCACATCTCCATAAACCATCAGCTGTCAACAGCTCCTCAGTAAGGAATACCACTTGGAGATGATGTATTCCATCATTGCTGGCTTGATAGTGTACAGGTAGCCACAGCTGCAATGAGTTCATGAATGTGATAGTGATGTCGTGTTTCAGAAGGCGCCACGTCAGAGCACTCCTGCCCATTCCCCAGTTCTCTACTCTTTCTGTATCTTCTTCTACCAGGCTCTCTGAGCCCTGGGGGGAAGGAATTGATTTACTGATTCTGCACTTTGAGTAGTTATGTGTCTTTCTGTTGACTGATGTGCAGAGCACAAAGAAGCTTCTCTGGCCAAGATTGAAAACAATGTATATTTATGGGTATAAATATAGATTAAATATCTAGGAGCCTCTTTGACAGTATGACTATTCACAAAATAACATTGGGTTTCACCCTTGGCTTATGAACTTGTCAGCCATAAGATTTTACCTGGATTGAATACCAGGCATCAGATTTTCTCCTTTTGGGGCAGGCCTCAGATCAAATCAGAAATCAGATGGCAGTTGCCTTACAATTCTGTATTACAGCATGAAGTGTTCTGCTCTGGATATGGACATTCATATCCTTCCTCCTTCAGCATCCTGTACAGCACCATCTAGCATTATAAAAACAAGCCACCGGGGAAGAATTTTCTAGGTGGTTTCATATTGGTTTCTGTGTATCCTGTAGCCAGTGTGTGGTATCTTCAGCAATAGGGCCTTACCATGTAGTTATGGATGATAATCAGGTCAATAGCTTGGGGTGCTTTTTTAAAACTCTCGTACCTACATAATAAATTCTCAGGGAGGTATCCTATACCTCGCACAGCTTCTTTTACCTAATAACTCATGTATTCTGATAGTAACTTTGTCTACAACATCATGTATTTCAGCTTAAACTCTATCTTTTTATTTTTGAGGTTGCATTTTAAAATTAGCTTCTCAACTAGTAGGTTTATAGAAGGCTCTTTATATATAGCTTTAGATTGGCAAGCACACCAATTACTCACTCCTCTATCCATCCCCAACCCCTGCCTAATCCTTTAATCCCTAGCATTCCCCTGTTTTATTCATTTTTTACATATTATACCATTCTTCCATTATTGCTTATAACTAGGTTGTGAGATAGTGGGTGTCTGTATGGTTTTCCATACATCTTTTGTTTGGGTTACCCCTTCCTCCATCCCCCTTTCCTCCATATTTTCATGTTCTTCCCTTTCTGCCCCAAGTATTCCAACTTTCTCCGTTTATTTTACCTGTAATATATTATCTACCTTTCCTTAATGTGACCATCAAAATACAAACAAAGAAACCACTTTGTACTTCCAGTCTTCTTCATTTTTTAAATAAAAAATTTATTTTTATTCATTTTACATATCATCCACAGATCCCCTTCTCATCCCTCCTCTTGCTTTTCCCGAGACCCACCCCATCCCCTCTTCCAAAAGGGTAAGGCCTCCCATGGGGAGTCAGCAAAGCCTGGTACGTTCAGTTGAGGGAGGACCAAGCCTCTTCCCCCTGTATCAAGGGTGAGCCAGGCATTTGACCATAGCTAATGTGTTCCAGAAAGCCAGCTCATGCACCAGGAATAGATCCTGGTCCCACTGCCACAGGCCCTTCAAACAGACCCAGCTACACATCTCTCTCCCGTATGCAGAGGGTCTGGTCTGATCACATGCACGTTCCACACCTGTTAGTCTAAAGTTCATGAGTTCCTAGGAGCTTGGTTCGGTTGTCTCTTAGATTTCCCCATCATGATCTTGACTTCCCTTGCTCTTATAATCCCTCTTCCCTCTCCAGCTGGACTTCCAGAGCTCAGCCTGGTGCTTGGCTGTGGATTCCTGCATCTGCTTCCATCAGTAACTGGATGAAGGCTCTATGATGACAGTTAGGGTATTCACCAGTCTGGTAAATGAGGTAGGCCAGCTCAGGTATCCTCTCCACTAACACCAGTAGTTTAATTTGGGATCATTTTTGTGGATTCCTGAGGATTTTCCTAGCACCAGGTTTCTCCCTTACCCCATAATTTCTCCCTCTATCAAGATATTCCTTTCATTGTTCTTCCACTCTGTCCCTCCCTGAGCTGGACAATCCCATTCCCTCATGTTCCCATCGTCCATCCCCTTGCCGCTATTGATCCCTCCTGCACTTCCCAGTTTACTCATCAGGATCTCCTCTGTTTCCCCTTCCCAAGGTGATTCTGTTTGTTCATTTCTGTCTAACTTATCTGTAATTCTGAAAATTGGTTAGCATAAAAATGATGTCCTTTTCTCCAAAATTTATTATCAAAATATAATTATTTTCTCTTGACCAAAATAAAAAAGTTAATCTTTGTTCAAAATATTCAAATAAATTATATATATATATATATATATATATATATATATACACACACACACACACACACACACACACACACACACACATATATATATATATATATATATATATATATATATATATATATATATATATTTGAAGGTCAGCTCTATAGTCAAACTAAAATTAAAGATCCAAACAAAGATGTGGTACTATTGTATGTTTTTTAAAATTTTTTGGTTGGAGATGAAGTGCTGAGTACATAAATGAGAAAACTAGGCCTGGGAATTTACAATATTTACAATTATGCCCTACAGGAATTTCACTTGTCTAGGATCTTATCAGCAAATATACAGCAGTTAATATACAAAGTGACATTCTTCCTGGAGAACCCTAGTTTCTGGAAACCATTAAATAAGCTTTAACATTTCTTTGAGACCTAATTGGACAGACCAAGAACTGGTTTTATTCATTAACCAACAGGGCTCCCATGGAGACTCATATGTTGGGGTTGTGTACTTTTTTTGTTGTTGTTTTGTTTTTTGAGACAGGGTTTCTCTGTGTAGACTTTCACCTTTCCTGGAACTCACTCTGTTGCCCAGAACTCAGAGATCCGCCTGGCTCTGCCTCCCGAGTGCTGGGATTAAAGGCGTGCGCCACCACTGCCCGGCACATTTGAACTTTCTTACAACTGTCCTTCAATACTCTTCCCTAGACTCCATTCCTTTTTGTTCTTCCATTTATTCAAGTTATTTCAGAGCAAGAAAAGTGCAAGCTGTGGACTTTGTTATGGTGGCACCCTGAACAAAAATAATTTATTCACTCCTTTCCTACCCATCTGCAAGGGGATATTTAAGGCAATTTTTGTTATGACATTATTGATATTGTATTTCAGAAGCTACCTTTTTAATTTTACTATTGATTACATGTTGAATATTTGTTTAATTTTGACCCTTGAAATGCTAACTCTTTCATTATGTATTTGGTTGAGAATGTAAGACTTCTGAAGACAAAATAACTTTGTTTTATGTTTCAAAGAATTCAAAGTACATAACTCACTGTCATATTTAAAATAGATCTTAATGTGTATTAGCAGCATTGAAACTATCAACAGTGGATTGGGAGAAAATATACTTTCTTTCCCTAGACTTACTGTGTTCAAAATGAATTTAGATTTTGACCTTGATTCTTCTTCCATATAAAAGGCTAAAATACAAGCAAAGATTTTTTTCTACTTGCCTTATATATTTAATTTTCAGAATTTTCAAGTGTATGGCACTTAACTAAACTAAAATTAATTTTATCAAAATGGACATTGATGAACTGGAAAATACTATATAAAGGAAACTCTAATAAAAATTAAGACTGTCAGGTTTTTACTTTATTTTCAGTTATCTTTATTTTTTTATTTATTATACTTGTGTTTTAATTTTACACATCAACCATGGGTTCCCCTGTCCTCCCCCCCTCACCCCCCCCTTCCCCCCAAGCCCCTCCCCTCCATTCCCATCTCCTCCAGGGCCAAGACTCCCCCAGGGATTCAATTCAACATGGTAGATTCAGTACAGGCAGGTCCAGTCCCCTTGTTCCAGGCTGAGTAAAGTGTCCTTGTGTAAGCCCAAGGTTCCAAACAGCCAGCTCATGCACTAAGGACAGGTCCCAGTCTCACAGCCTGGGTACCTTCCAAACAGTTCAAGCTATTCAATTGTTTCACTTAGGACAGGAAGAAGCAAAGTGCTAGAGAGGTCTCCAGAAATCCACAATGATACATCCACTGTAGACTACTGGTAATGGTTGAGAGAAAGGCTGATCTGACCTATTCTGGTGATCAGATGGCCAAACACCCTAACTGTTATGCTGGAACTCTCATCCAATAACTGATGGAAGTGGATGCAGAGATCCTCGGCCAGGCCCCAGGTGGAGCTCCAGGAGTCTAGTTGTTGAGAAGGTGGAGGAACTGTAAGAATGTCAATTGTTGAGACTAAGATTGGAAAAGCACAGGGACAAATAGCCAAACTAATGGAAACACATGAATTATGAACCAGAAGCTGTGGAGCCCCCAACTGGATCAGGCCCTCTGGATAAGTGAGACAATCTTTATTTTTCTTAACCAATTATTTAATTATTCTAAAATTGGTAAGTTTCTCTCTCATTATATGAGAATATGTTTTAAAACCTTTTCTAATATTTGGATATTAATCCAGTAAATTTTTTGTTCGTGTGTGTGCATGTGTGTATATTGTTAAGGATTGAACTCAGACAGGCCCTCTGCCACTTGGGCTAAATCTCCCACAGATTTAGAAATTCTTGAGAGGCTCACATTTTAATTGACTGAGAATACAATACAGAGGGAAAGTACGTACATAAACTGGGAACAATTTTGAACAGTGAAGATGTGTGTTTTCTATGTGATAATCAAGTGAAGAGGAGTCATCCTTCTGGCAGTGCTGTAGCTGCAATAGCTCGTCTCTGATTTCTTTGTCTGCCTCTTGATTTTGAAATAATTTCTGAAACAAGTAAAGTAGCAACCTCATTTTCTATGTTCATTTGCATAATTGCCATCATAACTTCTTTTATCTTCCATCCGTTTGTGACAAAAGTCTCAGAATGTTTTTATACAATCACTACTTTTTATACTCATTTCCAAAGAATCATTTAAAAAGTTGGTGATTCCTGGGCTCATCCTTATAATTATTAACCTAAAAGAAAACAGGTGTCTTTTAACAATATGAACACTTAGAAGAAATTGGGCAGTAATTCGAACTTCTATCATAAAGAAGAAGATATATAATACGGACTCATTATGACATGCTTTAATTTGATATTGGAATAGAAATAAGATTAAAATACAGGAATGCTGAAGAAAAATCAACCCCTTTGGCTATGTTCTTAATGACTGATACAAGTTTCTTTGAAATTAAAACAAACATTGAATAAAGACGATAAGCCTTCCACTATCAATCTTGAACAAATTCTGGTATTTGACTTTAGTATAGCTTAGATAAAGAGGCAGACAAACAAAATCTGTCAGTTTGATAGTGAGTTGAATATAAGGTTGTATAAATAACAGATTTTACCTCCAATGTAGTAATTTCTTCATAGAGGTGTGTGTGTATGTTGTGTGTGAAGCTTTTGTTTCCTGTATGTGCACCCTTCTCTTGTCCTATGCATGTACATGGAAGTCAGTCTCAAGTGTTGTCTTCTATTGCTTTCTACCTTAATTTTTTCAAAGTCTTTCAGGGAGCCTGGGGCTTACTCTCTTGGAGAAATAATGAAAGGCCAGTAAACCCAAGAATCTTCCTTTTCTGTCCCCTCAGTGTGACCTATGACATATTTTGCTACCCATAGCGTTTAAGAGGATTTTGGTAATCTTTCTTTTGGCTAGAAGGCATAACTGATATGAGTGTGTGTGTGTGTGTGCGTGCGTGTGTGTGTGTGTGTGTGTATCACAAGCAAGTTTATTAGATTGGTTGACGTGATAGTATCTAGGTATTCCAACAATGTCTGCTGTTTCACCCACTACTATCAATCTGGCACTGAAGGTCTGGAAGATTCTTGGAGAGCAGTTTTTTTTCAGTTCATGGTGAAAGTCCAAAAAGCCTGGGTTCTGTTATGAGAGAAAGAATAGAGCAATAGAAGATCTGCAGCAACAGAGTAAATAAATTCAGCAGCAAGACTAAAAGGCAATGAGGCAAAAAGAAAAGCTATTTCCTTGTACCTCCTTTTATCTGAGCTGCCACTGGAAGGTGCCATCCACCTTTAAGATGGGTTTCTACAGTATAATAACCTCATCAAAAAAAATCCCTCACCCTCCCTGTCAAACACAGAATGTTCTCCTGTGAGACACTCAGTGGGATGGATACCTTAAAATGGAAGGTGAGACTGCTACATAGGTTTATTTTTACATAACGATGTCATCAAATTACCAGGAATAGTGGTGGATTTTCACTGGTTAGAATAATAGAAAAATTTATCTCTTTGTTGATCCTAGATCGTGTTAACAAGGAAGATCACTATCACAGGACTGAGACTCAGGTCCCAGCTTGTCAAGCAAGCACTTTACCCACTGAGCCATTTGACCAGTTTTTAGTTTTTAGACAATTAAAAATTTAGACATGAGATCTACTGAATGGTGATTGATTTTCATTGTAATATAAAATAAAATACTAGAATGTGAAATTACATAACATCAAGTTCTGTCAGATTTAAGAATACTAATAGAAGAGATGAAGACAATAGCCCATGTATAAAATATGCATGCTAAATAATTCTAAAATTTATTTTAATAAATGTGATTGTATTCTTTCTGGTCAAAAATCAAAGTGTCTTTTTTTTGTATTCCTCTAGAAAATACAATCTCTAGAAGTATTTTGAACACTTGTTTGAATTCTTATTTATTCCCATTTTTATAACCTACTCATCTCATCAGAAGATGAATATTTTAATTTGAGTATTTCAAAAAGCAATTACACTAGTAATTTTCATGGCATACCTGTTATTTTCTGATTTATGTGGTTTATCTAAATCCTGGGAAATAGTGGAATGTTTTTAGCACACTTGTTTAACGATGAGAGGGATTACAGTTATAGACATTAGCTCAGTGTTTGAAGATTATCATTCCAGGTGTAAGTATGGAAAAGCCAAGACAAACTCTAAACTCAGGCTGAGTGTCTATAGGGATACTACTGGTTCCATTCTATTACACCTGATCTTATCCCTGAGCAACATTGCTTATGAAATAAACATGCCTAATCCTATGTATATTACCACTACAAAAATCAGAGCATATAAACTGAAAAGCAATAGCATGCTTACACATCCAGGTCTTGAGAATGCTTTGCAAATAGCATCACCCTTTAATCCAAAACAAAATAACACCCACTTTCCTGTCCCATAGTTTGTTTTAAAAAGCCAAAGATGCCAAGGCAGTATTTTACAGGCTAATTTTCTCCAATTAATATTATATGTAAAGATCATATATTCATGGGTTCAGAAATCAACTGAGGTGTGTTCATGGTCACAAATTTTATCAATTCTCCTTCTGATATGCCACTAACATATTTCTTCTTCTTCTTCTTCTTCTCCTTCTTCTTCTTCTTCTTCTTCTTCTTCTTCTTCTTCTTCTTCTTCTTCTTCTTCTTCTCCTCCTCCTCCTCCTCCTCCTCCTCCTCCTCCTCCTCCTCCTCCCCCTCCCTCTTCTCCTTCTCCTCCTCCTCCTCCTCCCTTCCCCCTCCCCCTTCCTCTCCCTTTCCATTTTCTTTTCTTCTTCTTGTACTCTTTTGGGCTGTTTTTCTTGCTTTCAATCTCAGAATGTTATATTATTAGGCATACAATGGGTTACCTTAAATTGGAAAATAAAACTGCTACACATGGGTATTTTTATATAATAACGTCATCAAATTACTGGAAAAAGTGGTGGATTTTCACTGGTTAGCATAAGTGTTTGTGAGTTAAAAGACACTGTTAATAATGAGTAGGTTATGTCTATGGTGAAAATGATTCTTTGGAAGGCTTCCTTCTTCTCCTGTTACTTGTGGTTCTAATAGAGAAAATGTTACAATTGTCCAATCCAGTCAGGGATGAACCAATGCAGACTATTCAGACAGTATTAAAAGTTTCAGACATCTCAGCAAGTGTGGAACTTTGATCAGCTGAGGGCCATTGAGACCAAAAATAGATAGTGACAGAAGTTAGTTGTAACCTGCCAAGTATCATGTTATTGAATATAGAAAGAAATACTTTAACAGTCAAGTATATTTTTCTATTTTGGATATATTAGTATATTAGTTAACCAATATTTTACTTTGCAGTTACTTTTCTCCTGCTAGCATCAGGTTATTGATTCTAGATATCCAAAGATGCAATATTTAATTGATAATACCAAATAGGAGCTATGATTTGATGGGAGAAAAGAGACATCAACAAAAATGTCTGGAATAATCTTGTTTGTGTATAGTGACCTTACTACTATCTTTACAAATTAGGTTTTATTTCAGCTGGTGTGTTTGAATGCCTAGCTGATAAAGAGCAAGTTGTGATAGAATTAGAAAGTGTGGGTAAACTGATCCACATTTGTTTGACTTTTTTATCCTTTTAAAATTTTCTCATATTTAGACAGGGTATATAAAAACTATGGGAGAGACATGAGCAACTTCAACTACCCCTGTTGTTTGTTTTTGCTCTTTTAGGTGCCCACCACCCTGCTCACAGGTAAATCATACACAGAAGCTTATTCTTAATTATAAGTGCCTGGCCTTAGCTTGGCTTATTTCTAGCCAGCTTCCCTTAACTTAAATTATCCCATCTACCTTTTGCCTCTGAACTTTTCCCATTGGCTTACTTATGTAAATCTTACTTTTACTCTGTGGCTGGCTGTGTAGCTGGGTAGCTGGCCTCTGCTGTCCTCCTCCTTCCTTTCTCATTCCTTGATCTCCTTTTCCTCCCAGATTTCTCGTTATATTTATTCTTACTGCCAGTCACCCCCACCTATCCTTTCTCCTGCCTTGCCATTGGCCAATCTTTATTAATCCATTAGGTTCTTAGACAGGCTGAGTGATACAACTCCACAGAGTTAAAAAAATGCAACATAAACAAAAGCAACACACCTTAAAATAGTATTTTACAACACACCCTTACTACCTGGCTAAGGACCAAGTGTCTTATATATAACTTCGTACATCTCTATGGATCCCCCCTTCATGTAGGAACCCCAGACTTGCACTGATAACCCCAAACATTCCTACCATATGCCATTAACCTCGATTCTAAGCAGGAAGCTTAGTACTCTAATACCAACCTCCTACCTGACAATTATACCCATCCATGCATAACATGCATAGAAACATCTCTGGACAGAAATAGGAGGCTCACACCATATGCTCCACCCTGTGACCCGAGGACCATCACTCTCCACTGACCAGTAAGTCAGCCTATCCACTATCCATGATATCTGCTTCAACATTTGATGTCCTATGCCTGACTTCCTTTGCCTGTTCTGGAACTTCTGTTTGGGTGGAGCTGCCAGACTCATGCAATTAACACTATCACTGACAAGACTTTGTTTGAATAGCTTCATCTCTAGGCATAGCTGTAGTTGGAAGGTTTCTGGGGTCCTGCTAGGCCCTGCAGTCAGGATGAATCTCTCCCACTCTCACCCTGCAGCTGCTTATAAAATAATCACTTAAATGCTTATATTAATTATAACTGCTTGGCCGTTAGCTCAGACTAATTACTGACTAGCTCTTACACTTTAGTTAACCCATATATCTTTTCTTTTTTTTTTTCTGGTTTGACTTCTTTTTCTTTTTCTTCCCGCATTATTTTTATTATTATATTTGTGCTCCAATTCCACACATCAGCCATGGGTTCCCCCATCCTCCCCCCTCCCGCCCCCAACCCCCCCAGCCCCTCCCCTCCATTTCCATCTCCTCTAGGGCCAAGACTCCCCCGGGGATTCATCAAAACCTGGTGGATTCAGTAGAGGCAGGTCCAGTCCCCTCCATCCAGGCTGAGCAAAGTGTCCCTGTGCAAGCCCAAGGTTCCAAACAGCCAGCTCATGCACTAAGGACAGGTCCCCCAGGTCCCACAGCCTGGACACCTCTCAAACAGTTCAAGTCATTGAACTGTCTCACTTATCCAGAGGGCCTGATCCAGCAGGGGGGGCTCCACAGCCCCTGGTTCACAATTCATGTGCCTCCATTCGCCGGGCCACCTGTCCCTGCGCTTCTTCCAATCCTGGTCTCAACAATTCACGCTCCCACAGTCCCGCCTCCTTTTTGACAGTTGGACACCTGGAGCTCCACCTGGCGCCTGGCTGAGGATCTCTGCATCCACTTCCATCAGTTATTGGATGAGAGTTCCAGCTCGACTGGTAGGGTGTTTGGCCATCTGATCACCAGACTAGCTCAGATCAGGTCAGGCTTTCTCTCGACCATTGCCAGCAGTCTACAGAGGATATAACATTGTGGATTTCTGGGGACCTCTCGAGCACTCTGACTATTCCTGTTCTCATGTGGTCTTCATTTATCATGGTCTGTTATTCCTTGTTCTCCCTTTCTGTTCTTGATCCAGCTGTGATCTCCTGCTCCCCTAAGCTTTCTTTCCCTCAAATCTTGCCCTTCATTACTCCCACTGTTGTCCAGGTTGTTTAGGTAGATCTCATCCATTTCTCTGTCATTGGTCATACCTGTGTCTTTCCTAGGGTCCTGTTTTCTAGATAGCCTCCCTGGAGTTGTGTAGCAGTCTAGTCATCTTTGTTTTACATCTAGTATCTTCCTATGAGTGAGTACATACCATGTTTGTCCTTCTGAGTCTGGGTTACCTCACTCAGGATGATTTTTTCTAGATCCATCCATTTGCCTGCAAACCTCATGATGTCATTGTTTTTCTCTGCTGAGTAATACTCCATTGTGTATATGTACCATATTTTCTTTATCCATTCTTCAGTTGAAGGGCATCTAGGTTGTTTCCAGGTTCTGGCTATTACAAACAATGCTGATATGAACATAGCTGAGCAAATGCCCTTGTGGTATGATTGAGCATTCCTTGGGTATATGCCCAAGAGTGCTACAGCTGGGTCTTGGGAGAGATGGATTCCCAATTTTTTAAGGAAGTACCATATTGATTTCCAAAGTGGCTGTACAAGCTTGCATTCCCACCAGCAGTGGAGGAGCGTTCCCCTTGCTCCACATCCTCTCCAGCATAAGCTGTCTTCTGTGTTTTTGATCTTAGCCACTCTGAGAGGTGTAAGGTGGTATCTCAGAGTCATTTTGATTTGTATTTCCTGGATAATTAGGGATGTTGAGTAATTCCTTAAATGTCTTTCAGCCATTTGAACTTCCTCTGTGGAGAATTCTCTGTTTAGTTCTAGATCCCATTTCTTAATTGGACTGTTGGGCATTTTGATGTCTAATTTCTTGAGTTCTTTATATATTCTGGATATCAGCCCTCTGTCAGATGTGGGGTTGGTGAAGACCTTTTCCCATCCTGTAGGCTGTCTCTTTGTCTTGTTGACTGTGTCCTTTGTGCTACAATAGCTTCTCAGTTTCAACAGGTCCCATTGATTGATTGTTTCTTTCAGTGTCTGTGCTACTGGTGTTATATTTAGAAAGTGATCTCCAGTGCCAATGCATGCAAGAGTACTTCCTACTTTCTCTTCTATCAGAAGTTAACCCATAGTTCTTATTTATGTTTAGTCACGTGGCTTGATACCTTTTCTCAATTCTGTCTTGTCGTCTTGCTTCCTCTGTGTCTGGCTGGTGACCCCTGACTCAGCCCTTCCTCTTTCCAGAACTATTCTTGTCTGCTCACCCCACCTATACTCCATGCCTGGCTACTGGACAACCAGCATTTTATTTATCAACAAATCAGAGCAACAATAAGTTTGACTATTATGGATGATTAATTATTAATCTATATTTCTTAATTATATATTACAATTTCAAATGAGCTGCACAAACATACCTTAAACAAGAGTAGAAACATACATACAGTATAACAAAATTAACTTTAAGTTTGAATTGTAAACTAAAACCCATAGCAATGTAAAACATTTTAAACAAGTTGTTGCTTTTTAAAAGTAGGTTCAAAAATCTACCCTTTCATCCTATCATATCTATACTATCCCTTTTTTTCTTTAGAAAGAGATTGCATTTATGATCAATCCCCTTTGAATAAAAATACACATTTATAAACAATATTTTGGGAATTTGGGCATAGCTTCTCATACTACTTCCTGCTGGTTGTGGGCACTGGTAATCTTTATGGGGATCCTAAGAAAATTCAAGATAATGGTGAAGACCTGAGAAGACCAGCTATAATCTTTTTGATAGGTACCATTTGTTAAGGTTCAGGAGGTCTGGTTTGATCAAATCTGATCTATCTTAACCTGAGACAAATACAAAGCCTCTTGCTTCCTGTAGAAACAAAAGCAGAGCCTCCTTTCCAAAGCAACATATCTTTGGATCCAAATATTGAAGTCAAGATAACTTTAAAACATACATATTGGTTTAACTTAGCAGCCTTTACAATCAAATGTCTTTCTACAGTTAAAAACCCCAAAGATAGCATAATCTGGAGTGTGTGATTTCCATCTTTACATGGCTTATTTTTTATATTACTTTTACTGTCTCTTTAAAAATACTTTATTTTTAAAACTCTTTCTTTATATAACTGTCTATCCTTTTCCTCTTTCACCCATGCCTACATACATTTTCACACATACTGTAAACCACTTAGAGGCTTATTCCATATGAATCTGCCTTATTTGAATGTATAATCCTTCTCTGACCAAGAGAGATTTTAAACTGCCACACTGTGTGTTTAGGACTGAATCAGCAGTCTTGGCTGGACTGCTGACTCCACCCATTTCAGCTTTTCAACATAGCAGTGGTAATTCACATCCAGCTCTGGGAGACATGCTCTCCACTGACTCTGGGAGGCAGTGCATCCATGCCTCCATCCAGGAGTGTGTAGCCCAGAACTTTTTTTTTTTTTTTTTTGGTCTGTGGTAACAAAAGCTAAATCCATTATGCAGCCTACTGCATGGCTTGGATATGCCTCTGTGTATATGCCATCATGCTGCAGGTCTACCTTACATGGTGCAAACCCACTATACTTTAGCTCAAGCCCACAGGCTGCAGGTGGGCCCTGAGAGACACACTAGGAATCTGTTTCTTTGCTCTGTTTTAGAATCTTTTCTTAAAGGTCTATCAAGTTTCAGGTGGAAACTTGGGTGCCATTTGTGACTAGAAGTATTCTCTATTCCTGCCTTGGCTGTGTGGTAGGGAGGATCTCTCCCACTTGTGTCCTACAGCTGCTTGATCACAAATAAACACACAGAGGCTTATATTATTTTCAAACTATATGGCCTAATGGCTCAGGTTTTTTGCTAGCCAGCTCTGACATCTTAAATTAACCTATTTTTTTTTTATAAATCTATGTTTTGCCACATGGCTTGTGGTTTACCAATACTTTTTTATCTTGCTTCTCCTGGTGGTGGCCAGCAACGTCTGTTTCAGTCTCCCTTCTTGTCTTCTATCTCACTTGGATTTTCCTGCCTGGCTCCTTCCTGCCCTGACAGAGGCCAAGGCAGCTTTATTTATCAACCAATCAGAGCAACACATATTCACAGCATACAGAACAGCATCCCACAGAACATAGCACCTAGACACCCTAGACCCCACCAACTCTACCAGTTTCATATCACCAGGCAGTGCCCCACAGATGACCAGAGGAAAAAAAGTAATCCTCAAATCACCAATAATACCCATCTGTAAACCTTGTGAGATAGAATAATAACTTGATGACCAAGACATGTTCACTGGTGCAATAGTGGCATGAATGTCATGAAGGCAACCAACTATTTTCTAACAAAAACACAAATCTTAACAGAGAACTTGCCACTATCATTCTGCTAAATGTATTCAGTATGAAAACAATTCCCACTCTTTTGTCACTATAAGCACAGATTAAGGCATAGCTCAACACTCCCTCAAGAAGCTTCTGTTTGCAGTAGATGAAAATCAATACAGAGATTCACAACTGTCCAAGTTGCAGAGAATGAGACTGCAGAATTTTCAATCCTAAATGGAAAATATACACTGCATTATCCCATCCAAATGTTCAGGGATTATTGTGGAAGAGGGAAAAGAAAGGGTGAAAGAGTCAGAGTCAGTGGATGCCTACAAGAAATTAGTGTCTTTTGGACTCAGCAGGGAAGTTGCCCATATGAACATACAGTAGGTTGTGGCAGCATGCACAAGACCTGTGCAAGCCCAGCACAGACCAAATCGCAGCATGGTGAGTGGAATTAGGCATGGAGTTCTATCCTTAGCTGAAGAGATGTTGACAATTGCTAACTTGCAGGAGATGAAGGGTCAGTTTTCTCTTAGAGTATAGGCCCTAATAAGTCAGCTACACCCCAGTGGAAGGCCACATGTCCAAAAAATATCAGAGCAGCACACATTGATTTTGATGGAAAAACAAAGACACAAAATCGGGTAGGAAATGAAGAGAGGAGGATAATGGTAAAAATGGGAAGAGTTTGGAAAGGGTGGGTAAATATGATCAAATGACCTAGAATGAACTTTACAAAAAAACTAATATACATTAACATAGGAGACTATTTTTTGAGATGATCCCCCACATAAGGCTCCAACAGATGAGGTCAAACTAAAGTGAAATCACTCATCTAACACTAATATGTGTTAAATATCACATATTCAAACTGGAATGTAAAGGAAGCAAATAGAAAAGTAAACAGAGCTGTTTTCCTCTAAATAGGAGCTTCTATTGCATATGACTCTACAAGGAAATGCTCCATGCTCTAATACTTAAAACAGAAATAATCTGAAACAACATGATCAAACAGCCTTTTCTGTCTTTTGTCCTGTTTCTCTCTGCTCTCCTTACAGACCATTGATCCATCTTTGCTTAGTGGGAGCTCATATTGTACTTTGCAGAATGGAAATTGACCTGATTCATGACTTATCACTAAATTTAGTGTAATTTTGCCCTTTGAAAACAAAACAAAAAAATAGATGTCTTATTTGAAAGATGAAATCAGAGAGTAGTAAGTTTTATCCACTGAAGGATAAGGCGAAGTGTCTGGTTGTAGCTCATGCCTATCTTTCATGTATCTACTTGCATTATTTGTGGGGACAATCAAACAACCTCAGACCTACAGCCCAACTGGAGCTCTTACATCAGGCTGGAATTAAGTGCAAATTTGGCTCATTATCTAGAGTGACATTTTCTTCTACACACAATGGTAGGAAGGTTGGTAGCTTGGAAATGAGAGAAGAGCAATACTGGTTCTCATGTCAAGTACATGTAATTTTAAGTGCTCACCACTTTGCAGAAATTCTTACTTCTTTTTTCATGTCTCTCTCATCCATACCTTCAAAGTCAGCAGCAATGAAATAAAACAAAATAAAAATAAAGGCCTATAAATAACAGTATACTGCTGTATCAGTAGCTAGACTTACATTAATTCAAAACTCTAGACTAAATTGTCTGTTCTGCCTCCTTTCAATTGGCTCTGTTCTCTAATTTAATTCTAATACCATCTCTTTTATGGCATGTTACCACTTCTTTCTCAACAAGTAAAACAACCTAAGAAATAAATGTTTGTCAAAAATCTGAAAACAAACTATATAAGTATAATACATTACTTTCAGTTCTTTAACCATCATTATCAAAAGTTGTGGTGCAATACAGTCAGGAGCTTCTCACTGACTCAGCCTTTTATTTAAACAAATTATTTCAGGGATTGGTTAAAAAAAATCCAGGCTAATAACTTAGGTACACTGACGCAAATATGTGAGGTCTGTCTGTCTAGATGCAAATATAAATTTAAGTAGTGCAAAGAAACTAAACATTAGGAACAATAGAAAAGATGAGCTAAATGCATGGCAAGATAAAGCTATAAAAAGGTTTAGTGAGTTAATTCAAATAAAGAAATATGATGAACATGACAGAGACTTCAAAATCATGGTCATAAAACTGACAAATGAGGTCAAGGGAATGATGTATGAAAAACCAAGAATTTCAACAAAGAGACAGTGTAAGTGTAAAACAGGAGTTTCAGAGCTAAAACATTTTATATAATGACTAAAGAATTTAATAAAGGAGTAGAACAGACAAGATTAAGCAGAAGAAAGTTTAGTTAATTTGAAGACAGGTCTTTAAAATACTCTAGTTATAGGAACACAAAGAAAATAAGTTTGAAAAAAAGTAAAGATACCTTAAGGGAGTTTTGGGACACCTTGAAAAAGACCAAAGCATGACACAGAATTATTAGGAGAAAAAGAGAAGAAACAGACACTTATTTAACAAGATAATGACTGAAAATTTCTGATAAGTTTAGAAACGGAAATTTATGTTGAGGTTAAGAAAGCTCAGAGCACAACAGATGAGATTATCCCAAAGACACTCACATAGAGGCACAGTAAAATCATTCAACAGAAATTAAATGCACAAAGAGTTTGGAGGCCACTGAAAGAAACTGTCAAAATCAGAGGAACACACAAAAGATTATGAGCATATTTTTGAACAAATATAAAGCCAGCTTTGAGGGAGTGGGCTGTAATATTTAAAATACTAGTGAATAAACAACCAGTCTAAATGTTACAGTCAATAAAAATGATTTATAGAGACAAGTCAGATATAGAGATTTCTCTCAGACAAACATAATTGGAGAGAGCTAAAGCCCGGGCTTGCTTTATGAGCAATTGCTGATGAATGCTCATTAAGTTGAAAAGAAAGGAGAAAATTGCAACATAAGATAGTAAGAAAGTGTAATTCTGTTGATCAAGGTGTGTATATTGACAAACAGCACATTATATTACTATGATTTTGTAATATGATAATATTACAATTAAAGTATAAAGGTTTCAATGACAGGTACATTGTAATACTCATGGCTAAGCTGTGTGAAGAGAAACACAATATATGTAGATGTAATTTGTCGCATCAGTGGCATTTAAAGGAAGGCAGAGATATGGAGAGAAGTACACAGTTACTATGCAAATAAAGTTAAGAATTTTATGACTACAAATCCATCGATAATATAAGTGTGCACCATGGTAACCATAAAGAACTAACTATAGAGCTTAAGAACACAGTTTAGACTATTAATACAAACCACACCTCCATCATTATCCATAAGGAAACAGCATAAAGAAAAGAACAAAAGAAACCCAAGACAAGGAATTATGAATTGCAACAGTGTATTTTCTCATATTAATAATTGCTTTTAATGGAAACAGACTTAACTCTTCAATCAAAAGATACAGGCTGGATGAAATCAATTAAAAACCTCAATCCTACTTTATGCTATATACAAACAAAACAAACAAACAAAACACCCCACTTTAGACTCTAGGACACACTATGGCTTATAGTAAAGATAGAAAACACACTCTGTCTAAATAGAAATAAAAAAATGAATGTGTGAGTGGTTCTGTTTCATAAGGAACAAAAAGATCAAAGCAAACTTGTCTCTATATCTAAAGGTCATTATATAATTATACATATATACATATAATGACCTTTAGGGGTATATTCAAACAGATGAGATAAGAATTATAGTATGTGTATTTAACTTCAGATTACCTAAATATATAAAACAATTATTTCTCTGAAGAAGAGACTGAGTCATACATTTATATCAGAAAACTTCAATATTCTACCTTCATAGACTATTTGAGCAGAAAGTCAATTAAGCAGTGGGAATTTGAACTATACCATTGAACAAATGAACCTAATAGAAATATACAGAAGTTTACAGTGACTGACAAAACATGACACCTCTTTTGGACATGCACATTAGATTATCTTCAGGACAGGTCACATAGTAAGTCAAGAAATAAGTCTTAATGTACTTAACTACCCTCTAATGCAATGACAATGCCTCTACTAGATAGACTCTCACTGACTAAAAATATAAAAGCTCAGTGCCAGATAATGGTTTCCTCTTCTGGGACTGCTGCCCAATGAAGTCCCACAGAAATACCCTTCCAAAAACTATAGGCCACTGCTACTGCTCTTAGTTGCCCTCCATGATTTGACGGTAAGATCCTATTGTTGGAAATGGACAACAAACATATATTTGAACCATGCAACATAAAAAAAGCAAGATGGTACTTACCTGAAATATTCATCACCACTGGGTACCTTCCATAGTGCTGAAAGTTGCTCACCATGCTACAAGAGGAGAGTAATCACCAAATTTACTTATAATATCACTATTCTTTTGTTAAATAAAAATAATACTAAACTAACTTCTAAGGACTTATTTCTATGCCGATAGATCAGTGTATCCCTCAAACCTTACCAAAGCAGCTTCCTTTTGCAGTAAATGGCAATAACTAGAGTGACTCACATGTCAAGGTGCAGAAAACAAGAGACTACAACTATTCAGTACTAAATAGGACATCTACATCACACCCCTTTTTTCCCACAGCCTGGAGATCGTTGTGGAAATGAGGCAGAAAGATTATAAGAGCTAAGGTTGTTAGCATTCAGACTTTACAAGGCCATCTCCTTGGGGGACCTGAAAGGATGCATTTGCTAACATTCAGGCAAATACCTAGACAGCCTAGGTCCCATGGCCAGCCTGTGCACATGCAGTGCATGGATGTGTAGTCTCTACATGCATGCACTAAATCCCCTTATTAAAGGCAAATCGCTCTGCCTGCTTTCTCTTCTTCTCTCTCTTCCCTATTTCCCATCTCTTCTTCTCTTCCTCTTTTATTCCTCCTCTCCTCAGCCCTTATCTCCAGAGGCATACTCTGCACCCCTTCCCCACTCCTTCAATAAATTACCCAAGTGACTTCTGTCCTGTGGTGTGCCTTTCTAGGGCTCCTTGGCCCCAACTCTCAAAGGCCGCCTTCCTGTCATTTTTATTAAAAAAGTGACAAATGACTAAAAGGAACCAATGTTTTCTAGACAATAGGGCAGTTGTGATCGCATGGACAAAACCTGCTTAAGCTCAAGCCAGATGCCTGAAGCTCCACTCAAGCACGAAGAAGGGAGAAAGCAGTCTCACCCCTTGCTGAAATACTACGGATAACTGTTAGCAGCTGGACAGGGACAGTCAATTTTCTTTAGGAGTAGATACCTACACAACATACAACATATGGGTAGCACATGCTAGACTCCATGGATTTAAAGAAAAAAGAGAACAAGAAATTTGGTTGGTAGAGGTGGGGATAGGTGGTTGATCTGGGATGAGTTGAGGGAAGACAATGAATATGGTCAACATACAATGTATGAAATACTCAGATAATTTGAAAAAAAATACAACTTGCATCAGGGGTAAACCAATCAAGGGGACTGCATTCAGCAAAATTCCAGAATGAGTTAAGGTTAAATCTTTAAACTTTTTAGATTTACATTTTTTCTTACTTGTATATTTATTTTTTTATTCTTTTTAAAGAATATGTTTATTTATTTATGCATTTATTTATATATTCATTTATTTTATTGGTTTTTCGAGACAGGGTTTCTCTTATGTAGCTTTGGAGCCTGTCCTGGAACTCACTCTGTAGCCCAGGCTGGCCTCGAACTCACAGAGATCCATCTGCCTCTGCCTCCCGAGTGCTGGGATTAAAGGTGTGCGCCACCACCGCCCAGCTATTTATTTATTTATTTTACATCTTGACCAAAGCCTCCCCTCCCTCCTCTCCTCCCACTTCCTCCCCCCATCCTCCATCCCCACACCCCACAGTGATCTACTCCTCCTCTGTATCCACTCAGAATGGGACATTAGCAAAACATGGCATATCGAGCTGCTATAAAACGAAGCACACCCCCTCTCCTGTATTCAGGCTGGGCAAGCAATCCAGTATGAGGAATAAGTGCCCAAGAGCCAGCTAAAGGACCAGGAGGCCCACAATTAGACCAAGCACAACTGTCACATATGTGCAGAGGGCCTAGGTGGATCCATTCAGGCTTTCTGGTTGTTGGTTCAGGTGCTTTGAGTTCTTAGGAGACAGGCTAGCCATTTCTGTGAGTTTTCCTCTGATGTCCCCCACACCCCTGGCTCCTACAATCCTTTCCCCCCTCTCCTCAGTAGATTTACATTTCTAAGTAATGGACTTTCTCTTTTTAAAAGAAAATAACTTTTGACACCTTTGAAAATAAATGTGAGCTTCCGACCTACTTAGTACCAAGAATATTCAATATTTATTCTACCTGTGTTGAGTGGTTGAAAGAAGTTGTTTTTTATTATTGTTTTTTTATAATATGAATTCTTTTATGGTTGGTTTCCATGTTTTTAAATTTTAAGCAAGAGCCTTAAAATGCATCAAATAAAACATTCACCTGTGTATCTACTGTACCTACTAAAATCAAATTGCAGAACCCTGTGATTTATTTCAAGTAATTTTTGAATAAACAAAGAAAAATTTAAAGTACTTTTATAACTAATAAAATGTACAATTTACATGGTATGAATCACAAACAAATTTATGATGTTTCTTCACAACAACAATAAAGTATCTAAATAAATAATGAAACAATACCATATGTAATTACATTAAGATGAAAAATGAATACATATGTCTAAGGAAGTAAAACAGCATACAATGAGAACTATAAAATGTAGGTGAAAAAAGCTGAAGGAACAAGACATAAACAACAGAAGGACAGACATCTTTTGTTCACAGAGCAGTAGGACTAGAATGGGGAATGCCCCTCCCACCCGACAATCTGAACAGGTAAATTTCTTTGGTACTCTTTTCACATAAATAGTAAGAATTTTCTGAGGACACAGAATCTTCTAATATCATGAAAATTCAGGTCAAAGTTGAAGGCATATCATTTCTTGATTTTAAAGTAATGAAAAACAGTATGATACTGGCATGAAAAAGATACTTAAATCAACTAAAGATACAATCTAAAACAAAGTCCATATCTGTTCAGCTAATTACATTTTGGCATGGATTCTGAGAATATTCTCCAATAAATATTATTGAACTTAAGAAGTCAGTTGTCTATGTAAATAAGAGTATTATCCAAACCCTATTGTACATCATACAAAAAATTTCAAAGTAAAACGGATTAAAGATTTCGTTAGAATTTAAGCTATATTTTTGGTTGTGAGCATAGCCTTTAACATCTGAGCATCAAAGCTACACAGAGAAGCCCTGTCTCAAAAAACAAACAAACAAACAAAAAAAGGCAAAAAACTTAAACTAGAATATTGTTAGTAAAAACACAGGGGCTGAATCCTTGAAATTGTAATTTGTCATCAAAATAAAAAGAATGAGATCAAATGCAGAGGCAAAAAAGCAAAAGTAAAAAATAAATAAATAAAATCACATTAACCAAAGCCTCTGTGTGCCCAGTGAAAGAAAACAAGACAAGCAAACAAACAAAGAAAAACAGAGGTCTACTAGGAGCACCATGATAGTCTCTAGCCATTCCTAATAAGTGGCTAATACACAAAATAAACAATATTTTAAAATACCTGCCAAACTTACACAACTCAAGCACAGAAAATACATAGTATATAAATTGAAATTGGGTAAAGGATTTGAATATAAATTGTTTTTTCAATGAAGAAATAAAAATGGTGAATTGGTATATGAAATGGTGCTTGGAATTATTAATGAACAGGAAGATACCACCCAAACATGCAAGCCATTGTCTTCTCACAGTAATAGTGACTATTGCAACCACTACAGGAAGTAATAGGTGCTGGAGAGGCAGAGGCAAAGAAACTCCTGTGCTCTGATGATAGGAATATGAATTTGTACAGATTACATGAAAAGCCATTTATATGCTTCTTAAATAATTGAAAATGGAATTATCAAAGGAGCCAATAATCTCTCTAGTGTGTTTACATCTAGTGCAGTTACTTCTGGAAATCAACCTTCATAGCAGATCCGCATGTGAAATGTTTGGACATTGTCATCGAGGAAGGATAAATAGAGGGACTGACGTGTGGTCTCTTGCCCTGGAACAGCTGTCCTTTTCTCTCCAGACCTGCTAACTACTGGATTAACCGAGTCAGTCTTGAATTCTTGCATGTTTGTTTCTAATTTTTAAAAGAAAGAATAAGTATATGTTAACCATAAGTATACTTTTTCTTTTAATTAGAGGTTAAAAGAAACCAAATTATTATTTTAATAAAACTTAAATATTAACAGTAATTAAGTTATCAATACACATCAGAATTTACATATCCCCCTTATATTATCTATTCAGTTTTTCTTTTAAAATTAACTTTTAAAATATTTTTATATGTTTATTTTTTAAATAATAATGCATTTACATCATTTCTCCCTTCACTTTTATCCCACCAACACCCCCATAGTTAATTCTGTGATACTTTGTAAGTTAATTGACATGAATATAAAGGCTACTTTAGATTTTGACAAAGATTCAAATTTCTTCTATGCATAAGGATGTCAAGAAGTTCTAGAATCATTTAGTGGAAGGACCATCATTTTCTATTGCATTGTTGTTGGTCATTTGTTGAAGAACAGTTGGCTTGCCATTTTTGCATTTCAGTTTCTGGAATCTGTTGTGCATATCTGTTTTTAGGTTTTATTTGTTTTCTCTGTTAGAGCTTTCACATTATTGTTTACAGAAGATCCTGCTGATGGTGGTATTGGAGCTCCAGTTTTGGTCCTATCAATACTGTACTGGTTTTCTGAGTTCCATGTTAACTTTGTGCTCTGCTTGATACTTGCAAAATAACTGGCTAGGGTTAGGAGTGTAATGAATCTCTGGTTGAAACTGAGAAAACTTACAATTTAACTATGAATGTTGCCTCCATAGTATGTGAAGCATGTTTATTCATTTTACTTATCTCTATCATTTCTTCCATCCACTTACATTTTTTTATTTCTCTGATGTTGTATGAAATTTTGTTTGTGTCCTGACAAATAAAACATGCCTGGAGATCAGAGGGCAGAGCAGGCCACTAGTTAACTATAGAGGCCAGGCAGTGATGGCACACATCTTTAATCCCAGCACTTGGTAGGAGGAAGCAGGAAGATCAAGAATTCAAGGCCACCCTGGAATGCAGGAGATTAAAACAGTCTAAAAGAGAAACAGAGCCAGGCAGAGATGGCTCACATCTTTGATCCCAGCACTTGGGATCTCAGGCTTTAAATCCCAGTACAATTGAGAGGTGGAGATAGGAATTTGAGGCTGATGGAGACAGGTTCTAGGACCCCATTCAGTCTGAGGATTCATAGAGACAGGATCTCAGCCCTATTTGGTCTGAGATTTCCTAGAAGTAAGAAGTCTCTAGTGGCTGGCTTCTCTACTTCTCTGATCTCCAGGCAAGCTTTATTTGTAAGAACACAAACAAAATATTATACAACATTCATATAGATTTTTAAAAAATTTATGTTTATATATACTTTGTTTGGGGGTGCGTAAATTTAAATTACATTTTACTTTAGTTTTTTTTCTGATCATTCCTGGAAATAGGAAAATAATTGACTTATTTATAATCTTGTTTTGTGAAATATTGGTATAATTACATATTAAATTCAGATTATTGGCCAATTCTTCTGATTTTCCATGTAGTCATATTACCTACCATCAGAGTTCTTTCTTTTTTACTATATACATATAACATATGTATATACATATACACATACATATATATATACATGTATACCATTTATTATATTTTCTTTTTGTAATCCATCATCTGGGATTTTTAGTAAGATATTAAGAAGGATTATTAAGAGGAGCAATTACTTCAATAGATAGTATTGTAATATTGAATTGGTTGTTAATAACAAATAAATACTACAGTGTAATTTTTGAAAACACTCTTGATATATCAAAGAATTTTACTCCTAAATGTATTGTCAAGCACTTTTGACTTTAGGTTCATGAGAGATATTGATCTGTACTATCATTTTTCTTTTCTTTTCTTATATCACCTTTACCTGTTTGGAGATTAGAATAATATTTACAGGCCGGCGGTGGTACACACTTTTAATCCCAGCACTCAGGAGGCAAAGGCCTGTGGATCTATGTGAGTTCCAGGAAAGGCACAAAGCTACACAGTGAAACCCTGTCTAAAAAAAAAAAAAAAAAAAAAACCCAAACAAACAAAAAGAATAATAGTTACTTACTTGCAAGGATTAGAGATTATCCCTAATTTTTTGACTTCCTGCAAGAAACTATAAAGAATTCTAAAAATATTTTCTTTAAATAATTAGTTAATGCATCTAGTGTGAGTATTTTCATTTTGGAGTTCTATTAGTTATTTAATTAGTTTACATATCACTCATGGGTATATATGTCTATCATTATGGAGTCAGCTGATTAGGTCTATGAAGGCTTTGGCCCCTGTCTTCTAAGTTATCATGGTTGTCTACACAGAAATTGATATACACTATCTTTTAAATACATATCTTAGGTTTCATTTCTAAAATTAAAAAATCATGTCCATTTTATTTTTGTTTATTCCTCCTTGAAATATTATTTCATTAAGTTTTTACAAAAAAATCAGCTTTCAGTTTCTCTATAGATTTCCTGCTTCCAATTTCATACTCTCTACCTTTTTTTCTTTCTATTTTTCTAGAATTAAAGCTTAAGTCATTTACCTGTTATTTCATTTCCTGATATATGCATTGAAGATTATAATGCACTTCTCCAGCACTGATGTCTTTGCATGTTAATATATTGAATGGTTTTCTTTCCACTTCACTGTTTGACGTATGATTAAACTTTGCCTTGGATATCTGCTTTTATTTATGTATTATTTTAATGTTTTATTTCTTACTACACATTTTCAGACTTTCTATTGATTTTTATACTTTTGCTTTCTAATAAAATCCCATGATTATCTGATAACAGATATTTTATGATTCTATGCTTTTACATTAATTAGCATCTGATTTATGGCCTCAGATCAGGTATATCTTGCTAAATGTTCCATGATAGCTTGAGAGAAATTTTTATTCTTCCTTTGATGAATTAATGTGTAGATGTCAATTATATCTAGTTGATTGATTACATTGTTCAGTTCAACTATGTTCTTACTGATTTTCTGCCTGCTGGATCTGTTCATTTTTGATACAGGAATGTTAAACTCTCTAGTTATAGTAACAGATACATTTGTTTGTTCTTACACATCTATCAGTTCCCAGCTGAATGTCACATGACTCATAACCACCTGTAACTCCAGTTTGGAGTTAATCAATGCCTCTGGCCTCTGCAGATCTCTCTCTCTCTCTTTCTCTCTCTCCCTCTCTCTCTCTCTCTCTCTCTCTCTCTCTCTCTCTCTCACACACACACACACACACACACACACACACACACACACAAGCAAAAGTATTTAAAATAATTAATAAATAAACAGAAGATATATACTTAGAAAATGTGGTGAAGGTAGGAATCACTAAATTACTGTGGGCACTAAAATGACCAGATTAGATAAAGGCACCTGCTGCCAAGTCTCCAGACCTCACTTTAATCTCCATAACTGACATGGTGTAAAGAGAGAACAGTCTCCTGCAAGGAGTCCTCTGATTTAAATGTGAGTACCATGGCATGACCGACTTTCCACTATTTAATAAAGGAGTATATAAAACAGAAAAAATTTAAATATACTACTTCTTATCCTCATCATTTCCCGTAACTTGCATCAGCTGTAAACAATTCTGTAATGGATTTATGTACATTTCTTCAGCGAAAATACATTTATCTGAAGTGATATGAGCTTTAGGTCCCATTAGATAATGATGGTCATGGAAGTGGCTTCTTCTGCAACAAGCTGACACATTTAGCTTTGATAATTCTCAAAGAATCAAGTTTTATGTAACTGTGAGCTCCAATCTTCCCCACTGGTGACTGGCAAGGCAGTGATTTCCTTTATGGGTTGTAACATAACCTGGAGCAGAAAAAGGACTCACAAGTAAAAGACAAGTTGAAAACCTAACATATTATGCACTTAAAAAGAAAGATGGAGAAACTGCAATCAGATGTATTATGTGAGATAATCTCTTTTCAATCAAGCAATCAGGTAATAAAGATTTGTTTTATGTGGTAGCTACAATGGCCAAAGTGGGTGTAGCCTGTGTTACTGGTGGTTTTGAGCTACCGGATGAGATGTGATGCTGGGAAACTCCCATTTAAGGAAGAGTTGTAAACCATTGTTAGTATATTTCTAAGAGTTTACTTTGAGCTGCATAAATTGGAAATTAAATATTCTTCAAAGTTGTTTGGTAGTTGATTATTTGAGTTAAAACAAAAGAACTGAGATAAAAAGTATAAACTGTAGTTAGAGTTGTCCTGCCTGGCCCAGTCAGGACAAATGTCTCTTACCTGCCAGTCCCACAGTCACTCAGACCCAACCAAGAAAGTACACAGAAATTTACATTGTTTAGAAACTGTATGGCCGTGGCAGGCTTCTTGTTATCTACTTCTTCTATCCTAAATTAACCCATTTTTGTTAGTCTATACTTTGCCACATGGCTTGTGGCTTACTAGTGTCTTTACATGTTGCTTTTCATGGTGGTGGCTGGCAGTGTCTCTCTCCACCCAGCCTTCCACCTCCCAGAATTCTCTTCTCTTTTGTCCCGCCTATACTTCCTGCCTGGCCACTGGCCAATCAGAATTTTATTTACACAGAGCCATATCCACAGCACTTCCCCTTTTCTTTTTTTTTTAAGGGAGGTTTTAACTTTTACATAGTAAAATTACATATAACGAAACAATTATCAAGCAAGAATTACAGTTACAATATGAAAGAAGATATCTTATCTATCTTATATTTGTGAGTCCAAGGTTTTATATCTAACTTATCTTTTATCATAACTGAGAAAATTATAACTATCTAGTCTTCAACCACATCAAAGACCTCAGAAGGATATATTATAACCTGAGAACCGGGAGAAGGATGTAAGCAACTTTCAGGAGTCTTGCAGGGTAGACAGAGACAGCTGGCAGCCTGGACAGTCACCTAATGTTCCTTTGTAAAGTTGGGGCATTTGTCTTCAGCCCACAGGGCTAGAGTCTCTTGGTCACTTTTCTCAGTGTCCTGTAGAATGTCTGGCAGTTTCCTCTGTGAAGCAGGAACCTGAAGGACCATTTTGTCAAGCAAAGTTCAGTGGTCACTTTGTATGGGTCCTGCACGTACAGTCGATCAAGCAGTCCAGGCAAGAACAGTTTCTTGCCAAAATGGCTATTTTTGCCAAGGTGAAGATAAGATATGAAGTGTCTTCAACGCCCATCCTCGTCTCTGAAGTAAATCGGTGTTGCCAGGAGCAGACATGTCTCACTGTCCAGAAAGTCTAAATTTTAAAAATATTTTAAATGCCATATTCTGAAGGTCTTTGAAGTATTTGAAGATTACCTATCTATCTGAAATATCTCTATGAATACCTAGAAGACTTAACTAACATGGCTATGAGTATGATTATCACAGATGATTAATTATTAATCTATTTTTAATTATCCATTACAATTTTAAATGAGCTATACAAACACAATACCTTAAACATGAGTAGAAATATATACATAGTATAACAAAATTAACTTTAAGTTTGTATCAATAGACTAAAATCTATACCAATGTAAAACATTTTAAACAAGTTGTTGCTCTTTAGAAGTAAGTTGCCTAATCTACCCTTTCATCCTATTATATCTATATCATATCCCCTTTTCTTCTTTAGAAAGAGATTTCATTTATAATCAACCTGCTTTAAATAAAAATATTGGGTTTTTTTCTGTCCCACACCAGAGGGCTCTTCTGATTTGGGACACAAGAATCTCTTAACCTTTTCTTTTAACAATGTGCTTGGGTTTAGAGAAGGAGTGAGCCAATTCCATCTCCAAAGCCAACTGGGAATTTGGGCATAGTTTTTCTTACTACTTCCTGCTGGAGGGGGGCACTGTATCTTATGGGGACATAAAGAAAATTTTAGGATTATGGAGTAGTCCATGAGGGTGAACCTCTGAGCTAGTTGCCTTGAAACCATTCTGGATGTTGGATCATCTGGGCCATGGTGTCATTGGAGACCTTTCAGGTGGTCTTGGCTGATCAAACCTGATGTATCTTAATCTGGAACAAATCCACAGCCTCTGGCTTTCTGTGGAAACAAAAGCAGAGACTCCTTTCCAAAGCAACATATCCTTATATCCAAATTTCGAAGTCAAGGTACCTTTAAAATTTACGTATTTGTTTAACTCAACAGCTTTTATGATCAAATCTTTTTCTGCAGTTAAAAATCCCAAAGACAACATAAACCAGATTCTCTGTGTAATATCCATCTTTGTAAGACTGAAATGCCACTGAGGCTGCTGGCTCCGCCCACCTCAGCTTCCCAACATGGTGGTGGTACAGTTTACCGCCAGCTCTGGGTCTGGAGCCATGTGTACTATCAACTATCAGAAGCAGTTCTATCAAAGCAGCACATAGCCCAGAAACCCCTTTTTTTTCTTTCTTTCTTTCTTTCTTTTTTTTAACTAGCAAAGGCTAAATCCACCACACAGCAGAGTAAAGTGTCGCTTATAGATTCCTCATTCCCGCCACACTGCAGGTCAGATGCACACACCAGGAACCCTCCATAGTAGCTGAAACCAGCAGGCTGCCGCTAACTTGAGAGAGACAATTAGGAAGCTGTTTTTAGCTCCGTTTTAGATTCTTTTTTCTCAGGTTTTAGGTGGAAACTCTTGCCAACACGTTGGGTGCCATTTGTAGTTAGAGTTTTCCTGCCTGGCCCAGTCAGGACAAATGTCTCTTACCGGCCAGTCCCACAGTCACTCAGACCCAACCAAGAAAGTACACAGAAACTTACATTGTTTAGAAACTGTATGGCCGTGGCAGGCTTCTTGTTATCTACTTCTTCTATCCTAAATTAACCCATTTTTGTTAGTCTATACTTTGCCACATGGCTTGTGGCTTACCAGTGTCTTTACATGTTGCTTTTCATGGCGGTGGCTGGCAGTGTCTCTCTCCACCCAGCCTTCCACCTCCCAGAATTCTCTTCTCTCTTGTCTCGCCTATACTTCCTGCCTGGCCACTGGCCAATCAGAATTTTATTTACACAGAGCGATATCCACAGCAATAAACACTTGTTGAGTTGATGAATAATTATTCTTCAGGGTGCTTGAGTGCTCCCTTTCACACTTTCTAGAAAAAAAATGGGAAAATATGCAACAGTGGGCATTTTAAAAGAAACGATAAGATGGAGTTCTGTCTTGATTTCAAAGCAGACATCCAGGGCACAGCACATGATATAAGTGCTATTTCAATTCTTTTTAATTATTAAGCAACAAATCTTTTATAATAAAATTATGGCAAACATTTTTATTTATTTTACCTATTCCTGTGTTTATTCTTCTAGTTTGTTTCTATAAAGAAGCTCCATTTTCTAAGTTTCTAATGAAATTCATATAGTATATAACACAAATATTTAATGTTCATAAATGACGTGCTTGGTATTATTAAATCTTAACCATAACATTGTACCCTTGGTCAGATTAACAGCACTCGTTCCACTTAATATGAAGCAGGATAAATTTATACTTTTTCAATAGGTTTACATGTCAATATTTCAATGAAGTTAATGTCCCATAATGTTCCAATTGCTGTAGATTCCTGTATTAAAACATTAAAAACATCAGCTTAAATGTAAGTAGGTATCACAATTAAATAAAATAAGAAAAATATCTACTGTACCTCAAAATTTGTAACATAAAATTGTAATCCTATGCTCTAATACTGTTCTTGAGAGTGAAGTTAAGTGGCTGAATTGATGCATTTGTTTATACATTTCTTTTTAAGCTTTAGCTGAGGTGGATACAATTATATTTAGACAATTATATTAACCATTCTAAAATGTAATGTGCTGTTTTCTTGAATTATAAAGTACTATTTTAAAAGCCATTGCTATTGATACCTAGATAATATGGACTGGCATGTACTTGTCTTCATCCAAATCATCCAACCAACTGTGTGCAGCAACTTCTGTCTAAGACTCCTCATTATGTAACTTGCTTTCTAAGAGGGTAAGCCTGCCAAGCTATTATAGACTAGATTAAGTGGCATGTTAGCACTAGTGTTCTCTCTCTCTCTCTCTCTCTCTCTCTCTCTCTCTCTCTCTCTCTCTCTTTCTCTCCCCCTCCCTCCCTCCATCCCTCCATGTGTGTTTGTGTGTGTGTATGTTTGTGTGTGTGCTCAAGTGCATGTTTAATGTTTACATGTTTGTGTGAGTGTGAGGAGAGGCAAGAGGACATCAAGTGGGATTCCTATGCTGTTGTATTTAGGGTTGTCAAACCTGTAATGATAGATTAGAACCAAAGCAAGTTTGGGAGGCAAGGCTTCATTTGGCTTACACTTCTATATTATAATCCATAATTGAAAGATGTTAAGACAGAAACTGAAACAGAGTAAGAATCTTGAGGTAAAAGCTGATACAGAGGCTATGATGGGATGCTGCTTGCTGGCCTACTTAGCCTGCTTTCTTATAGAACCAGCCCAGGATGGTCACACTCAGAATGGGCTGTGCCCTCCCATGCCAATAGTTAATTAAAAATATGTCCTATAGCCTGATCTTATGAAGCAATTTCCTCAAGTGAGGTTTGTTCAACTTCAGTGATTCTAGCTTGAATCAACTTGGCATAAAACTAGCCAGCAAAATTGACCTCTTTCCAATTTGACACACAAGTACATTACTGTCAAGTTACATTCGTGCCTTTCTTGTTTATCTACAAGATCACACACACACACATTAATAAGGACATCACAATATAAAACATTTACAAACTTAAAATGTCCCACAATCCTTAGAAAGTCAAACACTTTAAAAGTTCACTCTCTTTAAAAATTGAAAGTCTTAGAGGAGCAGGAGATCCCAGCTGGATCAAGAACAGAAAAGGAGAACAAGGAATAACAGATCAAGATAAATGAAGACCACATGAGAATAGGAAGAAGCAAAGTGCTTGAGAGGTCCCCAGAAATCCACAGTGATACCTCCACTGTAGACTACTGGCAATGGTCAAGAGAAAGCCTGAACTGACCTAGTCTGGTGATCGGATGGCCAAACACCCCAACTGTCATGCTAGAACTCTCATCCAATGACTGATGGAAGTGGATGCAGAGATCCTCAGCCAGGCCCCAGATGGAACTCCAGGAGTCCAATTGTCAAGAAAGGAGGGATTGTAAGAGTGTGAATTGTTGAGAGCAAGATTGGAAAAAGCACAGGGACAAATAGCCAAACTAATGGAAGCACATGAATTATGAACCAATAGCTGAGGAGCCCCCAACTGGATCAGGCCCTCTGGATAAGTGAGACAATTGAATAGCTTGAACCGTTTGGGAGGCACCCAGCTGTGGGACTGGGACCTGTCCTTAGTGCATGAGCTGGCTGTTTGGAACCTGGAGCTTATGTGGGGACACTGTACTCAGCCTGGAAGGAAAGGACTGGACCTGCCTGTACTGAATCCACCAGGTTGAGCTGAATCTCCAGGGGAGACTTTGCCCTGGAGGAGATGGGAATGGGGGGAGGGATCTGGGGGGAAGGTCGGGGTGGGAGGGGGAAGACAGGAGAACCCATGGCTGATATGTAAAATTAAATTAAATTTAAAAAAAAAATTGAAAGTCTCTTTTAAAATTTAAAATCTCTTTTGAAAGTTCAAAATCTCTCAACTGTAGACTTAAATAAAATAAAAAAAAATCCTAACTACTTTCTTACTTCAAGAGGGAAGAAAAAGAGCACAGTAACAATAAGAACAAAGCAAAACCAAACTCCAGCAGTGTAAATAACTCACTGTTCAATACCTGTGATTCACTTAAGGTCTTCTGGGTTCCAGCTGGCTCTATGCCACAGTTGATGCTGTTCTTAGTGGTCATCCCATGGTACTGGTATCTACAAAATGCTAGGGTCTCTGTTGAAACTGGACTGCATTTCACCAGTAGCCTTTCCTGTGCTCTCTTCATGAGAGAACCTTCATGAGTTGAGCCAAGCCTTAATCTCTCTCCATGACCCCCAAAGTCTGGGGCTTCCACTGTTACTGCAGTTACACCATCACCAATGGTCTATCCCGTTTTCTCACAGTGCCAAGCCTCAGCTGCTCTCCATGACCTCTTCATGCCTTCAAAACTAGCACTACTTGGGCAATTCTTACACACAACCAAGTTTGGCAGCCAGTTCAAGATACAACCTCTGCCACCTTTAGAACACATCTTCTGTGTGCTACTCCTCATGAATCCCTTCCTAGAAGACAACACTTCAATGATGTTGATCTCTTCTTCTTCCTCTTCTTCTTTTATTGATAATATATTTTTTCATAAAAATGCATTCTGATTACAGTTTCTCTTTCTGCTTCTTATTCCTCCTCACGCTTATCAAGATCCATACCCTTTCTGTCTCTCATTAGACAACAAGCAGGCATTTAAGGAATAATAATGACATAAAATAAAATTAATTTAAAAAATATATTATGACAAGGCAACCATATAAGAAAAAGAGCCAAAGAAAAAGCATAAGAATCACATATAGTTGCAGAGACACACATATCCTAACAGGAACTCAGGAATGACAGAAACCTCCTGAGGAGAAGGGCAGAAGTTCACTTGATCATGATTTTCTTCATGAGTGTAGGGCAGACCATGATCTTTTTGATCTTTAGAGTTTTAATCAGTAGGTGGGAGAAAAATTCCCATAGAGATAACTGGTGGCCAAGCCTTCATAGAGGATATCACTTTTTGATCCTTCAATGTCAGCTCTTCTCATCATTGTGAAGTATAACTCACTCAGTTGGTCTACTCTTTTTTTATTAAGAAATTTTAATTCATTTTACATACCAATCACAGATCTCCCTCTTCCCTCCTCCACCCCTCCACCCTTCCCTCCACACCCATCCCCCATTCCGTCCTTCAAGAAGGCCTCCCATGGGGAGGCAGCAGAGTCTGGTACATTCAGAAGAGGCAGGTCAACACCTGTGGAGTCTCTATGGGACTGGACTATGTACTCTGCATAAGCAAGACAGCTGTGTAGCTTGATCTGCTTAAGGGGCCCCCTGGCAGTAGGATCAAGATCCATCTGGTGCAGGAGATGGCTTTTTGGACTACCTCTGGTGGGACACCTTACACAGCCTTGATGCAGGGGGAGGGGCTTGTACCTGCATCTACTGAATGTACCAGGTCTTCTCTTAATAAAAGGTGATTCTACAGTCCTAGCTGACCAGCATCCATTGTCCTAACAAAGCAAAGGTTTCAATTCAGGGATGCTGGTCTCTTTCCTAGGTCCCTGATACTATGGAGGTATTTTTTTTTTCCATTGAGGCTCACTATCTGTGACTCCAGCTTTTATTAAGTTGACATATGCTCATCTTGATTTTATCAAGACATGGTCTTTTATTGAGCAGTAACTTGACATGTGTGCTTTGATAACAGATGTCTATCTTCCCAGCAATGAGATAACCAACATGCAACTGAACTCAGATTCTTAAGTTTAAAAGGCAAACACTTTGCCAACTGAACTTTCTAACCTACTCAACTGATGTGATTTCTTAACTAGTACTGATGTGAACTTGGTTGATTCATAGTTTATTTTCCAAAGTTAGACAATTCACAATCTAAATTCTTCACGGGATTCAAATTTTTCTTTGCCTTTATAGAATATCATAACAGCCTCTTTCGTGTGTAAACTCTGGCCAACTTCTCAAAATGCATCCTTTTGTATCATGCCATTTTTATTAACCTGCATTTATGATTGCTTTCAGTGCTCACAAAGACTCATATGATTGTCTTTAATGACTCAGATTTTCTGTTCAATATCTTGTCAAAACTTTTTAGAGAAGAAAACTAATTAATTCTGGCATTTAAATTATTATTCTGTGTATTTTCTAAATATAGAATTTTCCCATTAAAAACTTTCCCAATAAAAAAGATTATTTTTATTGTTAAGGAAAGCAAAAGAAAAGAAGAAGCAAGATTAAGTTTTTATTTTATTTTTTAAAATATAGCTGGTTATTGGAATTGAAGGTAATATTGTAAAATCTGTAAGTTAAAATATTTCAGGTATACATTTTAATACTTTCTGTTAATATAAATTGCTTAGAATCCTGACTTTCATAATACATTGCTAAAGAGTGAAGATATGTAAGAAGCAATAGACCCTAAAATTGTCAATTTAGATAGTGATTAGATATCTTACTATACTTCCTAATTAAGAAGTAATTAGGAATGAGATTGTATCAGTGGGGCGTGTATTCATTATTTGTGGGCAGATTTTAAAATGTCAATATAATTGTATGTCTAAATTAAGAATAGACCATTTTTGAAAGAAATTTCTCACAGTATCCCCCAATTCTACAAATATGTCAAAACTTACATTAAGGAATGTCCATTACAGTAACTTTGTTAAAATAAAAAAAGTTTAGAAAAAATTCATGTCCCAAAATAGAGTGCTATTTAAACATTGAGTGTGTGTTCAGTCAGTGGTCACACACAACCACTTAACAGTGTGGAGACCTGTCAATCTTGACATGGGAAGACCTACCATATGCAGTTAAATAAGGAAATTAGGTTTGGAATAGCAATAAAAATGTTCAGTAATAACTGGATTTATAAAACAGAGAGAAAATGCTTACTATGAGACAGATGACTTTGCAGTTATTTTGTGGACATTGTTTCATTTACTATTCACATTTTTGTTAATTATACAGAAGCTTCAAGTAAAAAATTGTCAAAATACATAAGTAGTAAATGGTAGTGTTCTTATTTCTCTGTCTGTGTTTCTGTCTATTTGCTGTTTTGTCTTATATTCTAACTGTAAGGATACCAATAGAGTAAGAAATTCAATGGAAAAAGTAGAGCCACTTCAGCATGAGGATAAATCATATACTCAAATAAACATATGTAAATAATTGTATAAACATAGCACAGGTATGTATCAATGTATATACAGTCACACACATATTTCGGATGTTAAAAATTAGGCTTTTAAAAGAAGTTTACATTAAATTTCCTTGGTAAGTGTTTGGGTGAGTACGATTATTGAATTCCATCAAGAAAAAGGTTGTCTGTTTTACATAGTAAACTCATGAGATTTCCAGATACTTTAGAAAGCATATGCCAGTCTTCAGACTGAGCTTAATTATAATTCTCTGCATTTCAGCTAAAACTATATTTTATTTTATGACATCAATATGGAACTATTTGTCCTAGCTTTACTTTTGGTTTGTTTGTTTGCTTTTCAAGACAGACTTTCTTTTTGTATCTTTGACTGTCCTGTAACTCACTTTGTAGACCAGGCTGGCCTTCAACTCAGGGATTGGCCTGCTTCTGCATCCCAAGTGCTGAGATTAAAACCCTGAGCCACCATGCCCAGCTCCTAACTTCTCTTTAAAAACTAAGTTTAGAAATCAACCAATAAATTAGCTTATAGTGCATTTCCCCCTATCTTTTCTCTAATTTTATTTGGCATATTAAAACAGAAGTGAGAGAATTAACAGATATTTAAGCAAATGATCAGTGATGAAAGGATGCCAGCTTCTCTGGCGAAAAAGGAAGATACAATTTGCAAAAATGATAATAAGAAGAGATAGGTAATTTTAAATCAAATCTAGGAAATTTTGAGTTAAATGTTGTTCTTATCACTGACATTATGGAAATAATGTATCTTACAAGGTCTGTTGTTGCCCGAGTCTGCTTTTGTATTTTTTAAACATGACAAACTGCTTCCCATGCTCTAAATGAGGAGACTTGAATCTGGCCAGCAACACCTTGAGTTGAGAGATAGCTCGGGGTCAGAGAGCTGGTTTTGGGACCAGAGTGACTAAGTGTCATTTTCTGTCCCCACAACTCACTTCACTGCTTCTCGGTGGGAAGGACATGCAAGAGAGCCATGCCAAAGGGAGTGCTGCCAAACTCAGGAAAAGCTAATTAGAGTGCAAAATATTCCTAATGTAAAATTTGATAGCAATTTGTTTTAGCAGTGAGCTGCAGGTAATTGTGCAGTCGCGAAAGTGGCTTTTATTTCTGAAATTGTGTTGTGCAACAGCTATTTTCTTGCTCTTTGCATTCTTTGTCATTTTTAATATCTTTAGTGATTTTGAAATATTTGGCGCTGGATCATTCTGCTGCAAATATGACCTGTCATTCCAACAAATGGACTGATTGAATCTGTCACACTGGTGGGATTTATAGTAAATTCACCCCAGCAAAAGTAAAACCATTAGAAATTGCATTGGTTTAAATGACTGAATAGGAGAGTCACTGATTTTATCAGCAGGCTGGTTTATATTTTCTCTCTAAATAACCATGGAGAATCTTAAAATTACATCAATTTTAATGTGCACATGTTACTGTGTTGATTTGTATTTCAGATCTGCAACATGATTTGTCCTCTAAAAAAATCTCCACATTGAAATAATTTATGGGAAGAATTAATGAGATTTTATACTGTAAAATGTTTTGCTTTGAGAAGCATAAGTAAACTTTAAATATTTCCTTTTAACTTTAATTGTGATATATGTATACATTAGTATGGATAAAGTACTTTATAATGTACTTATTAGAATTCTTAAAATCATTTACATTAGCTTTTAGACTAACCCACATCTAAACTGAAAGAAAATTATTAGCTTAGTAAGCAAACCACACCTACATCTTTAAGTCGACATTCTGTTTTTGATAATGTAGAAAAGAATAAAATTATTTGAATGTTGTCTTTGTTCACAGAATTCTTATGATTCCAAATAACATATTTTGAATCATTTTAACCACTATGGAAAAAATAAGTTTAACTTACCATTTTGTAGCACATGGCAAATATTTTGTCAATGATGCATATATTTTATTAAAGTTATTATTGATACATCATTTTATTGTGTTATATAGTTATAGTATTTGTATTTTCTACTGTTTGTCTTTACCCTAATATCTAAATTTTCTAGATTTTCTAAAAATATATTTAATGTCATGTTTTGCAATTTGTATTATTTTGTTAACCTAATAATAGTTCAATTTGATACTATCTCTATCTGAATACTAAAACTATAATAAAAACCTACCTTAATAGTCTTGTAAAACACAGCACATAAAACACGAACATTTATTTTAGTTGAAGACATGTGCTAATTTTTTATTGAGAAATGCATTAAACATTGATACCTCCAACCTCTGATTGAACCTCCAGACTTGTCACATGTAAGGGCTACAGAAGATTTATTGCACAATATAAAATTAGGCAGATATAGTAAACTTGATAGTAAATGACCTTTGCCAACAAGAGGTTGACACAGAGAATAGTTGCACAATAGGAGAGGATTTGAAAAACACATTTAATGACATTCAGTGATGAGCAGTGGACACTGAGAGAACAAAGACTAAATATTCTCTGATGAAATAGATATGTAGATATTGTATTTTACAATAAATAATAGATATTTTATCACATGCAATTTATTTATCTACTAAATTCTTTACTAGAGAGCAAATGTTTAACTTGAGGTGGAAACATTCTTAATTAATACTCTCATTTCAAATGTACTTGTGACACACAAATACAAAATAAAAAGCTTAATGCACAAAAAGCAGCCAACTAGTAGAGAACAAAGCCTTGCGTATGAGTGACTATCATGTGTCAAAAGTAGAATGCTCAGGGCCTGACAGGCAGATTTCTCTGTGGATTGAATTTAACCCAGGCTCCATTATACTACAGGCTCACTTTTTTCTCTCTATTTTTAATTTCTAGCTCTTTCTGTCTCTCTGTCTGTCTGACTCTTTCTGTCTCTCTGTCTGACTCTTTCTCTCTGTCTGACTCTTTCTCTCTGTCTGACTCTTTCTTTCTTCCAGATTGAGACTGAGTCTCCATGAGTATCAGGCAATTGGTAGACAATTATAAAAGTGTATCCTTGGCACAAATTTACTGGCCTCATGTGCTAATGATTATTTAACAATAATTCATATAAATTACCAAGAAAGTCATGAAATTTTAACATTGCTTAGTCAAAATGTATTATTACAAGCATCAACTGGTTTACAAAAGGCACTAAAAAGTTTTTAAAAACATCCTCCAGGGAGGCTACCTAGAAAACGGGACCCTAGGAAAGACACCGGATCACCCAATGACAGAGAAATAGATGAGATCTACATGAAGAATCTGGACGACAGTGGGAGTAATGAAGGGCAAGATTTGAGGGAAAGAAAGCTTAGGGGAGCAGGAGATCCCAGCTGGATCAAGGACAGAAAGGGAGAACGAGGAATAACAGACCATGATAAATGAAGACCACATGAGAACAGGAATAGGCAGAGTGCTGGAGAGGTCCCCAAAATCCACAATGATATATCCTCTGTAGACTGCTGGCAATGGTCGAGAGAAAGCCTGATCTGACCTAGTCTGGTGATCAGATGACTAAACACCCTAACAGTCTTCTTGGAACTCTCATCCAATAACTGATGGAAGTGGATGCAGAGATCCTCAGCCAGGTCCCAGGTGGAGCTCCAGGTGTCCAACTGTCGAGAAAGAGGAGGGACTGCAAGAGCGTGAATTGTTGAATCCAAGATTGCAAAAAGCACAGGAACAAATAGCCAATCGAATGGAAGCACATGAATTATGAACCAAAGGCTGAGGAGCCCCCAGCTGGATCAGGCCCTCTGGATAAGTGAGACAATTGAATAGCTTGATCTGTTTGGGAGGCACCCAGTCTGTGGGACCAGGATCTGTCCTTAGTGCATGAGCTGGCTGTTTGGAACCTGGGGCTTACACAGGGACACTTTGCTCAGTCTGGAAGGAGGGGACAGGACCTGACTCTACTGAATCCATCAGGTTTAAATGAATCCCCAGTGGTGTTTTGGTACTGGAGGACATGGGAATGGAGGAGAGGGGCTGGGGGAAAGGTGGGGGTGGGGGTCGGAGGGGGAGGACAGGGGAACCCATAGCTGATGTATAAAATTAAAACACATAATAATAATAATAATAATAATAATAATAATAATAATAATAAATCCTAATTTATTTTCTGCAAGTGAGATCAAGTATGAATTTTTGAAAAAAGCTATTAGGAATCAACATTGTTAGTACTTTATCTTATCTGATATTAGTAACTGAGAATCAGTAATTCTCAAAATGGTACTTCAAAGTTACATAAATTTCTTGTTTGTATGATTTATTTTCTATAAGAAAGTTTGCAGTTGGTGTTTATTCAAAATATAAAAAGTAATGTTTTCTTGTTTTTTTACCATTTTAAGAGTACCTATAACATTTATACATATAAATAGTTATATATAAATGGACAGAATATTGAGAGTACTACATTAAGATTTCTTTTATTTTCTAAAACATTCATAAATATTACTTTTATAGGAATAAACTATCAAAAGATAAAATGAAGTACTAGTGGTCCTTCATTTTTCTAAAACCCGGTTTTCTAAACAAATAGTTTATGCCACAGTTTATAATAGTCTGACCTAGTTTTCTAATATTAGAGGTACATCTTTGGAAAAATAGTTTATTTCAGCATTCTAATGACTAGATGCCATCATGGACCTCTGAGTCCAAAACCAGGCATTAAGTCTGAATTAGCAATTAATATTTAATTTTAAAGGGATAGATAGAAGGGAAAGTCTAAAAAGTTATGATTATAACAGAGACAATAATTAGTTGGTGATCTTGTTTGATTGTCAAGTGGAGTTCAATATGATATAGAATTTACTCTTTTCTTAGATCAGAAACATGATACTCGACATGACTGAGGAGGAACCACTGTTAGGTGTGAACTTGCCTGCTAGTACAGCATTACCTGTCTTACTCAATATAGTTTGTTTTTGTTTTATGTGTTCCTTGGGCCTTTTTTTTTTTCTAAGACCCCCATGTTTCCTATGCTTTCTTTATTACCTTTACCACTTTTCTCCACTGTATTTATTCAGTTTCTACTACATCATTACTGGGGGAGAGGAACATGTACATGGAGAAGTACACCATGATTCTCATAGACTGGAATACAGAAGGAAATTCATTTATTGAATCGAAAGTCTCACATAGAGGACAAAAAAAATGACATAAATCTATTCTCCCTCTTACCACCTCTCTGTATTCCTTACTGTAAGTTAAGTTTTTTTTTTTCTAAGACAGGGTTTCTCTGTGTAATTTTGGTGCTTGTCCTGGGTCTGGCTCTGTATACCAGGCTGGCCTCGAACTCACAGAGATCTGCCTGGCTCAGCCTCCCGAGTGCTAGGATTAAAGGCATGAGCCACCACTGCCCGGCTAAGAATTTTTTTTTTTATATACTTTCCAATTGTTTTGTTTTTTAAATGAGAATAGAGTGAAATTTTCTGACATGGAGCTATATATATGAAGTAAAAGGGGGGGGGTCTAGGTTTTTAGGGGGCAGTGATTCATTCTTCCTTTGGTGTTGTTTGGTTTTGTTTTTGGTCTGGTAAGCCTAGGAATTCCTTAGCTGCCTCTCTGTACAGCCTAGGATGGTTCCTTGAGACATGGTGTGGACATTCCATCAAGATTCCTATTCCTTGTACTGCCCACTGCCATGTTTCTAAGCTGGCTGCTGTGAAGCTTGCACATGAGGATATTCATCCAGATTCTTGTTATCCCTGAGGATGGATGAAGGGTTAAAGGACAGATTCTGGAGTTTTTCTGTGTGTAGGTAAAATGTATGAATAAATGAAATTATCCACTCTAGGTTAGAGAGATGTTTCAGGAGTTAAGCACATCCTGTTGTTCATGCAGAAGACATGAAATTTGTTCCCAGTACCTAACTTCTGACTCACAACCATACATAACTCCAGTTCCAAAGGATCTGTCCACCTGTCCTGGCCTCCAGAGTTGTGAGGCACACATGTGGGACATACACAGACATGAAAACAAAAACACTTATGGACAAAAATAAAAATGAACCAAATGTCAGTATAGAAACAGACTTATTCAAATGATTCAATATGTTTAAATTTAAATTTGGGATTCTTGGCATTTATATGTAGATGATTAATTTTAGTTTTTCTCACCCCCTATAACTCTGTCCCATTTCTCACCCTCTCATTTAAACATTTCTTCCTTCCAACAAGGTCTCTTTTCTTACTTTAATATTTCTATTTATTTGTGTGTGTGTGTGTGTGTGTGTGTGTGTGTGTGTGTGTGTGTGGTGTGTGTGTGTGTGGTGTATGCATCCCACTGGATTGTAATAGGGTTGCCTGTGTGAACATGAATGGTAGTTTGTTTACTAGAGCATAGTAACTTATCAGTGATTATTCTACATGACACCCCTTCTCCTAGCTACTCCTAATTGTCATTAGTCTCTCATGGAGGGGAGGAACCTCTTTCGTCCTTTCCCTTCCATGATAAAAATTGATAAGGTCAGTGTTGCACAGGTCTTGTGAGGATAGTCCAGTTGTAGTTAGTTCATTGACTGTGTTTTGTGCCTAAGACTATTTTGCTGTAGTCTCCTCTAGTCTCTGACCCTCACATTCCTTTAACCTCTTTCCCCCCAGTTTTCCCTGATCTTTAGTGTGTATAGTGTATGTAGGGTGTGTGTGTGTGTGTGTGTGTGTGTGTGTGTGTGTGTGTGTGTGTGTATGTGTATACCTAAATGAAATAAATGTCCTATTTAGGGCCAAGATCTCCATAGTCGCATACTGTCTTGACCAGTTATAACTCTGTACTAATTTCCATCCACAGTAAGATGGAAATAAACTTCTTGGGAGAAAGTTGAAAGCTGTACTGATCTACATGTATAAAGGTAAGTATTTAGAAAACACTTTGATACTTTATTCAGTTTGTGAGCTGACAGTAGTGGACTTTCCCCTAGAGCCTCTGATCCCAAAGCCACAAAGTTTGACTACGTTTATAGCACCAGACATGAGTTCCCTCCTGTGCCATGGGTCTGAAATTTCATCAGACACCTGTTAGTCCTAGAACATTCACAGCAGTATTGCACCTATGGGCATATTGTGCCAGGACAGTCATTATTGTAGCTTGCAGGATTCATAGGGGAGTAAAACTAAGGTGTCTTTTCTGTAGCCAGCACCTGACATTATACCTTTTGCCTCTCTGAAATCTGGTCAACAGGGAGAAAGCTTTAAGGATGGTATCAACTTGCTTTCTCTGTTCTATGACCAATGTCTTTAGCAACAGGGTTTTATCATCAAGTTTTGATGTAAAATCAAGAGCAAAAGAGCTCATATTGTTTTAGAAGCCTCTGGGAATCCCACATCAACTACTGGAATGGAGTTATCCAACCTTTGGCACTATGGTTATTATTTAATATAATCTTTTGGAAGGAACATTATTCCCCCACATAGGGTACCTCCATTCAAATTATTTTAAGTTGTTTATTTTAGAAAGTTTATGTATGGGTTCTTCAAGCACTGGTAGTGTGACTCAGCCATCCTCTCTTACCTCCATCTTCCTCATCTTTCCATCCTTGACCCCACGAAGACTCCACTCTAATTCCTCTTTCATCTTCACCCCACCTGTTTTCTCTCACTCCTTCCTTAGATTTGATCTCCTGTACTGTGGTCACTTTCTAGTTTCTTGTGTCCTACAGGTCTTACTCTTGTTTTCTTTTCTTTTTTTTTTTTTTTTTTTTTTTTTTTGAGACAGGGTTTCTCCATGTAGTTTTGGAGCCTGTTCTGGATCTTGCTCTGTGGGTCAGGTTGGCCTCAAAGTCCCAGAAATCCACCTGGCTCTGCCTCCCAAGTGCTGGGACCAAAGACGTGCACTACCACTGCCCAGCACTTACTTTTCTATAGGCACTCGAGTCCAGTAATCCAAAGCTAACATTCACAGATGAGAGAGAACTTGAAGTGCTTGTCGTTCTTGGTCTGGTACTTCATGTGGTATGGTTGTTCTGAATTTCATCCATTAACCTGAACATTTCATTTCCCCTTACAGCTGGAAAATAGTCTATTGTGTATGTCAACTTCATTTGCATAATTTGTTAACCAGTTAATGGATATCTAGGGCTATGCATAGACAAAAAAAAAAAAAAAGCACAAAGAACATCACATAGGATAAGTACTATAAGGTATTCACTTTGGGGTAGATGGGGAAATAGAGAGACAGGAAGGGCTCAGGGGAAAGACATAACCTTCAAAAGCATATGCCAATAACATGGTTTCTAGACCCAGGTCTTCTTTGCCCATTCAATATTAGCTCATCGAAAGATATACTTATTAATGAACTTAGTCCACCAGTATGTTAACTTTTTATTAGTGCAGCAACTTGGAAAAGAGCTTCAAAGCAAATTTGGGAAGCCCCTTCATATACAAACCATAAACATTGGTTATGTGACTCTATCTGACCTTTGAGAGGCTCATGTGCCTCTCATATTGCAAAATGCATTTATCCTGTCTCTCATTATCACTGTAATCTTTACAGTTCTATTGTATAGGGAAGTAATTTTCTGGGATTAACCTCCAAGGTACTCAGAGGCTGCCATAGCCATAGTCTAAGTAGGCCAGAAAACTTCTGCTAGCAGCAGAAGTCAGTACTGTTAGCACAGTGTGGATAGGCTTACAAAATGCAAGAGTTCTGGGGTCATTGATGCTTGTGTTAAGGTTACAAAGAAAAACATGTGAAGTCTGCTGCTGTGAAGAGAATGCTCCCTTTGCCAATCTTGCCTAACATGATGCATTGAAAACTGTCAGAAACTAAACCAAAATGAACCTTTCTTCCACTCAGTTGGTTCTGTCAGATTTTCTGTCTTGGCGAATAAGAAGGTAAGTAATACATGGTGAGACATCCTGGACATCATGAAGGCTAAGGACAGTGAAGAGCTTTCTCTCAGTGTGAAGTTACTTAACTGAGTAGACTCAGCCAACTTCTTAGATACATTCACCTTTCTTATTATTTACTGTGGGAAATATTTAGGTTTTTTTAAATGACTCTGACCTCCCTAAGCAATGACATCTTCCTTGGTCTCAATTTTGAGCATGCTCTTCAATTTGGCCAAACTGCAAATTTCCAAATTTTTGTAATCTGAATTTTACTTTTAATTATCAATATAAATTTGACTAAATGCAGGCAACAGTGCCGATTTCAGTTTGAAAAGCTGGGTTCCTAGTCTAGATTACTTTGTCCCCTGTAATTTAGACTCCTAGAAAGTATAAAGGACAAAGATGAAATGTGGACCAATTCCCTGCTAGAGTATAATATGAATGGCCTCTAGTGTGGTTTCCAGTGAAATGCTCATCTGTCTGAAGCCTCAGAATTTATGTCCACTGTCCCAGCAGCATAATGAAAATGTATATTAAAATACTAGAAACCAGGTTCACTGAGATGGTTCTGCAGGTAATCACACTTGCTTCCCAGCCTGACAACCTGAATTCAATTCCAAGAATCCAAATACAGAATGAAAAATCAATTCTCATGAGTTCACTGACCTCCACATGTGCACTGACATGCACACATGCAATAAATACATAAGCAGTAAATTGATAAGTAGTAGAAACTATAGGCGATTTTGTGACTTCAACAGTAGTAGAACTACATGCAGTCTAGGCGCTTGTGTTTAAATCTTAATCTTTGCTTATAATTAGGACTATATTTAAACTGCAGAACTTGAGAGCTGAGTTCCGGTGAGATATTATGTCTGATGATTGAATCACCCCTTTGAAACATGGAAGAACGGTCTTTCTTCTATCGTTCGTTCTCATTGTCTCTCTCCTTTCTTTCTTCTCCACTTGCCTCTGTCTCTGTGCTCACCTCTCTCACTGTTATTTTCTGACCCCAAACTCCTCAGATTCCAAATGGCTAATCATTTTGGTAGTGGAACTTATCACATTCTAAAGTTGCCCATAATGACTCAGCAAGGACTTTTATGTGCCAAAACTCCACTCCAGACATGAAGAGCTGAACTTCTATTGCTTCTTCTACTTCCTATTTTTGCCATTTTAAAGACAACACTGTTTACATATGCATCTTATTGCTTAAATTGTTTCTGATAATAATTTGTCCTCAGTTTTAGCTGGTTCTTCTTCTTCTTCTTCTTCTTCTTCTTCTTCTTCTTCTTCTTCTTCTTCTTCTTTTTCTTGGTTACATTCAATAATGTGTAATTATTTCTAATATTGAGTATCTTGGTTTTGCTGTAAGTTTGTGAAATGTAAGTATGCTGAGCCTATTGATATGGTGATTGCACATACTTTTCATCATTTATGTTATGTTTATTCAATATCTTTTGAAAAAAAATTACCATCCATGGGCCTTCTGTTCTGTAACATGCTCCATTGTTTTTTCAAATTTTGTCTGTATTTCTCCCATCTAATAGACTCTATGTCTATGTATTCATATTCAATAATCATATTTCTATTTTTTCTGTAAATCTAATAGTGTATTAATGTCAAGCAGGGTATTTCCCAACACATACATCAAGTTCCTACTGATAAATATTCGATTTGTATCATGATATTTTTAATAACTTCCTTATCTCCATTTAAAAATTTCCACTTAATGACATAATTGTCACAATCCTTCCAGCAGTTTTGCTTTCAAATCCACACATTTACCTGGCGGCGGTGGCGCACGCCTGTAATCCCAGCACTCTGTGAGTTCAAGGCCAGCCTGGTCTACAGAGTGAGATCCAGGTCAGACACCAAAACTATACAGAGAAACCCTGTCTCAAAAAACAAAACAAAAACAAACAAACAAAAAAACCCCACACATTTATATCATATGCATATTAATTTTGATTATTTTTGTCTTCATTGTTTATATTTTTATTTTTTGTAGCCTTTTTGCATTTTGTTTTATGACAGGTTCTGGAAAATTTGAATTTATTGGGACCAGAATATTTAAGTGCCTTCATTTTTATGTCTAATATTTAACTGTAAATAATCTTGACATACACTATGTGATAGAGTTGCATTACTAGATGAATTTTCTTTTTGTTTGTCTTGTTTTTAATATTTGTTAGATGAAATCACAAATATGTTCCATGCCTGGTTATTTACTTCCCAATAAAGATGCAAAGCTTTGGGTATTCTATTCTGTGCTCCATGAATTATGAGATTTGTGAAAAAATAATTGCTGGAATAAAATACACCATTGCAAGTCCTGAGTGAGTTAAAGATTTACTTAACACTAATCCTATTGGGTGGTTCTTCAGCTTTGAGTAATGTGTTAGTAAGCCTCTTATTATTGTTACAAATACCTGAGCTGAATCAGCTGAAAGAAAGGAAAGAATATAGTAGTCTTGTGGTTTTATTTCGGTTTCTTGAAAAGCAGAACACCATGGCAAGGAATGTATGATGGAACATAGCTGCTAACTTCATGAAATCTGGGGAGCAGAGTGGGTGACATACCTGGAGCCATGTTTTGACCTCTCTGAGCATGTCTCCAGTGACATAATCCATTTCAAGTAGCTCAAATCTCCTAAAGATGCCAGCTCTTCATTTCAGGTTAACAGGTTGGTAACCAAGGCTTTATATTACACAGGAATTTGGCGAATTTTCAGATTCAAATGATTGCATTTTGTGTTGTCCACAATAGATCCATGCTGGCCTACTAATGCAAAACATATTTTGTCATCTCTGAGAATCCATGAAGTTTTAATAATTCCAACATTGCTCAAAACCCCTAGTCTTAAAGACCTCCTAAAATATAGCTGGATGCCTGGATAAAATTAAAAATGATATGATTTTATCTAATTCTAACATGCAGTGACATGGAGTCAACATTCTCACTACAGAATTAAGTAAGTAGAAAATCACAGGAAGCAATCAGACAATAGCAAGAAAAAACACAGGTGACTGCCTAATAGCAATTAATAGTAATTAGACAGACACTAGTTCTGTATTTCTGCACATTATGAGCACTAGATGCTGACTTGTAACTTCAGTGGATGTGGACAGCATGTGTACCTACAGTCTCACTAGCTGCATAGCATATCACCTACCTTCAGGTAGCTATTTTCATTTCTGCTTGCCTCATTCTTTCTGAAATCTCTAGTTTCTAAGAGTCTGTATTACAGTTTCAAATTTACTCACAAAAATTCATGCATTTTTTTCCAATTAAAGTTTCCCTTAAAAGGACTTTTTTCCATGTTCTATGATATCTAGCAACTCATTTGAAATCTTGGTGTAACCATGCATGACCTCACAACTCTTAACATTTTTACATGCTTGTAAAATTACTTTGTATCATTTAACAAATTGTTTTAGCAATATATGCTGAAGAAAAATTGAAACAACCTGTCATACAACATAAATACTTTCTCAATTTTAATTTTGAGGTGGGGGTCTCACTATGTAGTTTTAGCTGGATGAACTTATTATGTAAACCAGTCTGGTCTTGAACAGAGAGATCTGTTTGTCTCTGCCACCTTGAATCTTAGATTAAAGGCATGCATCACCATCCTTAGCATTCTATATTGTGTTTGATCTTTTTTCTAAATAGAAATGATGGAGCTCATTGCTTTTGAGCAACTCTTTCAATAAGTTTCCAGGAAGCAAGGCAAACAAGATGGAGCTTCTCATGATGAATGTTACAAAGTCAAGCTAAAGTATCTATGAACAAAGCAGAGAACAACTGATCATGGAGTGTCTAGTACTGATAGTAGAGTGTCCAGGACTGATCATGGAGTGTTCAACACTACTATTGGAGTGTCCAGCACCAGCTTGATACATCTTCAATGCAGTTCCTCAGGAAGAGGAAGTGGAAGCATTGTGAAAGCCAGAGCATCAGGGATGCTGCTGTGAGATGGTATTGCCTAGAATTGATAGGGAAACTGTATCCATGACACCTCAACAATATGATTGCCTCAACAAGACCAGAACCATGACAATATAAAGAGAAGTGCTAACATGGAGGGGGAAAATTTCACTGGGTTTCCACCTCATACAAATAACTTCAGGCAATTATTGGCTGATAAGAAAGGGGGAATTTTCCCAGGGATGACCCTTCTGCTTGATTATCAATATCAAGTGGTCAGCCCTGAAATTATATACAAAGATAAACATTAAAATGACTGAGCAGGTTGTATTTACACATGTATACATATATTTATGATCTTTTAAAAGGGCATGAATTTGAGAGGAAAGTAGAGTGGAAGACATGGGAGAGGTTAAAGAGAAGAAATGTTATAGTTATATTTTAATTGAAATAAATAAAAGCAAACAGGAAACAGATTCTTAAATAAACTATTTTCCCCCTAAACTATAAATTTTACTTGAGTCTGTGTCATTACATTAATAGCCTATTCTGTTTTAACTACCAGGGAAAAATAAACTGAGACAGAGGTCTATCACTTCCCTTCTTTTATTCCTTTGTTCCCATGTTGCAAATCCTCCTTTTTCAAATTCCATAGGAAAATAAAAGGGTTAAAAAGAAATGGAAATCTTAAAACTATAATTAAAGGTGGTGAATGTTATCTTTTGACAAGTCTTAATAAGCTTATATCTACTTTTTTCTTTAGCATGTGTCAGATCTTTGAAGAAACATTTTTTTTTTTCGGTTTCACAAACTTTATTAGAAACAACAATAAAGAAATAAGAAGCTACTTTAATAAGTATCACAAAGAGTAAAGAAACTATTTTTTATTCTTATTTCATATATTACATCATGACTACAGTTTCCCCTCCTTCCCTTCCCTCCAGTCTTCCCCTCACCTTCTTTTCCCCCAAATCCACCTGCTCTCCATCTCCCCTCAGAAAAGAGCAGGCCTTCTGCGAACATCAAACAAATATGGCATAACATGCTACAATAAGATCAGGTACATATCATCATATCAAGGCTGGACCTAGTAGGAGGAAAAGAGTCTCACAAATGGACAAAAGAGTCAGAGACAGCCCCTGCTCTCACTACTAGGAATCCCGCAAGAACACAAAGCTGCTCAGCCATAACATATGCAGAGGACCTAGGTCAGATCCCTACAGGCTTCCTCATTTCTGAGCGCCCCCATGAATCCTGGTCAATTGATTCTGTGGGCCATGTTCTCATGGTGTTCCTGACCCCTCTTGTTCCTCTGATCCTTTCTCTTCCTCTTCCACAGAACTCTCCAAGCTTTGCCTAATTTTCATTGTGGGACTTCATCTACTCCCATCTGCTACCAGATGAAATATCTCTGTTCTCTTTGATAATAATTCTGCTAGGCTCTGGTCCCAGAATACTCTGCAGGTAAGACAGACTGTAGGTCGAAGATTTTGTGGCTGGGTTGAGGAAACATAGCACAATGGAAACTGTATGAAGTCTAAGAGAGAAATCCTAGCAAAGATGCCCAGTAATGGGGGTCATGGTGCCTGAACTGGCCATCTTCTGACACCAGACAAGGCCTCAAGTGGGTAGACTGAGACACCAGTATGGAAACATTTTATTTTGTTGTTGTCTTTATAAATCCTGACGTTTTAAGTTTAGATAAGCCATGTAGGTTAAAAAATAATTCCTTGTCTAGCTTGAGCTTGGGCAGGTCTTGTGCATGCAATGTGTCACAATTACTGTTAGTTTACATGTGTGTCCCACATAAACACTCCTTAAAGTTATCCACCACTGAAAGATAGTCACTTTTCTTTAATGATGTGATCCATCATAGGCAGCCACACTTCAAGGCATTCCAACTCTCAAGAGTAGTTGGATAAAATAAATCTAGACTACACAAATTTAAATAAAAAATAAAATTTGAACTTGGGTAGGTATGAAATTGAGAATAGAGAGGGAAGATCTGGCAGAAGATGGGGAAGTAGTCAATATGATTAGAATTCATTGAATGGAATTCGCGGAGAATTAGTAACCATATTTTTTAAAATAATTCATTGTATTACTTTATTCAATTTGCAGTTATATCCAGATTATTGTACTTGGCAAATGACATCCCATTTCAGAGTACTTATAAGTACTATCCACTTATCATTAGACATTTTTGATGATGATGGTGGATAACATAAACACATAGATCATAGATAGATTCTTAGGACATAATGATGGTATTTACAGGATAGTGCTTAGAAGTATATAGACATATATAGGTAGACAGAAACATAGAAAGATACATAGATGATAGAAAAAAGCATGTTTGTTTTATTCCAAGATACAATATAAAGTGAGATGAAAAGGGTACATGTGTGAAATGGATATATAATTAATCTCTTATGAAACTTTAGCCCTTTATAATTATATCAGTTTCTTACTTTCTTGTTACTTTGTAGACACATTTCATAGTCTTCAACCTTCAAACTCACTAGAACAACTCTTACCTGTTCATTAAGCCGGAGCCTGTTTGACTAAAGATACGGTTAGGTCTTCACAAGGATGAATCCTTCATGTTGCTCATTTGTTTTCATTTCCTTAAATCCTCTGAAGTTTGCTTACAGTGTCAGCAATCGCCTCTTCTGTTTTAGCTACCTGACCCTTCATCCTTTGTGTTATATTCCCAAATGTAATGAGTTCCTCTTAATCCTTAGCTCGTGGAGTTTAGTGGTCATTTGGCTGTTACCTTCAATGGTGGCCTCATATGTTCTTTATTCTAGCAACTTTACAAATGGATGTGTATAATAATCCCTTAAAGAACTTAAAGCTCTTAGTGCATAGTCTTTTTCAAGTTCCAAAATATTTTCTTATTTTGTAAAATTATGTAAGAGTGAGTTTTGAATTATGCATATAACCAAGGGACAAATGTGATTTCCTGATTAGTAAAAAATGAAACATAGTACTTGTTGATCAACCAGAAAACATAGTTTATATCAAAACCCACTGATGACAAAATATGAGTTCTATTCTGAATATAACTTTTAAAATTTCCATTTGAATCATTTCTTGATCCTTTTCATTTTTTATAATGAGATTTCAAAGTTTTCCTCTAAAAATTGTGTGGATGCAGGCTATTTGACCATAGAACAACATAATATGAACAACAAATTATTATGGAAGCATTCACTTCAAGTAAAATATCAAAATTATATTTAAAATCTTATTAGTATAATGAAAGCAAACAATCATTAAATATGAGACAGTACATAATAAAAGTGTACTCATATATTTTATGAACTGTTATGCAACAGCTTCTTTTTCTCTTATTGTTATTGTGCATTCCTAGTGTCCCATGATAATCTCTTCCATGTGAGGCAAGAGATGAATCAGAATAGAGTTAAGAATGCTTTTCTTTTATGCAAAGAAACTCTTCTGCTGGTCACTGCACAGCTTGGCTTCTTATGCTTGGTATCAGTGTTCTTCATCACCAAATAGTGTGATGTTTTTGGAAAAATTCCAACAAAATAGATGTTGTCAAAGTTAACAAAGAATGGAAAGAATCAAGTAGGTTTGTAGGCCTTGTGTTTAACCTCCTTCATGATAGCTATTATCTAAAGTTGGAATAACATAATGGTCTATTTCAAAGCAGCATTAAAATTTAATATTTTTATCTAGGGAGAATAAAATATTCCTTTTCCCTAACTACTGCACACCGTTTGTAATCTTTGCTTCTGTAATATGAATTTCTCTTGTGTCAGGCTCTATTAGAATTATACTTCTTAATTGCCCCTGTAATGACTTTCCAAGCTTAAGTAAATTCTTCCTCTTTACGTTTTAAACAACTGAATAAATTGTACATATTTTTCAGTTATCAGGATCAAGCCCCGTGAAGTTTGGTCCCTGCTTTGTCATCCCTAACATCCTTTATATTTCCCATCTACTTTGTCATCCCTAACATCCTTTATATTTTCCATCTCTCCTTATTTTCCATTTTTCTTTCCTAACCATCATTCTCTTTAGCATTTTGGCATCGTGTATCATTGTTTGTGGTAACAACCTATATACTGACTTTCTCACAAAAACCACTTTCTTCTCTCTTTGTAACTTGTTCTACCTCTCAAATTTCTTGAAGGGATATCCCCCATGTTTGATCACTTTCCATTCATTTCACCACAAGGAATCTTGTCTCCCATTAGTATTGCACTGAATCCCTTCTCCTTCCCTATGATGCTAAACGAAACACACACTACCACACTGAAGTTATGTGCTCCATTGATTCCAGCTTAAACTCTTGGGTACCCTCTTCAAGGAGGTACCACATGTCCAGTTTTTATATCTATTTTATGTGTTCAGTTTTCTTTACCAACCTATTCTCCTTTTAAAAGAACTTTTCAAACTGTAACATAATGATCTACTAAGTGCAATTTTGATTAAATTGGTTAGGAGTGAATCCTGAGACAGTATGTCTAAATGTTTACAATGCTGATGTTGTTATTCTACTGCATACTTTGGGGGATGGGTAGTGGTTCTGCACAATTTCAGAGAAAACCCAATCAGTGCACATTTACAAAACATTTCAAGATGCTCTATCTAGGTATTTTCATTAGTCCTATTTGCTTTAAATATTATAACCCAAGGGCTTCTATCTAAACACCTATCTTCATTCCTTTAGGAATTTCTAGGTTAGTACACAAGTTCCTATTTAAAATCATCTGTAGATGGTATCAATAAATCTTTTATATTTAAAAATTATACTTTATTTTGCAATAGAGATATAAACCTTTAATTTTTTATGTAAGCCAGCCAACTATGTTTCCATGTACTCAGCAGAAAAGTCAAAGATTCAAACCCAACATTTAACTCATTTATCAGTCTTCTCTTTTTGGTTTACCTTTAACCTATTTTATACATTTTAGTTGAAATATAATTTTAATGAATCTGCTATGACTGTTTTTTATAAACTAATTCATTTACTTCATATAGCATTCTGTGCTTCCAATATTGTAAGTGTCTGTATTTTATTCTACAAACTTGTTTGAAGCCTAAGCATTATGCTAGGTGTTGCTCCAGTGTTAAATAAACCTATACATAAACCCTGATGCTTCAGAAGATGCATTGTTATGTTAGTTTAGTTTCTTACTATACCAGCACCTAGCATACTACTTAGAATTCAAACATTGGTGCAATGAATATTTCAAAAAGATAAAGTAGAAATGATAAGGTTTTAATCCAGATATTTTGACCTTCTAACTCTGTAATTTATTCTGCTTCTGTGATACTTAACTCGCTCAAACTGAATTAATTTTCAACTGTCATTAATTTAAATAGCTACTTGATTTCTCCCTTAGGCCTTTGCTGCCAGATCGAATGGTTCATCACTGCTGAATGTCAGCAGTGCTTTGTAATTGGGCTAAGTAAAACCAGAATTTGGTTACATTTTGTTAAAGAACAATTAATTACATGATATGTGGACAAAGAATTGACACCTAAAATTAAACGCTAAAGATGGTAGAGATTATCTAACCAAAATATGCCAAATTAATTTCCTCTAAGGGCCAACAGCTGCTAGTTGCTACTGACTTTCAGAAGTGCTAAAATGTGCCTCATCTGGACATTCACTTAAGGAGCACTGAACTTCTGCACTGGCTATGTTAGAAGCAGAATGGGACTTCCAGCTTTGTAATATTGGTTCATTTATGGAATTTTCTGTTTTTCTTAACATTTTTCTAGGGATTATTGTACATACATACATTTTGTCATTGTGCATTTTGAGACTGGATTAGCACTCAATAGGCTTAACATACTATGTCAAGGCAGGGAGGCACAGAGGTGAGTACTTGTAATTCCAGCACTCAGTAGGCTGAGGTAAGAGGATGACAAGTTTAATCCAGACTGGGCTTCATAATGAGTCTCCATCTATAATAAGTAGGTAACTAAATAGATACAAGTTTCATTTTATTCAGTTATGCAAGCCGTATTGAAAGTAATGTCTTTTAAGTTGTTCAAGTGTCATAGCTGATTTGGGGTATTGAAGAATACTCAACTGTGAAGAATACTCAAATGCATTGTCAGTACTGAGCTCATCGCACATCTACTGAAAGGGACACACCCATTGTTGTGTAGGAGAGAGTTTACTGTTTGAGTCAGTGGAGACTATACATCTTCAAAATCACATGCTCTACTGAAACAGGTGGACCTAAATAAGACAAAATGGAATACAAGGGCAAAAACAGGGTCTCTCTTTTGATGTTAGGAAACAATCTTTCCTGCTTTTACAAATTCAGGGCTGGAGAGGTGGCTTGGAGGTTAGGAACACTTGTTTCTGTTGGAGGAGATCTTAATGTTGGTGTTCAGCACCATGTACTTGTTGAGAACCACCTGGGAGTCCAGTACAGGGGATCTGATTCCTTCTTCTGGACTCTGTGGACACAAGGCCCACCTATGGCATTTATACAGTCATATATGTAAAATTAATAAATCTTAAAAAATGAAGAAGTGATTGCAAGTTCTTCAGCCATGGCTCTAGGATACATAAGTAGCTTCCAGTTCTTTTAGGTTTCCTGTGTCTCTGGGTCCTAGGCATGAAGACTTTACTGAGTCATAATGTCATATTTCTTGGTACTGTATTGCACACAAACTATGATGTGACTTTTGGACCTCCATTGTCATGTGACCCAATTTCTTCAATGAAATCTCTGCCTCTGCCTCTGTTTCTGCCTCTCTGTCTCGTTCTGTATGATATAAACCATTATCTGTTAATTATGTCTTTTTTAATATTCCCAACTGAAACATGATAGTGACTATATTTAAAGCCATACTAATTCAAATACTTTGTAAATTCAATTGTACTTTTTAAATTCCAAATACAAAAATACATTTTACTGAGCACTGAAGTATGTATTTGGGTGTGGTAAATGAGATTTGTGGTGGCTCTTGTTGAAATGTTTCTGACAGCTTGGTGGTAACAGAAATCAGAGAGTGCTCATTTATGCAAACAACCCTCTCATGGAAGAATAAAAGTTACAGATATGTATGGCAACAGCAAGTTGAAAAACAATGGCATGAACATTCAAGCATATGGTATTTTAAAAATGTGGGATAGGGAACCGTATTAGCAAATATATATTCTAACTCTTACCACAGTCAATATATATTTTTACTATGTCGTGTCAAAATAAAAACTAGCTTGGTTTCTGTGGCATGTCTTTCAGTATGATGTGAGTATGCATTGCTCTGATTGGGTGATAAATAAAGCCATTTGGCCTATAGCAAGTCAGGTTATAGCTAGGCAGGAAATTGAAGAGACAGACAAGAAGAAGAAAGGCAGAGAGGAGAGATGCCAGCCAGCTGCCCAAGGATCAAGATGCCAAGAGACCAGTAAAGCCAAGGAACATGTAGCCATTTATAGATTAATAGAAAAGCACAGGGATGAAAGGCCAGATGAACGGAAGCACATGAATTGTGAACCAAAGGCTGTGGAACCCCCAGCTGGATCAGGCCCTCTGGATAAGTGAGACAGTTGAGTGGCTTGGACTGTTTGAGAGGCACCCAGGCTGTGGGACCAGGACCTGTCCTTAGTGCATGAGCTGGCTGTTTGGAACCTTGGGCTTATACAGGGACACATGCTCAGCCTGGAAGGAGGGGACTGGACCTGCCTGTACTGAATCCACCAGGTTTAAATGAATCCCCAGGGGAGTCTTGGCCCTGGAGGAGATGGGAATGGAGGGGAGGGGCTGGGGGGAAGGTGGGGGTGTGGCTGATGTGTAAAATTAAAACACAAATATAATTTTAAAAAAGGGAGGGAAAAAAGAGAAAGAAATGTGTCAAGTTATCGGAGCTAGCTAGCAAAAGACATTAGGCCACACAGTTTATAAGTAATATAAGCCTCTATGTGTTTACTTGAGTCTGAGTGACTGCAGGACTGGGTAGGACACAGCAAAATTTCTGACTACACTTGGTGAATCTCATATTCTGGATTTTTCCTCATCTCTTGTGAGCTCTGCAATAATCTGAGAAATTCAAGGTGTTACACTATCATGATTCTGAATAATCTGCTCATGATAGAGAAATAAATTTCAGTGATTTCAGCAGTCATAAGGGACTGCTAGGGTGACCTATTAAGGTATATAGGCAGACAGATGGATAATTACATATGTTGGTTGAAGGCTGAGAATGGATTTATTATGAGAATTGACTTATGTGAACATGAAAACTTAAAGGTTCTGCTGTCTATCTAATAAAATCCAAGGAGGGTGGTAGTGTGACCTAGATAAGTCCTGGACTCCTCAGGATCAGGGAATCTGGCAGTATGGCCTAGATGAACCCTGGAATCCTTGAACCTGGAAAGGCTGCCTAACCTAACACTGAGTCCTCAGGGTCAAGGAAGCTGGCAGTGTGCCTTATCCCAGCCTTGGCATCCTCAAGACCAGGAGAGCTGAAGTGACTGGTCTTTGAAGTTAAAGATCTGATACCTTTGATGGCCATCATTGTAATCAGAGCATACAGTCTGCAAAGGGTACAGGGTAGGGAAAGAAAAGAGCACCAGCATCAGAAAGGATACAAAAGTACAACTTTACCCTGCTTTTGTTTAGTCAGAACTCTTGGTAGAATTGATGCAGTCTTTTGTCATTGACTGACAGGATCTTTAGTTCACTGGTTCACAGGTTAATTTCTTCTGGATATACTTCACATTCATACACAAAAGTTATGTTTAGCAATAGAGAGGACATTCTTTGATCCAGTCAATATCATACCTGAAATGAACTGTCACAGTCCTGTTTTGCATGTTTACCTTACCCCACTTCCCCCTTTTAAAAATATTATTTCCCTTAGCTTGCACTTCTCAAATAAAGAATCAACATTGTAATCCTTACCTCAGGCTCTACTTTCAAGAAAGTCTATGTGCTAAAAGAGTATCCTGTTGGGGGGAACGTGATATAGGTTATAAAATATCATTTTTCTCAGAAGCATTAACTGGGGCAATTTTGCATAGAGACTGGAATGTATATATATAATATATTTAACACACACAAATAACAAATAGGATGCACACTATTATATTATTAAATGCTTTAGAACACTAGAATTTGGGAAATGTAGGAAATAACTAACAGAAACAATGGTCAGCATTTCATCCACAAATTTCATTTTAAGAAGAAAAAACATTTAACAATACAAATTTTACAAAAAATCCTCACTGAATGGGCTCTCCCATAGGAATGGGTTGTATAGCATGGAATTCTACACATTTCTTGACAAGAGAAAGTGTTAAAAATTGACAGCTTTGCAACCAAGCCTAAGTTGGTTGGATTAGTGGGACTTCATGCCCCTCCTCAGATCCCAGGTGCTTGCAGCCAGTGATTGCAAACCTGGGACCGATGGCCCTCACTAGAGCAGGAGGCCACACAATGGAACTTGTTCAGTTGAACCCTCAGATTGTCCTTTTGTTGGATCCCTCCCTTCACAATTATCCATACATCTGTGTGTTCAGATGCTTATTTAATGTAAATACTGTATGTTGCTGATTAAATATGTTACCCCCCCAAAAAAAAACCAAAAAAAAAAAAAACCCACAAACTGACAGCTGACTGAAGGAATGAGATCTCAACACTTCCAGTGGGAAACCTAACAGTAAACATCTACAACACTGTTTCCGACACAATGATTGTACTTTAAGCTTTATGATGCATTTTAATTTATAATACTATGTTCACCAGTGAAAGAGTCTGTTTCTTGTGTTTGCTTTATGACTTCAGCATTCAGAATAATCCATTTTCAAATATTTACCTTTTAAATAAATTTCCTAAGTCATTACTTGCCGAGGACAATTTTAAGAGCCATGCCATATTGCCTGCCTGAGTTAAGTTTCTGTTGTCCAGTATTGAACTACTAACCAGAAACTTTTGACATGCCTGGACAAGTCTTGAGTTATTAGAAAATAACTTAACATTTCCTTATCTTTCTGCTACAGTGACCATTAATAACAATATTTTGTGGATAGGTTGCTTGGTTAGGTTGCTTGGCAACTCAACAGTCCCCTGATCTTTTCCCAAAGAAAGTTTCCTGGTCTGCTTACTATAAAACCCACCTGAGAAAAATAAAATTTTGCAGCTTGATCAGAATACTGTCTTACTGTCAATTCTTTGTGTCTCTTGTCCCTTTCATTCGCCATTCCCCCTTCTAGGGTCTCTGCTGAAGATCTCACTGGCCGGGACAATTACTTACTATATATTTTAAAAAATTGTCTGGTCAATTGGTCTATGTGGGGGGCTGGTATCTACATGTGAGATTTCAGCAACATTCATCAAATACAGAATTTGTTTTCATTTTTCTTTAAAAAAAATGTTTTTTTTTCTTTTTCCTGCAGATGTGTTGTTTAAAAATCATGTTTAGGAAGAACTTCTGTTGAAATTCGGTCCTTATTTAAAGTAATGCTTTTGAAGTTCTTCCCTTGGGGAACATCAGGGTATAGTTTTTTTCCATAGCTCTTGATAGCAAAATGTCCTCTCAATTTACTTAAGCATAAGGACCTGAATAAGTATGTTATGCAAATAAAATATCTACTTAGATGCTCTCTCAGGAACAGGACTTTTCCTGTGGAGTCCAGGATAGCAAATTTGTGTTTTATTTGGAGCACTATAAAGGACTTTGAAGACTTCCAACTATAAATGATCATACTAAAAAACTAAACTAAATGTACTTATGAAGCTAAAATGATCTATGTGGCTAAGTGATAATTGTTATAGTAAAATGAGTTGACACATTGCTACCAAAGGGAATGTTTGATATGTTGGTTTTGTCTGACAACTCAGTAAAATTAGATTTGCCAAAATATTTCACAAAAGCCATTTAAGTACTTAAAATATAACTAATATTTTATTATTGTACTTTGAGATTCAGTCTACGTGTGATGAAAGCCAAGTGGAGCATTAGTTTTTTGGTTACATGCTCATATCTCTGAATTATAAATCAAATGAATATATTTTTGCCTTCTCTTTGTACCCAGTAAATAGGTTAATTCCTGTTTTCTCACATTAAGTAAAATCACTGAATGAATGAGAACCAGTACTGTATATATTAGTTAGGAAATAATTTTACCCATGGTACTTTGAACAATTTTACAAGTAGTGTTTAAAAATTATAGGCCTTTGCTCTACTACCTAGTTTACAGTCATGTTTATAGATGGGGTTATTTTGTCCCTTAGGTAATGCTCCTACATTTAGCACAGGATACAGAAGGCTGGAAACTGACACTAGGTAAAACTCTTGACCATGTAAATTTTCTGTATGACTTTGCTGAAAGTTAAAATCTATTTATGCATTTGGACTCCTTGCTTATTTCTTTTGTCAATTCTAAGGACCTGCTAAGTCTATTAATGATTATTTATAAATATTTTGAATAACTACATATTAAAATTCAGTAGTATTCTCACCATTATATTCTTCTCTATTTTTATTTCTTGTTCTATAAAGTTCTAAAACCAGCAGTTCTCTCACATTGGGATGGTTTAAGACAGAGGATCACAAGGTAAAGGAATCACAGAATGTTCCAGAAGAGCCTAAGCTGCTGAATAACCCTCTCTCAAATAAATAAATATATAAATAAAATGAAATAAAATACATACGTATTTTTCAAGTACTGAATGTGGTCTTTGTTACCATATACATCTTCCAGTTATAAAATTCAAGAAACATTTGTCTATTGTATCATGGAATTGCACAAAAACATACCAATTACAATTTTAAAATTGCTGGTTACTCCCATGACATTCCTGCCACTATTGCTACATGGGCATGTCTTGCCAAGACAGTTATTATTCTAATATCTGGGTAAAATCTTTGAATAGTTTCATCTCTTCATAGTACAAATAAACCCTTCTAGCACTATGAAATCTATCTAGGAGGGATGAATCTTCAAGGTTGGAATGAGCTTAATTTTCCATGTGTTATATGAGACAAACATATGAGCTCTGCAGCAGTAAGGTCTTATCATCCAGTTCTGGGTGCTCATTAAGAGCAATTGCAATAACCTGTACTGTTTGAGGTAGTCTATGGGAACCAATTGATCAGGAACATGAATAGGGGGTACTCTATAACAGGCATCTGAGTTTTTTTAATTGATAGTCTATGGTGTCTGGGAGACTATTGTCCCCAGTCTCTAGACATGTTCTTCCATAATAATTTTTCTTAGAGGAATTCTTAATATGGATTTGGTGGTTGATTGTAATAATAAGCCAATAGTCAAAGCCTGGTCATTTGTTCCAATGAGGACATTGAACTTTTCTTCAAGTACAGCAAGGTTTGGAGTTTAGTTCCATAAGGTTTGTGATAGTCACTTTCCTCACTAGACAATTGAAATGCTTTTATGAATTTAATTCCTATTTATTGTTTTTGTTATTTCTGAAAAGTTAATGTTTCTAAAGCAGTCTACTAAAAATACTAGTTCAGCAAAGAATAGACACATAATTCCCTAAAAAAATTATAGATATGTAAAGTATTTGATTAAGATATATGGAGTAAAATAATTTTGCTTATTAACTCTGAGCATGTAATACATGAACACAAGTAGGAAATACATTCTAACAACCAAAGTTATAGATATCATAAATATTGGATGGGAGGGCCATTTTTTATGAACATTAACCTATAATTGATGGAATGTTTTGATACTAGTGTACTGTAAAACACAACTTCAGTAATTCTCTGTTAAGTTAGGGTTTTTAAGGTACAGCCCAAGCTGGCCTTGAACTTACAGCCTCCTATCATGTGCTCTTAAAATTTTGTTTACCTGCATGTATTACCAACAAGAATGAAGTCAATGATCAGCAATTTGGAGAAGAAATCTAATTCAGTCTTTTATATTTTTTCCATTTAACTAACACCCTATTACTTGTTATAGTTAGGACCCAAATTTGTCAAAAATTTAGAAAAAGTAATTATCTTATAAATACTATTTTATGTTCATTTAGTACCCATAGGCCAAATCAGTTGTGATAGCAACCTCTTAATTGACTAAATAAGCAAATACTAAAACTCAGGGCAAATATTGTGCTCTCTTATATCACTGATAGGTATTAAACTTGTGATTATTATTGCATATGCAAAAGGAACAGTCCAAGTCAGAGTAAATGCACAACAAATATACTGTCACTATATCATTTATATTTTGTATGTCAATTCAGGCTGTTTGAAGTTAAATGATATATGTAAAAATCATTTAAAAATACTTATAGTACCACTGGAGGTAAGGAGAATACATCTTATCTTCAAAATTATTATTAGCCAATACATCTTTTTTACTGATAAAATTTATCCTAGTGTTCATTTCTTTGATTCCCCCATCATTGTTTAGTAAATTAAACATAAAAATATTTTATATGTGAGGTATAGGTGTGTAGTAAAACAGGATTAAGATGAAGAGTACATAAAATAATTACCTCAATCTGCAATGTTTAAGCATAGTTCAAGTGGCTTACTTAAATAAGACACATTTAAATTACCACCTGTAATCAACAGTATATACAAATACATACCCTCCTAATTCCTTCCATCTCATCTCTCTGTAGTTTACTTCCCTGTTTTGAATCTGTTGCTTTTGTTGCAATTAGATGTAACCTTAGCAATCTGGGTAATATTCTTTTTTTTTTTTATGTGCACATGCATTTTTTTATTTATTTAAGAAAAATTCCCACTTACTCTACATATTAACCACAGATTCTCCTCCTGTTTCTCCTCCCGCTCCTCCCTAGCTGCCCCCTCACAACCCACCCTCTATCTCCTCCTCCTCCAAAAGGTCAAGAGCTCCCATGGGGAGTCAGTAAAGCCTGGTACATTCAGTTGAGACAGGACCAAGCCACTTCCCCCTGCTTCTAGGCTGAGCAAGGCATCCCACCATAGGTAATGAGCTCCAGCTCATGCACCAGGGATAGATCCTGATCCCAGTGCCAGTGGCCTCTCTAACAGACCACGCTACACAACTGTCTCCCGTATGCAGAGGGCCTAGTCTGGTCCCATGCAGCTTCCACAGCTGTTGGTCTAAAGTTTGTGAGTCTTTGGAGCTTGGTTCAGTTGTATTCTTAAAACACTGGAGTCATCAGCAACACAGTAGCATACAGCACAAAACAGGTCCAAGCCTTGGAAATGAATTTCTTTACCAGATATATAAAGTTGCTCATTTGAAACTATTATTTATTTTTTAAGTACTCAGAAGAAACTGGTTTAAATTTAACTGTGTTGTATGAATATGGGTCATTCGGTAAAGCACTTTCCAAGCATGAGGATATGAGTCAAATTCTTCCACACCCATTTAAAACCTTTAGATGTCTGTATGTGTCTGTAACCCTCACGTTGGAATCCCGGTATGACTGTATGTGTCTGTAACATATACTCTGGTATGAGTGTGGCAGAGTCTCACAGACTGATAGATATGAAAAGTTCTCTAGCCAGCCAGTCCAGGCAATTGGTGAGCTTCAGGTTCAAAGAAAAGTCTATTTTAACAAGGTAAGATGACCAGGGGTAGAACAAGCCTGTAATATTGGCCTCTGATTTCTAAATGCATTGACACGTATGTACAGATACATACAACTTATGCATATACACCACATGCATGCATATGTATACATACAAAATAACTGTTATATAATTTCCCAATAAACTAATGAATGCTTTTAGTTGGCTAACATGTGGATGGTATGTTTTAAATACAGTATCAATTAGAGAGCTCTTGCTATGACATTAAGAGGCTAGATACAATTGTGAGATTATTAAATAGAATGTAATTATATTAAATAATATATGAGACTGTGTGACCCAAGGAAAGACTATCGAAATATTCTTTTTCACTCAATGGTTGAAATTATGCCAAGGTCATTTGTGTTTGAGAGCTGTCTGATGGTTGTCACTGTTCTCTAGAAAGAATTAATTGAAGGTCACAATTCTATTCTGAGTGCAGCATAGAGCAGGCTTTCTATCTTAAGGCAGAATTCAAGGAAAGATTCTTCTAAAAAGGTGCATTTTGTTACCATATTAATAGAGATTGCTATGAAAAACAAACTAGCATAGGTTTTATATATTGGCATGGTTTTTCAAAAATGTACTTACAAAACAAAATACTGGAGTAATCATTGTTTTCACTGAATTATTATTCGTTAAAAGGGCTTTAATTAGGAATGGTTTCTATGTACAAATATACCTAAGTGTTTTCCTATGTAGTATTTTGACATCTTGTTATAGGTTCACAAAATAAGAAGTGAAAATTTCTATTAAAATGCTATTATTTGCTTTTTTCTTATATAGGAAGTTTTCTCCTCCAGCATAGAAAACCACATATACTTTTAAAGACCCCAGATGTTTAATTAGTATTGAAATGGTTATATAAATAGTGCAAATGTATTAACTATAGAAAATGATCATGCATCTCAAACATTAAGTACAAAGTACAGAACTATGAGTGTGAGAAACTCACGCACATAGACACACATATGAGTATCACTATTCAATGTAAAACATTACTTATCATCAATGGGTTATCTTCTGACATCGCACTGGAATAGAACTATACAGTAAATAATGAATTGTGAGATGCAGCCAGGCTTGCAGAAAATAACTATTTGAGGGATGGTGCATGAACAGAAAGCTGTAATTTTGACAGGTGGCAAGGTGTCGTGTCACCAAGCCTTTCTAAAGCCTCATATCTCATACCTATTGATTAATGGCTCTAATTAAGGAATGAAATCAAGCATGTGAAGACAGGGGATCGCCGTAGGTCCTTGTTTGGTAGTTTTCTCTTCCTGGCGCAGGACTCATCCATCTAAATACGGCTGCACTTTCATTTATTACTGCTGTATGGTACCACAAACAGCAAAGGGGGTACATTCTGATTTACTTGGTTTTGCGAAAGTGTGATTTGGCAAGGGGTTAAAGAGAAGAACATTCTGGAACATCACTTGAGTGAGTTTCACTGTGAGAGAATGCTGCACTTGCCAACATTTTGATAGTGATTGGAGACGTGCTCAATTGCCTGGGAAAACAAGCTGTGATGTTCGTTTACGTTCTGGGATTTGATCTTTCAAAATTCTTGCTTTTAGAGCTGAAGTCCATTTACTGAATTTAAAATCTTTAGTTAGGATGATAAGAGTAACTCCTTTAAGTACAGCCATTTGGGTACCCGAGAAGAAAAATAAAACACATTATAAAGAACATGGGATATGTATGACCTCTCTGTTTCCCCACATGGCTTACTAACAAGACCCCACATCCGACAGTGTGCCTTGTAGCTCAACAATTCCCAGAGGAAAACCTGGACCTTTGGCCTTGCATGATCACATTGACTCCATGGCAAATATTCGGCTTGGGTTAGTTGAGGAGAGTCACCAGCTGGATCTTAAAGTATACATCCTGAATATTACTGTACTTTTATAGTTCATAAGCTATTCCACCATTATAGTGATAAAGTACAGTCCCCAAGAATTTTTTTTGTCGTGTTTAAAGAATTTTTTAAAATTATCATTGACACAATAAACTCAAACTCTTTCATGTTAGTTAGAAGTAAGTTTTCAGTGTTCAAGAGCACAATGTTAGGCTGTGCTTTTAAACATGTGATAAGTTGATTGCAAAGTATATTTCACATTAAATGAGGTAAATTCTGATTTTTTTATCAAGAGGATATTTTATTGTGGATTTTAATTATATTCTTCTCTTACTAGTTTAAACTGATTTTTTTTTTTTTACAGAACAGAAGCATACAATTAATTATTTTGTTCCAAATGCATAACTAAACCTTTAACTTTAGAAAGAACATAGTTTGTGTACAGGATATAAATATATTTCTATAGTAAAAACTCTGATGTTTTATTTGTTTCAATCATATGCTAAGACTTTGAAATATAATCCCAAATATATAACAAAATATAAAAAGTACAAAAATTTACATACTATACAATACATTGTATAATGTGAAACATATTCAAGTTGCATCAAAAATTAGTGCAAAGTTTTTGAGATATATGTTGTTAGAATCATAGGACAGATCAAGAATTGTTATTTCCTTTACATAGAATTGAAAATTGGGATGACTACAAAATGTCGAGTTTAATTTTTCTCATGAAATATTAATTTCTAAAATAATATAAAATAAAATTATTAAATACAAAATTCATGTTTATACTGATATAAAACAGAAAAATAAAAATATGCAGCATTAAAACACACAAAATATTTCTTTTAATTATCATGTTTAGTCTGTTTTAATTTTCCTGATTATACTACTTTTCATTTATTAATTTTACCTTCTACCTTAGCTTTTTTTAATTTTATGATTTTAAGACAGAGTAGTGATAAAAATCACTGCTTACTGAAGCAAGGAGACATTGAATCCAGCTATTCACATTAGAATGATGTTACACACTGCATACTTTTAATAATGATCATTTAGAAGATAATTTTAGCATCCACACAAGGGAAAAATGGATTTTTGATGAGTTCTTCTATGACCATATGTGGTATTAGTCAGTGTGAGGTATTGCTAGCAAGCTCATTGCTTTCAAAAATCAAAGTTAAATGGTTCATCTATCATCAGAATTTGTGTCTGGACGACTTGTCTGAACATCAGTATGATTTATGGTTTGAATTGGAGGAGTCAACCATGCATGTTTCTTAGTTTATCGTTTTATGCTGTCTTCAATTAAATGTCTATAAACACAGTGATGGCTTTATGACATTGTCCATCAATAAAGACTATCAGATTTTGCATGAGAATATGTAATTTTCAGAAAAATAGTGACCTTTTGACTTCTATGTGTCCTGCTGTTACTATTATCCACACACACACACACATTTAGTACCTCTTCACAGAAAAATTATTACCTGGTTTGTCACTTGATCAATGACTCATTTTATAAAATAACTTTAATTATTGTTTAAGATTTTTAAAGCATAAAACTATCAAATTATGATAATAATTGACTCGAACTCACAGCTCCCTGTTTTGCACATCTTGTCATATCTATTTTTATGGGAAACAAAAGGATACATATTCTACAATATCTTCTTGCATGCTGATTCTAAATCTGCTTCTTTTTTGGTTCCAAAGAATTTAAACAGGTCTTTGGTAGGGGAAAATATTGTATATGATAAAATTAAATTAAATTATTCCACATAAAGGATGAATCCTGGAAAATCTTGTGTTTTCATTTTCTCCAGGACATTGAATAATGATACTTTCAGTCTTCATATTTATGAGTGTGCAGCACGGTGTTCGCACTGGCAGCTTGTGGAGGCTGAATCATTTGCTCTGTTCCTCTGCTCTGATATTACTGCTGACAGGAATGCATTGTAAAAAAGAATTAGTATTCTAGGTATTAAAGCTATGCTGAATGTCTTTTCAGTATATTTTAACTAAAAAACAAAATTTGAAGGTTTTTAATACAACAAATCATCTCCATGTAATGTAAGCATAGGAGAATGGAAATGAGACATTTACATAGGCTCAGATATAAATTTAAACAAATATATTTTTGTGTGTACATAATCATCGCATATATGTGATATTGTGTCCTATTGAAAAAGTTCTTTATACCATATATGACAAATGTGTATATGTGGCAGGTATAGGAGGCCTTCACCAATTATGACCAAGGGTCATTTCTTCCTGGGCAACACACTTAGATATGTATACAGCCACAGATTTTGAATCTCAAATATCATTATATGTTTTGAGAAACACACTTTATTCCTCTACTATCAATTAACACAGCTGAAGCCATGCATAAATTGGACATTGAAACCCAAATGACCTTTGACTTCAATTATCTACATAATTCATGCAAGTGAAAATCATATAACAAAATGAAAGTCCTAGGTATTTTTCCTAACAGTGACAGACATCTGGCTGCTTAGGGGACATAGTTTGCATGTTCTATATTCTGCATTGTTAGAAAATGTAAATGGTTATGAGAGTCTCAGACAGTTATAAATATAAGTATTTCAATATTATTTTTCTAGTTATCACAATGGGACTATTGTTCCATCATTGTTTAAAAAATATTTATAATAGATAATCTAAGTCAGTGTGGAGATATAGTCTGGAAATCAGAGATATAGAATTCCAAAAATCTTAAATTCCCATTTTGACCTTATCTTCCAAGAAATAAATTATCTATGTAGAGGAAAGGATTATATGTCCTTATCAAACTCTAGTGTGACCTGTATATTTGCAATCCAATGTTGTCCAAAATAAGATTAGTGGATGTACTCTTTGAGGTCTAATTTTTCTATGAGAATCATTTAATGATAATTTTATAACAATATAAAATAGTAATGGTGGTTAATAAAATATTATTGCTATTTGAAATACTCATTTCAAATCATGTAATTTCCTAAACACAGTTTTAAAATCTCATTTGTAGATATTTTATCCTCTAAAAAGGAACATTTTTCCTCTTTAATAGAAGAACTTCCTTCATTTGAAGTAAAATTCACTGGGTTAAAAATAAATCTTTATTTTTAAAAAAAAATAGTTTTTTAAATATACACACATTAATGCACAAGTATTCTTAGAGTCAAAACATTTATCATAATCACTCTTTTAAACATTATCTTAAGGTTTTTAGTGTGTGTGTGTGTGTGTGTGTGTGTGTGTGTGTGTGTGTGTGTGTCTGTGAGTGTGGGCATGCATGTTCCGTAGAGGACAGAAGAGAGAGTCCAATTCAAGTTCCCTGGTTTTAGAGTTAAAGGAGGCTGTGAAACATAAAGGTGCTGAGAACAGATGTTGGGTTCCTTGCGGGGGGAGGGGGAGAGTTTATTTGGCTTATACTTCAGAATTGCTGTTCATCACTAAAGGAAGTCAGGGTTCAGGAATTCAAACAGGGCAAGTTCCTAGAGGCAGGAGGTGATGCAGAAGCCATTAGGGAAGCTGTTTTCTGGCTTGCTTCCCATGACTTGCTCAACCCACCTTTTTCTAGAACCCAGGACCAACAACCCAGGAATGGCATCACCCACCATGGGCTGCACACTTCCCCATTGATCAATAAATAAGAAAATGCCTTCCAGCTAGATCTCCATTGAGGCATTTGGCTCTGCCAGTCTTTCTGCCCCAACTTCTACAATGACCCCTGACCCTTGACGGGAGGGGAGAGATTTCAGTGTCACACTTAGTTTCTTATTCTTTGCACATCCTCTATAATTTTAATTAGTCTTTGCATAGTGCTATCAACTCTCTTTAATTTTTGGTATCATTTATGTATTAGCAGAAGTGTTATGTTAATGTCTCTGTCTCCACCTTGCCCGGCCTCATGGCCTGTGTAGTTGCTGCTCATTTAGGTCTTTATGCATAGATGGTGTTATAACACTACATGCCAAAATTTAGTCTCATTCTGGGGAACATAACATAAGAAAAATTGTAGTATGGTAATGTTGGATCAATGGCAAAATGTAAGCACACAGCAGGTCATTAAAATGTTGAACAAGTAAAAGTCATTTCACCCCTTGTTATATGGAAACCTACCCTACTCCATCAGATAATGCAAAGGAGAATATTACACGTACTTATGAATTAATGTTGAGCTAACTTATCTATCCTGAAATAGAAACTATTTGCCTTAAATGAGCTGATTTTTGAAAAAAGGAGGCACCACTTTATGTGGGCCAATTCTTACTTTTGAAGGAAAGATTTGTACACAATAATTGCAGGTATAATTTTAAATTAATAGAAAACTTTTTATATGTGACAATATTTATATATAAGTATGACTAATATTCTTAAAATAACTTTTCCAAATATTCATTTTTCAAATATAATTTTTGATATAGGCATGATAAATTGTGTTCTATAAGAGATTTATGTAAATGCATAAATCAGTGACAAAATTTTCAGGTATTAATTTATATATGATACAATACCTACTTTCAAAAATTAAAGTATTTCAGAAATATATACTCAAAATAATGATGTTTTCATGGCTTTGTAAAGATGTTTATTTCACTAAAAGCATCTAAAAGAATTTTTGTTATTGTTTTATTTCATTTGTATGTGTGCATTTTGTATTTAATTTGTGTGTGTGTGCATTTGTGTGTGTGGCTGTGTATGCACACGTGTGTGTGCACATGTGTGGGTGAATTCATGTGTGTTTGTGTGTGTGTGTGTGTGTGTGTGTGTGTGTGTGTGTGTGTGTAACCTTGGCAAGTAGGGTTATAATGCATCTGGTCACCTACATTGATCTCTTCAATAAACTCAATTGTCCTTCAACTTGCCTGCTGTCTCTTTATGATTTTTATAGTAAGTGCACAATTTTAATGTGGATGTCTGTGATGAAATTTTAATATGTAATGGTATTGTAGTTGATTCAGCCATATGTAACACAAAATCATGTAAATTGCATAATTGTGGCATCAGAACTGTACCCTTAGGAGAGACAAACATTCGGAAAGGTTAACCACGTTCTCTCCTTTTAGCTTCATTCCAAATACACAGAACTTCCCTGCTTGCTCCCAAGGAAACAGAGAGAATGTTCTGAAATAATAATGGCTTCCTAAGTGTTCTATTACAAACACATCAGTTCTGTGATGGTGTTCTCTTCTTCCTGCCTCTTGGCTTGCGGAAATAAAAGTCACTCATTTCCTTGTAGTTTTTCTTTCCTTTTTTTTAAAGATAAGAATTCACCATCCTGTTACTCATTTTCAAGGTGTAGTTTTTCCATCTTGACTGTATGAAGAATTAGCAAGGTGAAGTACACCTGTGTGTCTTTTGTGGTGTTCCCAGAGGTTTATGTGAAGGAACGCCCTTTTGGGCATGGCTTGGGGCATAGACTAGAAAACAACAGAAACCAACAACTTCTATGGAAGAAAGCAAACAGAGCACAGGTATTCAGCTTTCTCTTATTTTTGATGCACTGAGATTTGAGCATGAAACTTAGTGCAATGGTAGATATGCCTTCCCAGCACAGGCAACCATATTCCCCAAAACATGAGCTGCAATAAACCTCTCATTGTTTAAGTTGCTTCTTATAAATAGTTTTTTTTTTTCATAGCAATGAGAAAAGGTACTTAAATAAGTATGTATGGGTCTACACCATAGTGTTCTGATAGGAAGTAGACACAGAGGAAGGCACCCACATCCTCTATGAGCTGTGTACCTCGAGGAGTTCTGGAAATGTGACAGCAAGGTTAGTTTAAGTTTATGCACAGTTGTTTTGGCAAGCTATCCTTGTATGGGAATGGTACACTCTAGTTTGGTGTACATGAAATAAGTGATTAATGTCAATAAAGGAAATGTGAAGATGCTTTGTTTTAGCTATACTCAAAACCAAAGAACATCTGGCGTATTTATTACAGTGAGCCTGTAGTGTCATTTTAATATATACATATAAAATATAGATATTGATATCTCCACACATGTATCTGTGAGAATACATCTCAATTTATCTTGCCCTTGGCCCATTATACCTTCAATGTAAAGGAAATATAATGACAAATTTGGCAATGATAGTGACTCAGAGTTTATTTGGTAGAGATGGTTCTGGCTGCTCTCATTCCCAGGAAGAGCAATAATTTTTGCATGTATTTTTAACTAAGAATATTCCCTTTCCTTATTTCTCTTAAGAGACTTTAGATATAATTCAACAAAACTGTGTCTCAGATTTTACTGACATTGATTAGGAATCTCAGGTCACCTTACATTTTTAGGGCCTATCTTTTACATGCATGACCTATACTTGTTTAGGAGTATATTTTAACACATATATTAAATGTCTTTCTTCAATAAATCCTTCATCTGTCTGGTAGTATGCTGGATCATTGTCTATAGAAGACAGCTCTTCTATGTTAAAATATAGGATTTTATTTTAATATACATATTAAATATAAGATAGGATTACATTTTAAAAAACGTATTAAGTGTCTTACTTCAATAAATCTTTGATCTGTCTGGTGGTATGCTGGATAATTGTCTATGGAAGACAGCTCTGAATTCCTTTTAGTGGTAAATAGCTGTTCTACAGATAGAAAGTTTTTATTAAGTTAATCTATCAGTGTATCCCAAGCATCTTGAATAACATCTTGTTTACATTTTAAATAGGTAATTATTTATCCAACAAATAAGTATTATGTTATACTGTATCTTATTGTTTATAATTTTTGCATGTATTGTATTTCTCTATAAATAGGAAAGAATGAATATAGGAAATTGCAGAAAAACAAGATAATTCTAAAAAAGGCATTGAATTGTGTAAACCCCCAAGAACTACCCTAACAATCTCTATAGTAAAAAATATAACTAACAGCATATTATAAAATTGTATAACAATCAAAAATATGAAGAAATCTAATTTCATGAATTTTAGCTCTCATTTATTTAAAGAGCAAAATAATGAAGACCTAATAAATATGATCAAATATTAAGCAGAAATTGTAATATCAAACACTATATCACAATGTGATAGCTATCTCTTTTTGGATTTTCAGGGAACAAAGAGGATAAAGATGGATTAAAAACTATTGGAAAAATAAAAACCTGTATTTGAAAATATCTGTGTTTTATTGTAAAACCTACTGTCAATATAAGAAGCCTAAATAAATGTTTTAGTTAAAAGGAGTGTGAAATAGCTGTACCTCATTGAGTCACACTTGTTTATGATATGAAGATTGCATGCAGTCTGACAAAGAATTAGCACTTTTTGATCTTAACTTATTAATAATTAATTGTTGGAGGTTTGTATCAGTGGCTCATGACAACTAAATCAGCAAGCAGTCTCATAAGTGTTACAACTCTCAAAATGCCTCTGTAAAACTGATTTTCCCAGCTAAGATTTTTAGCAATAGTGGAGAGGGGGCTTGAACTAGTCTTCCCCTGTATTCAGATTGGTGACTACCCTAATTGTCATCATAGAACCTATATCCAGCAACGGATGGAAGCAGATGCAGAGACTCATAATCAAGCACTTGCCCAAGCTCCTGGAGTTCTGCTATAGAGAAGGAGGAGGGACTATAAGATCAAGGGAGGACAAGATCACCATGGTAGAAACCACAGAGATAGCTGACCCAAGCTATGGGAGCCCATGGACTGACAGCTGGGGAGCCTGCATGGGTCAGCACTAGGATCCTTGAATGAGGGTGACAGATGGGTGGCTTGATCTGTTTGGGAGTCCCCTGATTATCAGACAAGGACTCATCTTAAGTATGTGAAGTGGCATTTTTAGAGCCCATTCACTATGGTGCCATTCCTTAGTCAGCTTTGATGCAGTGGGGAGGGACTTGGACCTGCTCCAATGTGGTATGCTGTGTTGAAAACCCAAGGGAGGCCTGACCACTTATGAGAAGAGGTTAGGTGTGGGATGGGGGAAGTGGAGGGAGAGAATGAGAAGGGGAGGGAGGGAGAACAGTGGGCAGTATGTAAAATGAAAAGGAAAGCTTTAAATAAACAAGTAAACCTTAAAAAAAATAAAACTAAGTTATAATAATGAGGGCTCCCATTAGCTCAAAGTGTGCACACCCTGAGACACAAGTATTATTAACTTCAGTTAGAGGCTTTTAAAATTGAGGTCAGTAGGTAGTGGAAATACTCTTGAACTCAAATAGCTGGCAGATGATGGAATAGCTCTGGATCTTAATGTCCTGGAAAAAGCCTACCAAAGATCTTTCCATCTTTTATTTCTTCCTCATCATCAAAGACAGGCATTTATTTCATAACAAATGATAAAATCAAAGTGAGAAGATATAATGCCAAGTATTGTGGTTTGCTTTTCATTATGTTTACTTTATTACATATTTTTAGGGATTCTGAGCATAACTGTACATTTTTAATCATGAATGCTTTAATAAGTGCATCAAACATGCTTCTACTTTTAACTCTAGAAAAGTGTTTTAGCTTTAATTAAGATAAAAATACATCTTTTCTTGTGTTCCACATGACTACAATACTACAAAATTAATTATGGAAAAATAAATGATACAATATTGGGCACTTAAGAGCCAAGTTTATCAGTGGAAATCTAAAGGGAAAGAAACTTCATTTTATATGCTTTTTGATATGTACAGTAGTTTATTAACCTGAGTGAGATCTCTAAACAGTCCCCCTATATATAATATATATTATATATTATGTGGTATTAAGTCTAGTTTCATAAGTTTTAGATTTTATCAAATTATAGTTTTTGCATTAGAATAGCTTTATGTTCTCCACTGCAGTCATTTTGAACTATTGACCTATACAGTGTAAGCTAAGTAGATCTTTGGGTATTAGGATTACATCAGTGAGCAGGAAAGTCAATGTCCTTATGTAACCCACAAATATTAGTTAGAATTTCTGTTGCTGTGAAGAGACTCCATGATCATGGCAACTTTAATAAAGGAAAAACACTTAATTACAGTGGCTTACAGTTTCAGAGGTTTAGTCCATCCTGCAGATAAACATAATGCTGTAGCCAAGAGTCCTACATCTTGATAGGCAGGCAAAAGGAAGTTGATCTGGGACCCTGGATGTGGCTTGAGCATATATGAGAACTCAAAGTTGGCCTCCATCTTGGCACACTTCCTCCAACAAGACCACACCCACTACAATAAAGCCACACTTCCCAATAGAGGGGATATTTTCTTTCAAACCACCACATCTGTGTTAGTGGGGGAAAAGCTAACAAAACTATTAATAAAAGGAAGAGCTAATAAAATGATTGATACAGTGTAACATAATAAGCCTATAAAATTTTACATTGGGGAGATGGACATTATTTCCATATACAATTATAGTAATATGACTTTAGCTAACTAGTCTTTTGTTATTGAGAAATAGTTCTAATCATTCATTTAAGTTCTAAATTAAAAGGGTATACCATGTACCATCTAATTGTCCCTTCAGAACCCTTTGTCCTCTCGACTAAAGGAGAGGGGGAGGGTTCTGGTTATAATTGAGTTTCACTTACCTCAGATTCCTGATGGTGCTCAGCCAATGAAAAGCTCCACAATGCATGATATGGTGGCACATGTCTTTAATCTCAGCATTTGGGAGGCAAATAAAGGAGGATCTCTGTGAGTGGGAAGACAACCTGATCTATAGAGTGAGTTCCAGGACAGCCAGAGCTACATACTGAGAATCAGTCACAGAATAAAAAAGGAAGAGACAGGGAGAGAGGTAGGGAGGGAGAGGAGAGGGAGGAATGAAGGCAACAAAGCATGCAAGCAAGGAAGAAGGAAGGGAGCAAGGAAGGAAGGGACAGAGGGAGGAAGGGAGGGAGGGAGGGAGGAAGGAAGGAAGGAAGGTAGAAAGAGAAAAGGAGAGAGAAGGGAAGGTGAAGGGAGGAGGGAAAGGGAAAAAAAGATGCAGAAAAAGGAAAATGGAAGCATGTATAAGCATCAGAGAGGAGTGTAATTCGTGTTTGGAGTAATATGCTGCATGTTTTGCCCCAGATAATCTGCTGTTGTTTAACACTGCCCTGAGCTAAGGATCACAGTGTTGGTCAAGCCTCTCTCAATATGCCCCTTATGTGTGTTCTGGCATGCACCCCCAATCTTGCACCATCAGGCTGGTGAATGGCAGGATGAATCCTGTTTTTGCTGTCATAACTATGTTTATACTAAAAGCTAATTTCCCATTACTTTACCAATTATTACTTGGTAATCATCCATATAGAAGTTATATCAAAACTCAAACAACAATTTGATATGTTTTTAAAGTCACCTAGGAAAAATTTTGACTTTACTATCTTTGTAATGGGACACTGTGAAATGTACTTACTCAACATTAATATCTCTTATATTGACGAAAGGGTAGATAGAGGTGGATGGTGTTGAAAGAAGGGCATATCTCTGGGCAGAAGCCAAGGCTATGCAAAAATCGAAACAATATGTGTTAAAGTTTGCTACTATTAGAACATTTAATGTGCACAATCACTTATAAGTGTTTATTTTTAAAAAAAGTCATATTTCTTAATGAACAGGAAGTGTGACTAGTGGATATAGAGACACTCATGTATACAAAATAAAAGTAAATTTATCTGACAATGGATTTTCCTTAGGCAAATAAATAGCTTATGCTCAATTGAAAACATATTTCCCAATGGGGTACATGTATGCCATGATATTTTATTCAACCTTCCAAAAGAAGGAAATTTCATATGCAGCAGCATGGAAACCCCCCAGGATACTTTTCTAAGTGCAAAGGGAATAGAGTGAGTAGATAGGATGTGGCCAAGGAATGAATGGGGAAATAGTTTGAAAAGTTCAGAAATTATTCTAAGTGGTAAAAGCAGACCAAAACAAAACAAAACAAACCAGGAACAAAAGCCCAAAATTGAACAAGCAAAAACAAATCTTTAAAGTCAAACCTGTTGTGGAGTTGTACTTCAACCTGAGTGTAGGTAAGAGAGAAAGATCGGAAGATGAGTAAGAGAATAAGAAAAAGTCTTATGCTGACCGAAGGCAAAGGAGCCCACTCAAACCATGACACAACTTAGGACTCACACTTCCAAACTTCTTTTTTGAAATGAGTATAATTGGACAGGGATTAGCACTTACTCTCAGGATTGTTTAGATGAAACTACTTTGGTGAACCAGCATATGCTGCTGACTAAGGTGTTGTGTGTACTTATTGATTCAAAGAACTTTCTTATCACATTAAGACTAACAGTGCTATAGTGAAAAGTGTAAGAATACACAGATGTTTTAAGACCCTTACACACAGTTCATTGAAAGAGTAACAACAATTCCTCTGCAATGAACATATAAAATGTTACTTTGAATCATATTACTACTACTCAGTTTAATATAGTACTAGGGATTATTTTTGTTTATATCATATTCATCTTTCAAACTATTTTTAAAGATTTATTTTTTAACACTTATTGAAAGTAGTAGATGCATAATGTTTGAGAATGTGCAGGCATACTGGAATGGATAAACCACACTGATTACCCAATGTTACCTCATATAAATTATTTTTAGTGAGTAATCAAATTCTAATTTCTAAGTATAGACTATTACTGATTATAGTCACCATAAAATACAATACATTCATGGGTTTATTCTCCTATCCCACTGAAATTTGGTTTCCTTTGACCAACTTCTTCCTAGTACTCATAACTTTCAGGCCCTGGAAACCACCTTTTTGTTATCTGCTTCTGTGATCTTACATTTTTCAGAAGCAAATAATTGGTTTTACCCAATATATACCTAGTCATATTAGAGATGGCTCTTTTCTGGACATATGAAATACTGTATGGTTTCTTTAAACTAGAGAACACATCACACATTTCCTTTTTACCACTGGATGTGAATGGTTTATTGATACATCCCTTTGACCAGATTTATCTATACAACACTGTATCTAATCCATGTCAATCTATTTTTAATATTATTATAGAAAATAAAAAATACAGAAATACAAGGCTATTGTTATTTGAACAAATGTAAAAATTATTTTTAAATTTACATATACTGCCCCTCCCTATAATGACCTAAACCTACATACATTTTCTATCATAAACATAAAAATACCTTTTTCTTGGTCATAATGCAATCACATTGTGTCTGAAGAAATATACACTTTAAGAATTTTATGACTTCATCTGCCCTGGGGTTACCAGGAAACTACATTCCTTTCAGTTTTACACAGATGTATCAAATTATTATCTATCACTTGATGAGTACATGACATATTGCATTATCATATATGCTCAAAACACAAAAGCATATCAGGACAATATTCCCTTGAGAAAATATTCCAGTTCAAAATATGAATTTGAGAGAGGGTTCATCACAGTGTAAGCAGTATCTTGCTGCCCACAGTGGAGAATATTTATTTGTCCAACATCTGCCTTCCTTATATTTGCTATTTGGGAGGAATTTCTTTTTTATTTTCTTTCAAGACAACAACCCAGCTAGTCAAATAGTTTCTGGATGCTTTGATTTTTTTTTTTCTCGTGCCTTGAGTCTCATCCACTACAGAGTTACATTGTTTGAGATTTTTCTTGTAGTTATGATAAGCACTGAAAATGCTTCTCCCATGTGGTGGGCTAGGACCATGAGTCTACTCTTAGTGAAATTTTCTATGTTTTATTTAACAGACTTTGAACCTAATATTTTAGAATGAGTTTTGGCACAATATTCTTATATAATATTTATTAGCAATGTGTATCTTGGATGTGTTTCACAATATAGCTATTTCAGATATTTCTTTCAGGTAGTAAACCATATTTTATGTTTTTTCAAAGGATATTCATGCCCCCAAAGACTCTCCTAATTTTTTGACTATTTTCTTGTATACAATGTTTTGTTATATAGTCACACTATTCTTAACATGTGATCATATATAAGGAAAGTATATTCAAATGCATTTGTATAAAATTAATAATACACACTGAAATAATTATAAAATTAACTTAGATTTTAAAACTCACAATCAAAACTGCATTAAACGCTGTGGGTTTGTAAACACTACATCTGTGCTTTTCAGTTTTCTATCACTGAATAAATTTTGAAACATAAGACCATGTTGTTTTCAACACTAAAGCAAAGCTACTGACTGCCTTTAAAACTAAGTCGTTTATAATTAAAGAAATAGAAGGGTATCTAGTTAGATAGTACTAGGCCATCAATACCATGAAATCGAGGAGAAAACTATTATATTTTAAACCTGAAGAAGCTCATTACAACTTCTCAGAAGGAACAAGATGTACTTTCCAATGACGAGAATAGAAGCTCAATGACCTGACATTTTGAGTCATGATTTATTACTTTAAGGTCTTCTTAGTGAAATTTCTGAGCTGATTTCACAGAAATAAACTTTTATCTTTTTATTATTTGTGCTATTTCAGGTCTATTATAAAAGTGACATAATTTATATAGTAAAAAATTACAAGAAGCAATGAAAATGGACAAGGCTATAAATGGGAGGTACACATTGATGTACACTTTTCTTCTTTATTTTCTTTATTTAACTATATCAACTATTTGTGATAATTAGGATTATCAAGAACTTAAGTAGGTGATTGGATTCATATAGGTCTCTCTCTTGCTTTCTCTCTCTATATATCTATATCTATACATCTTTATATATATTCAGATGCTGAGTATATATAAAGATGTTGGGAGAAAACAAAGACACATAGAACTAATTTTTAATTATTTTAAACTTAAAAATTACAAACTCTAATTTTTAATCACTTCTAGGAGAAAAACAGTGGGAAATTTTGTTACCCAAGGTTCATATGGTAATATCTGGAGAATGTTGGTGGACGTTACAACTTGAATCCTGTGTGCAGAGTTAGGAAGGATGATTTCTTACTGGCATCTAATTTGTTGAAGCCCCAAATTCTGAAATATAACACGTGATTGAAGGGCCAACTTTAGCATGAAGCTATCCAATCTGTCATATGGACTTGAGAAAGCATGACTTAGAGAAAAGGACTGTTTTAAAGACAGAAGTATCCAAACACCCTAAACACCAATATTTTTGCCTAGCTTCAGATTATTAATGAAATTAAAATATTTGTATTGCTTCTTGACAAAAGTGTTCTCCATGTAGCATTAAAAATCATATGAATGATCTCTACAGATACAGATTCCCTTTGTTTCTCAGGAGTGATGTAATAATTTGGAGGTTTTATTTTTCTGAAAGAAGTAGAATTCTGCCCTCAACATGACAGAAACACCAGAGACCACAGTTTTACAGTGTCAAAGGCAGTGTTCGTGTGGCATGCTTGCTGATCAAGGAGCACCTGTATTGCACTTTCTTTAGAGTTTGCAGCCCACAGTGTTGAAGCATTCTAAGACTGGATTTGTATCAGTAGTAAAATATGGATTCTGTTACAGACAGAATTGCATACACTTCTCACATACAGATTGACCCTCTGAATTGTATATACACTGTGGATTGTTTGTATTTGGCTAAGTAAATGTACCACATAGTTGTTGATTGTATAATGGGAGCAGTTACCATCCATTTTTTTTTTTTTCACTTGTTTTGCTGTTCTAACTAGTTTTGGTGACATTGCTGCGCAAAAGACATCTTGATGTATTCATTCAAACTGTAACCATCATGTTTTCAGCAAAGTCATCTCTTCCTCTCTGAGCAACCATCCTGGTTGGCAGGAAATACCATTCTAGTTTGCATTGCTCTCTATTTTTAATTTTAAGTTAACTTTATTATTTACAAAATCTAGTAGATAATGAAAAGAATCACATGCTGAGATTAATTATACCTAAAGTCTATACAGTTCTATGTAGTTCAAGTATGCATTCTGAAGCTGTGGAGCTTCATGTAGGTTTTACACTTTCATGATTAAACTTATTTAATGTGTGTATAATTCCACCAATCCAGACAGAGTTAGAAGCAGAACAACAATTAGCTTTATATCCTGTTTCATCACTGTGTATTTTGCCTGCATTCAGTCCCTTCTCATCCTGAGTCATGCTTGGTCTTTTGATGCTTCGGTTATCCCTCCATTACAACCTGTCCCTCTGTCTCCTTCCTACTCCTTTCTCTCTGGGCTCTCTCATCTTTCTATTTTCCTCTTCCTTCCCCTCTCTCACTCTTCTCACTTTCAAATGTGTTTGAATCTCTACTTACTGTTGTTTCAGATGTGTATCTTGTAGAGGAAGTGTTGGGTCCTATGGTGATTACTTTTGGGGAAGCTTTGTTAAACTCTTTTGCATAATGATAACATCGTTTTACCTTCCTATTAGCATTGTAGGTGTCATCCAGTTTCCTCACATCCTTGCCTAAACTACACTTTGTTGTTAGAATATTTATGATTTCTATTTATAATACATATGAAATGACAGCTCATGGTGGTTTTGATTTGAATTTCCCTAATGACTTGTATGTGAGGAGTAGAGGAAATCACATATTCTCAGTTGTAGAGAACCCATGTGTCTACTGGCAACTTTAATATCATTAAAGAAATGTGTATTTCATCCCTTCGCTGTAGGATGTTCTGTATGCCAAATGCGTTCCTCCGATTGGTTAGTAAATTAAACACTGATTGGCCAGTAGCCAGGCAGGAAGTATAGGCAGGACAAGAGAGAGGAGAATTGGGGCAAGTGGAAGGCAGAGGTGGAGAGACAGGCCAGCCGCCACCATGACAAGAGAGATGTAAGGTAATGGTAAGCCATGAGCTATGTGTCAAAGTATACATTAATAGAAATGGGCTAAATATAAGAGTAAGAGCTAGACAATGGTAGGCCTGAGCTAATGGCCAAGCAGTTAAAATAATGTAAGCATCTGTGTGTTTATTTTATAAGTGGGCTGTTGGACTAACAGGGTTTGGCAGGGGCTGGAGAGAAGGTCTCCAGCTACATCCCTTTGCCTGTTTTAAAGTTATATTGTCTTTGTGTTATTGAGGTTTAGGTGTTTCTCAAGTTTTTTTATAATTATATTCTCTCTCTCTCTCTCTCTCTCTCTCTCTCTCTCTCTGTGTGTGTGTGTGTGTGTGTGTGTGTGTGTGTGTGTGTGTGTCTGCCTGTCTGGCATTCATGTGGTGGGCAGAAAACAGTATTCATTTGATGGTCAGACCGCATGGAGGACATGGTGCTCTCATTCCATTGTTTGGGTCTCAGGGATCAAACTCAGGTCCTTTGGCTTGGTGGTAAGTGATTTTTCTAACTGAGCTATTTCGCCAGCACCAGAAGTTTGTATTTGTAGTTTACTTATTTATTTTTTATTTGAATGGCAGTTTACTAATTTATATTGTAAAGTTTATTCTCAGAAATGTATTATATATGTGGAATACAAATCCCTTATCAAACAACCTCTATGTCTATGAGATCATATTTACAGATTTCATGTATAAATTCCTCAGAATTTATACAGGAAGTGAGAACATGAAGAAAAGACAGACAAGCCGGGCAGTGGTGGTGCACACCTTTAATCCCAGCACTCAGGAGGCAGAGCCAGTGGGAGCTCTGTGAGTTCAAGGCCAGCCTGGGCTACAGAGTGAGTTCTAGGACAGGCATCAAAGCTACACAGAGAAACCCTGTGTCTAAAAATGCCAGAAAAAAAGAAAAGAAAAGACAGACACTGAACAACTGATACTGAGTGGACTGGGCTATGTGACGGAGAATCCACAGGGTTTCCAGAAGCTTGGTATGTTTATTATATGCAGTTGAAGAGGGAGGCATAGTTATCACAGAGGAACACTGTCACAGGGTTACAGTATACAGCTGGATCAAAGAAACAGATTTAGCTAATTTTTGTAGTAGAAGTCTCTATAGGGAAGAAGTCTTTAGGCCATAACTATCAGGGCTCTGAAAGCTAAGGTGGACATTTTCTGCACATAATATCAATGTCCCCACTCAGATTCCCGTGGGAAGCTTTGCTGTACCCTTGAACTTCATCTCAGTGTGGAAGGCTTTGCCACTGTCATGGGGTTAAGACATTAGAGTCCTTGGCATGCCTATGTCCATGTCAACAGCACATTTTCATTCAGGACTTTATTTACTCAGGATTTCCTCCACTCCTCACATATAAATGAAACCCAGCAATATTTGTCTTTGTGTGTGTGTCCACTTTATTTCACTCAGTATTTCCTTCAAATTCAACCATGATGTTAAGAGTGACCAAGACATCTCCATTTTACAACTATATAACACACTATGCTCAGCAAGAGTAATAAGGAAGCCTGATGAACCATAACACCAAGTCTGCATATGACCATACTCTATAACTCCCACAGTAACACTCTGTTTTCTTTGATTAAAATGATTTTACTTACAGTTTTATCACAAAATTATTACTGTTTGTCCTACAACAACCTTGAATAATTATTATTCTAGCTGTTGGAAATGGCAAAGCCACTTGGTATTTTATTCAGTTTACTATTCTTACAAGTTGTAAGTATAGGTGTAGAATAAAATTATTGTTTTAATACAAATAACGTGTTTCCAAAAATTCATTTAGAATTTCTACTGTTTTTCATTACAATAAAAATATGTCGGGATATATAAATTGTCTATTTCTTTCCAACTACTCTTAAAAGTTCTTGTGAATCAGGTAATCAGATGTTCCAGGACACAGTAATCGCCGGTACTGATTCACATCAAAGTGATTCAAAGTCTACTTCTCAGAAATGCCTCTTACAAGATAAGAATCACATTGATTTTCTGGGTATTTTTGGACGCCATTACTCAATTGTCATCTGTCCACACTGGTTTGTTCTATGCTTATCATCATGCTGACTCACTGGCTCTGCAAGAGCAGATTTAGAAATGTTTATTCACCCAAGAACAACCTTCTTGATACCCCTTTCCTTCCTGGACAGTTAACTTCCTAAAAATGTTTTCATTGGACAGGAGACATTCTTGACCTAGCTTTTTGTTCATAGACCTGAAAGAGGGTGTGTTGCAGCCCTGCCCCGCAGTGGTTCATGCCTGTTTGATGCTCACATATGTGCTCAATGAAAACCTCAAACAAGCTTATTTTGGTTGCTTTGAAGTGGATTGGTTGCATGAGTGTGAATTGAGATATTAAAGTATATAAAGCATACAACTATAATTACCAGGAATCTAGTTCCAAACTTCCATTAGAAATAAATACCCTAGTATATTTTTCTATTTTGTTTACTTATTCCCTTGATGACTATTCTTTCCATTACATTTTATAAAATATTTTAAAAACCTAAATATCCTCCAAACCTACTTCTTTCTATCTAAGTGGGAATTTGGTGAATGTTGCCACACAAGGGTCACTGGTTCATTGCATGGGTTTTACTGAGTTAGGGTAGATGTTCAGTAGTTACTGCCTCATTAAAATATTTAAGTAGTTGCAAAACAAACTGGATAGCTCATAGAGCAAGAGATATTCAATATTTATTATATTTAAAAATGATAATGATATTCTAAGAACAACTTTATAATTTTTTAATTATATTTGTGTTTTAATTTTACACATTAGCCATTGGTTCCTCTGTCCTCCTCCCTTCCGCCCCCACCTCCACCTTCCCACCAGCCCCTCCCCTCCATTCCCATCTCCTCCAGGGCCAAGACCCCCCTGGGGATTCATTTAAACCTGATGGATTCAGTACAGGCAGGTCCAGTCCCCTCCTTCCAGGCTGAGCAAAGTGTCCCTGTGTAAGCCCAAGGTTCCAAACAGCCAGCTCATGCACTAAGGACAGGTCCAGGTCCCACAGCCTGGATGCCTCCCAAACAGTTCAAGCTATTCAATTGTCTCACTTATCCAGAGGGCCTGATCCAGCTCAGGGCTCCACAGCCTTTGGTTCATAATTCATGTGCTTCCATTCGTTTGGCTATTTGTCCCTGTGCCTCTCCAATCTTGGTCTCAACAATTCAAGCTCTTACAGTCCCGCCTCTTTCTCGACAATTGGACTCCTGGAGCTCCACCTGGGGCCTGGCTGAGGATCTCTGCATCCGCTTCCATCAGTTATTGGATGAGTGTTCCAGCATGACTGTTAGGGTGTTTGGCCATGTGATCACCAGACTAGGTCAGATTAGGCTTTCTCTGGACCATTGCCAGCAGTCTACAGAGGATGTATCATTGTGGATTTCTGGGGACCTCTCCAGCTTTCTGCCTATTCCTGTTGTCATGTGGTCATCAGTTATCATGGTCTGTTCTCCCTTTCTGTTCTAGATCCCGCTGGGATCTCCTGCTCACCTAAGCTTTCTTTCTTACAAACGTTGCCCTTCATTACTCCCACTGTCATCCGGGTTGTTCATGTAGATCTCATCCATTTCTCTGTCATTGGGTGATCCCTGTGTCTTTCCTAGGGTCCAGGGGTATATACTCACTCATAGGAGGATACTAGATGTAAAACAAAGATGACTAGACTGCTACACAAGTTTGTAATTTTTGAACTGGGTATAATTCCTATATTTTTCTCAGGTGCTATCTGATCTTAATATTTACACTGACTCTTTCTTAATATATGCACACTCCTTTGTAAGAATTATTTATTGCTACCAGAAAAAAAAAATAGGAAAATTTCCAGTAAAAGGCAAGAGGAAACATATACAACACAATAGTTTAATAACTTATGTTATGTGTTAGGATATTTGTGGTCAATATAAAATGAACTTAAGATTGCTCACTTAGTGGCTGGCAAGCATGATTAAGGGATTCAGGTCAGTTCCCAGAATCCACGCTGGGCAGCTTACAATTGTCTGTAAGTCCAATTTCAGAAGGTTCAACACCTTCTTCTGGCCTCTGTGGGTACCTGCACATGTGTGACATATGTGCACACAGACACATACACTTATACACATCAGAAATAAAGATAAATCATTTAGAAAATAATATTATAAGAATTCAGTTATTATGAAACTATGTTTCTAATAAACAAAATAAGAATTTCTACATATTTTAGGGTAGTCTGAATGAATATTCAGTGTTCCTGAATATATAAAAGTATATTTTTATAACTACCATTACTATTTTAATTATTATAATCACTAGTTTAAACTGTACCGTTTTTCTCCCAAACCTGTATTTCTTAAATTTTATTAGAAGAAGAATATTAATACTTTAGCACATAACATATTATAGATAAAAATAACATTTTTAGATAGGACTAATGAGATAATTTCTAGTTGCCCACGTACACTAGTATTAGTAGATGATTTTTTTTGTTAAAATTTGTTGACATTAAATTAGTGTGAGTTAAAAGTTCAATTAAAATTAACTTATGTAATAAAAATGTTGTCTTATAATTACCTCAGTTATTACATTCTGAGCTAGATTAAGTCTCGATTTTCTAAATTTTTACTATACAAAATTTAACAGAAATCATATTCTTAAATTAAATACATAATGAACTAAAAGTTGGCTACCGTAATGTATGTGTGGTTATAGTATTACGTAATATAGTACTATTATAATTAATATAATGTTTGTATTATATGATATACATTTTCTAAGTTTTCCCTACATTACTTAAATTTTCTTGATATTTTTCTTTTAGAAATGAAACATTTTTATAAACTAAAATTCTCTTCCATTGCATATTTCTCATAATTATTGTTTATTTTAATTCATGTTCTTAATATCAATATTTTGGGATGGATATCATCATTTTCCTTTTCTCATTCTAATTTCTATTATAAAACTAACATATTCACTGAGAGCTTCAAATATAATCTAAATTTGTTAAAATTTGAACTTTCATTATAATACATATCTTTTACTTTTCATCCAATAAGGGGCTTGTAACAGAAAAAATATACTTTTCTTATTTCACAATTAATATTAAAATGTGCCTTTAATCACAGCACTTCAGAAGCAGAGGTGGATTTCTGTGAGTTCAAGGCCAGCCTGGGCTACAGAGTGAGTTCCTGGAAAGGCTCCAAATGTACACAGAATAACTTCGTCTCAAAAAAAAAAAAAAAAAAAACCTAAAAAAAAATTAAAATGCATAAATTGAAAAATAAACATGTTCACGTATGTATTGATATATTGTTACAAACTCTGAAAGAATGAGTATATTTGTTCATATTATTAATGCATTGTTCAGAGTTCAATTACACTTTAACAGGCTTTTATGACAGCTAGTCTATTCTCAAATTCCATGAAGCAAAATAATCCCTTACAGATTCTGTCCTTGAACAATTTATGCAATGGACAGTCCCTGAGCTGTAGACAGAATTCTCTCCTATGCTTCCAGACCAGCCCATGTACTAGTGGCTGGTGTGCTGGACTAAGCAAAGGTTAATGAAGATTGCTTTCCTGAGAGGACTTCAGCAATAGGAAGGGCTGGTTCTTAGTATGCTCCCATTCATCAAAATTGTGAAATCTAATCAACAATGTGATAGTGATAAGAAATGTGACCATTGTAGAAACAAGTGTGCTCCCTAATAATGTGAATGAATGACTGAATCTACCTCCAAGGAGGGATTGGAAAGCGGAGTAGATTATCTACCTTGGACAGCAAGGAAATGGATTTTCAAGAAGCTAGTAGGCTCCAGCTCCAGGTATTAAATATGTTTAATTATATTCTAAATGTTCTTTATGAAATGTAACAACAATAAACCAGTTGCTTCTCCAAATTTTTTTAAAGTTTGTGTTTTTATTTTGGATAGTAGTACTTCCCATTGTCATTTGATGATTTAGTTCACAATTGTTAAGTTTAATTTTTTAAATAAAGGACAACATGCCAGAATCAAAAAGAAATGAAACCAGCTTTGATTAGCTCAAAAGGTTTCCACTCTGATGAATAATATTTCTGTCATTGTGAGAAGACCAAGGGAGGTGATTTTCCTTTCTTCCATGTGAGAGCGAAGGAGAAAAGACCTTCTGTGAAGCAGAGGTTTCTTCAGGCACCAGTCTGTGTTCTGATCTTGGCCTTATTATCTTTCAGGGTTGTGATAATAAAGCTTCTGTTACTTCTAACATATTTTGAGTATCAGTAAATTGACTAAGAAGAAAATGAAGGGATAAGAAGGAAACTATTTTGATAACTGTTCCCTTTATGGCACAATTTACCTATGCATAAAATATGTGGATATTGGAAAAACATCTGTAAATTGATACATTTTTAGTTAGAAGACGTTTCAAGGACCAATGAAGTTCTCTAATGTATAGTTATTAATCTTGCAGAACTTACTCTTCTTATATACCCACTTATAAAAATTGCCAGAAGCAATTTTTAATTTTTACTTTCTATTTTGAAATAGAAGTGTTTCATACAATATATTCTGACTACAGTTTTTGCTCCTTCTATTTCTCCCCGTCCTTCCCTACCTCCCCTCCCATCTGGAGCCACTCATTTTCTGTCTCTCATTAGAAAACAAACAAGCACTGATGGGATTATAATATAACATAATATAATATAATAAAACAAACACATCAGAAGAGGACAAAACATACAGAATGAAAGGAAGACAGGAAAAGGCATAGGAAAACAAATAAAGACCTAGGAACACACTTGTTCACACACTCAGGAATCCCCTAAAAACACAAAATCAGAAAACCATAACATTTTCACAAAACCTGTATGCTAAAAATAAAACAAAATGAAAATGAAAATAAAATAAAAGCCCTGCTGTATTATGTGACAAGGAATGTCCAAAGATGCTACTGAGTGTGTTTTGTTTGCCATCTAGTGCTGGGCATGGGGCCTACCCTTAATTTGTTTTCCCAATGAGACTACCTTGAAGAGAACTAAGGTCTCACTTGAAAGTGGTTATTTTTTGGAGAAAGTTTCTGGGTGAGTGGTGGGGCATGTGTGCTCTTCTCCTTTCAGGTCTAAGATGCCAGCTGGTGCCAACCTGTGTAGGGCCTGTGCAAGCTAGCTACCTCAGTCTCTGTGAGTTCCTATGTGCATAGGTCCAGGTGTGTGTAGAAGGTCTTGTTTCCTTGTTCTCCTCTTCCCCCTATGGCTGTTACACTACTTCCATGTCCTCTTCTGCAGGGTTTCCTGTGCTCTGAAGGAGACATCCCATTTAGGGCTGAGTGTTCCTAAGTCTCTAATTCTCTGTATATCTGTCTGTGGGTTTTTGTATTTGTTTTCATCTGCTACATGAGGAAGCTTCTCTGAGTGAGGCAGTGATCTGAGTATAGCAAAATATCATTAGGAGCCATTTTATTGCTATTTTCTTTTAGTAGAACAGTAGAATTTCGTTTTACAATAGGTCCCTGGGCTACCTAGTCACAGGTTAGTGGTCAACCAAGCAGCATCATGTATGGGTTTTATTTCATGGAGTGGATCTTAAGTCACATCAAATATTTATTGGTTGCTCCCACAAGTTTTGGGCCACAATTGCACCAGCATATCTTCCTGGCAGGACACCATTATAGACTAAAGAGTTTGTAGCTGGATAGGTGTTTACATTTCTCCTTTGGTAGCATGCAGAGTACCTTATAGACCAATGACACTAACCATAGAGGTGAAAGCCATATGTATGTAGCTCAACTTCTCCATGTTCAATGCATTGCCCAGGTATTATTTTGCAGCAATAGTGTCCTCAGTTTAGGAAGCACAACCTATAAACTTTGCAACAGCCTGGGTTCATTGGGGGTTCCTTGGGGATCCTTGGCCACAACTTGATTAGATGTAACCCATGCCTGGTACTTGTTTTATTTGGTGATGAGAGATGTACATATGGGGGCTCCATCTCCCTAATATTTAGCAATTTGATTAAAATCATCCCAAATATGCCCGTAATTTGGAAGCATCTCCTGTATTGGATTTCCTTATATTCACTCAAATGGCCTTTACCTTTAATTGTGCCTCTCTGCATTCTTGTCCACTTTCCCATCTTCAGTGACCTTCCTTATCTCATTCTCCCTGTCCACTCTCCCCCTCTTCATCCATAGCTTTCTATTCTATTTCCCCTGGCTAGGGACACCTGTCCCTCCTTCCAGTCCCTTACTCTATGCCAGTGGTTCTCAATCTTTCTAATGCTGCAACTCCTTAATGCATTCCTCATGTTGTGGTGACCCTGAACCTTAAAATTCTTTCATTGCTACTTCATAACTGTAATTTTGCTACTGCTATGAATCATAATGTAAATATCCAATATGCAGACTATATATTTGCTATATGACCTCTACAGGGATTAGACCCACAGGTTGAGAACCACTGCTTTATGCTTAACCTCTGTAGCTTGCTTATCTTTGGCTTTACAGCTAACATACACATATAAGTGAAAACATACCTATTTTTCTCTCTGGGTCTGGGTTACATCATTCACCATGATTTTTTTCTAGTTTCATTCATTTACCTTCAAACTTCATAATTTTATTTTTTTTAATGGTGGAGTAATATTCCATTGTGTAAATATACTACATTTTCTTCATTCATCCATTGACAGACATCTAGTTTATTCTTTATTTGTTTTGTTTAATTTCTGTCTATGAATATAGCACCAATGAACATTGTTTATGAGCTTTGCTCATGTTGATTTAGAGGGCCTTGTTTTCTTGATGTCTTCCATCCTGTATGGCACTCTCATACTTCTTCTTCAGTGGAGTTCCCTGAGCTCTGAGGGGAGGGATTTGATGGAGATATTCCATTTAGGTAAGAGTGTTACAAGGTTCCTCGCTCTCTGTCTGTGGGTCTGTACATTTCTTTCCATCTGGTGCAGGGGGAAACTTCTCTGATGGTGGCTGAATAAAGCACTAATCTATGAATATAATGAATACAGCAGAATATCATTAGAAGCCTTCTATCACTAATTTTGTTGTTGTTTTTTCATCTAAAACCACTTGGTTTTGCTGTAGGCCCCTGGACTATCTAGTCTTTGATTTTCATCACCCGAAGCAATGATGGGTAAGGGTTCCTTTTTGTGGGATGGGACTTAAGTCAAATCAGATATTGATTGGATACTCCAAGCTTCGTGCCACCATTGCCCTAGCAAATCTTGCAGGCAGGATGCCATCATAAATCAAAGGGTTTCTAGCTGTCTTTATGTCATATTTCTCTTTTGGAAGCATACTGAGTACCTTCCCATACCAAAGAGGCAAGAGAACAGAGGTGTGAAGGCACCAACTCAATCCCTTGACGTTCAATGAGTTGTGTAGATGGCTTTAACAATGAGACCTTTCTGTCAGTTTGTGAAGAGCAACCACAGTCTTGGGAACAGCCTGGGTTATTTGGGGGTTCCCATAGAATCCCTTTGGCCAATAACTCAATTAGATAGAAATCAATTCCTGAACTGTGAGCTTCATCTGGTGATAAGAAATTTCCAATTGGGGCTCTGTTTCCCACACTATTTGGTAACGTTTTAGATTGTCTTGATACTTATAAATTGTAGGGAGTTTGTACTGTATTAGGTTTCCATACTACCCTCAAATGGCCCAAGATTGTGTTGATTTTGATATTCCACTGTCAGAGCATTGTAAAGAATCACCCACAGGCTTGCCTAGTAGGGTCTGTTAGGCTTCTGTTCAGTGTTTTAATTAGGAAGCCTCTACAAGATTATTTGCTTTACAAAAAAATAATAGTTAAATTTGGGCTAAGGAAAGGGCTCAGTGGTTGCTTTGCCAGAGGACCTTAGTTTGATTCCCAGAACCCATGTAGAGGAACACAACCATATGCAATTCTAGTCTTAGGGGATCCCATGAACTCATCTGGCTTTCCTGTGAACCAGGCATACACATGATGCACAATATGCAGACAGAATACACATAAACATCAAATGAACTAAATAGTTTAAAGAATGTTCCTTTTTATGGCTAATTGATATATTCGTAAGTCAGTACTTCTTCTAACAGTACCATTTTATTGGATCTGGATTGTTTCTTTTGAGATCCTTGCATTTCTCCTTACCATTAGTTGACCTTTAGTTATGTATCAGGTGATATTCTAAATCATTTCAAGCATTACACATTCAATAAACACACTGTTGGTATGATAATGATTAATATATTGTACAGATCAGGCAACTGAAGTTTAGATAATATTGCATGTTATTGATGTTGGTAAGTGAAAGTAAATGATAGCCAGAAAGGAGAAAGCTGGGCTATGAGTCCAACCCTACCAACCACAAGGTTGATTGTCCAGTTTGTCCATAATGTGACAATGATACAGGGTATCAAAATTCCTCTACTTTTTTCAATGCAAGTGACTTTTATATTTAGTAATATTTATTTGTAGATAGTCTGGAACACTATCCATGAATGAAGCTGCATAAGGAGATTTCTGAGAGCTTGTGAGAAAACTCCAGGACACAAGACTAGAGACATGTAACCTCTGTTCCTCCATAACATGGGTGTTTTTGAAATGTACTTCAGTCCAGGTCACTGGGTTTTGCTTCAGATTACCTTTGTTATTCAAAAATGTTTCCATGTATGGGTTGTCCTGTGATTGTATACAGCATAAACTTATTTGAACTTTGCTCCATGACCTTGCTTAACTCTCAGAATACCCTCAGAACATAATTTTCTGGTGCCCTAAATAAAGTAAGCTATTGCATGAGACTTTAGTTTGCCTCATTTTTAGTCTCCACTCTCCCAGGTTCATAGCACCAATAGAACTGTAACTGTAGATGTTTATATCTTATGTTTATACATATGAACATAAACACATATATAATATTCATCTATGTACACACTTATATGCATATAATGAATTTTTATGAAGTCACATTTAACAAAAGGAAAACTTGAAATAAATTTCTTTAAAATGCAAATGGAAGCTTGTTCCTGGCAGAGCTCACTATAGAGCATTAAATCATAATTCATTCGGCTTGAGCTATTCTGATAATGATAGGGTTGCTATTGGAATTCTATTGCCTTTCTTTATATTCATGTGGAGATAGAACACACTGACATGTATTTTGTCCCATTTCACATCACTAGCTAAATTTTAACCAAGCAGCAACTTATAGATTAAGTCCTTTTAAATCATTTAAGATTCATTACTGCATTCTTCTGTTAGAAGGTGCTTTTAACAGATGATTGTTCCCCAAGAAGCTAAGTGGGAAGAGAACTAAAAATTTAATTCATACTGAGGTATAGCCTGAAACACATAGTTGAGCTGTGGGGTGATTTGGTTTTCATATTCTAATAACATTTGCAATAATAAAAACTGACATCTGTGGGTCACTTTGACATTTCAAACAGTATTCCCAGTGCTTTTTCTTGGGTGAACTCATGTGTATAATAAATGATTAGTTCAATGTTATTAATAAATATTACTATTCTCTGTCTTATTAGGAAATAGAGGAGTAAACCAAGTCTCACAGCTCATAAACATGGGCATCCCATTCAAAGAATATGTTGTTATCATTTAATTTAAAAAACCTAATATTGTTATTATGTCAATTCAGTTTCATTTATTCTGAATAATTATATATATATATATATATATATATATATATAATGGATAAATGTGATATAGATAGATAGATAGATAGATAGATAGATAGATAGATATCTCACATGCCAAACGTTAGATATTAAATGTTAGGGAGGAACAATTAAAAAGATCCTATGAGTCTAAATAGGAAATACGTATATCTAGTGTTTTATTTTACTTAAGATTTGAGAGCTGTTATCTTCCTGACTAACATGTACACTGATGCAGGGAACTTATGGGGTAAGGCGGTATTTGTGAGTAAATGCAAAATCTAAGTGACATAAGAAGATCACAATGTGTTCAAATGTGACACTTGGATAAAACACAGAGGGTGCGATTATCATTATGTCTTGTGTCTCTCTAAACAGTAACATCAACAAGATATCAACACTGTAACATTTACTCTGAAGTAAGACAGAAGAGCATTTTGATTGGACAGATGCTTTCACTGTAGGTAAGGAATATGATTGTTATATGACAAATTAGAGTAAAGAAGAATCTCAGTAAGGACAGAAGTTTATGTTAGGCCAAAATAACAGTCCAAGCAAACCACCCAGGTGGGCACAGGCTACGACAAATTAGTCTAAGAGGTTATATCATATAGGTTTGGTCATTCCAAATTGACAGGGACAAATATATTTGTTCATTAATAAAAAAAGGGAAAATAAATTTAAATATAATAAGGCATCCAATCCTTATCCTGAGCAAATGAATCAAGATAAGGAAAAGTTACAGTAGAATAAAAGAGAAACTGAATTATTTAAGACATTTTAATTTTAAGGCAGATTAGATATCACAATGCAGATATCAAGTAAATATTAGATAATCTGAGCTGTAGGTTGAGATTTCTGAGTCATCATGTTGATATGATAGTATATGTGCTGGTTATTTTTATGCCCACTTGAATCAAGATAAAGTCATCAGAAATGGGGAAATCTAAACTGAGAAAATGCTTCCAAAAGATTGAGATGTAGGCAAACTTATAACACATTTTCTTAATTAGTGGCTAAGGTGAGAGGGCTCAACCATTGTGAGTGGCACGATCCCTTGGCTGGTGGTGCTGGGTTCTATAAAAATTCAGGCTGTGCAAACCATATAAAGCAAGCCTCTTTCTTGGCCTATGTACAGGCCCTGTTTAAGTTCCTGTTTTGACTCCCTTCAGTGATGGACTTCAATGTGAAAGTGTAAGCCAAATAAACCTTTCCTCCCCAACTTGTTCTTGGGTATGTTGTTGTCTTACAACAACAGAAACTCTAACTAGGACAGTGTGTAAAGTCTTAGTGCCCATTGAAACCGGATGTCAATAAAATGCAGGCAAAAAGAAGGAATCCAAATACTGAGAACTTTGTGAACAACACAGATTTCAGGAATGGAAAGGTGGGAATGAGCATCCAGAAAATGCAATGGAGTATCTGTTAAGGCAGAGGCAGAAAGCACATGTTTTTAAGTTTTTCAGAAAAAAAAAAGAGGGAATGATGGACTGACTCTGTAAATGGTTATAAATTTAAAAGTAAATATCTGGAGCAGGAAATAATCATTCTGAATGAGGTAAACCCGATACAGAAAGACAAACAACAACTGTTCTAATATATGGAATCTTTAGATATGTAGGTTTTAATTTGAGTACCCATAGAGGGCAGGACACTAGCAATGGGCTATGAAATCTTAGAATTTAAGAAAGGTTAATAGTGGGTTGGGCAGTGGTGTGGCGAATGCCTTTGATCCCAACACTCAGGAGGCAGTGGCAGGCAGATCTCTGTGAGTTCAAGGCCAGCCTGGTCTACAGAGCAAGTTCTAGGATAGGCTCCATAGCTATATAGAGAAACCCTGTCTTGAAAAACCAAGGAAAAAAAAGACAATAGGGAGCAGATGCACAGATCTACAAATATTAGGTGGTGCTCAGGAACACAGCAGAATGGGGTGGGGGCAGGGGTGGCGGTGAGGATTTCAGGAGGCAGAAGGGTTGAGGACACTATGAGAATGCTAAACACACAGGAGGGCTCATAAGGGCTCACAGAGACTAAAGCAATAATCACAGAGACTGCATGGATCTGCACTAGATCTTCTCATATATGTTACAGTGGCCCAGGTCATCTCCAGATCACTTCTCAGCTGCTGTTGCTAAGGCCCTTAGGCAGACTGAGGTTGGTTCTCAGAAAGTATCTTTTTTTTTTTTTTTACTGGTTTGGGCTGGCTGGCCTTCAAGCCTGTTATGGATGTGTCATCCCACATATCCCTTTTTATTATTTTATAGGTAATTCTCAGTGGGAACTAGGATGCATTGCCCTAACCTTGTTGACCCCACCTCAGGAGAGCTCGGCATAATGGACTGTGCCTAACTTTGGTTGGCTTGCCAAACAAGCTCATACCCATCATTGACTACCAGCTATGTAAGAGCATCAATTCTGGAGAGCTGTCTAGATGGTGGGCTTTAGGCAGTGACCTTCTGTATCTCAGTGAGCCACATGTACATTATCTCTCTAGGAGGACTTTGATATAGGTATCTGAGAGCCAATAAAACCTGCAGGGTCACCTTTGTATCCACCTTCTGTTGGTGAACCTGTTGCAGGAAACATTTGAGCAAGAGAAGGATTAGCCATAAATTCAGTCTCAAGGACATGGATGGGACACTAGTCATATTTATTGTACCAATTGAAGCCTTTCTGGTGATGCATTAGTGAACTTAGTGGCCTTGTGGTGGGTGAGACAATTGCTTTATATCCAGAGTCATATGCCAGTAATGACATGACCTTTACTAATGCCACAGTAGCAGGGCAAATCATGCATTATCCCTCTGAAGCTTCTTCACTGGCCAGTATCTCTTGACACACATCTCTAGAGGGTATCCATATTGGCATGGTGGTATTCTGGGAAAAAATGCCAGCATACCCTCACCTCAGGCTAAAAGAGGAGTAGCGAGTTGCCACTGAAGGGTGATGGCATCCTTCCAATGCACCAAGGACAATAGTGTCTCCTAAAGCAAGTAAATAAGCATGTTGTTCAACTTGGGTTTGTGTGGTAGGGCTAACATATGATCCTCAACCCATGAGCATCTCAAGAGAAACAGCGATGTTGTACTATACATTAAAATAAGCCTGAGCTTCTGCCTGGTCATTAAAGACAGATCGTCAATTAAGAAAGATTGCAGGCTCCAACACAGCCTTCATCAAATGGTACCAGTCATAATAAGTCTATAAATGTATTGTACATTGCTGTAGGAGTTCCTCAAAATGTAGTGAGTCAGGACCTGATTCATTAGCAGACTTTACAGACCAAAGTCAGATCTGCAAGAGGGGCAGGTATCCATGGCTGGTTGGCTACAGTGAGGCCCACATTAACTGGAAATGCCATGGTGGGCACGTGTGGCTCCATAGGTGGAATAGGCTGGGAGGTATGCAGAGCAACTGGCTCAGCAGGCAGACATCCAGGCAAATCACTCCATGAATATTGCAATGGAGGGTAGCCACTTGAGGTTTTGGGGGGGAACAGAGAGAGGGCTGCCAGTGGAGGCTTGGATGCTGCTACAATAATTTCCTCTCTCTTTCCATCCCTTTCCTTTCCTTTATGCCTATTCTCAGACATCTCCTTCTCAGCGGAGGTGGAAGAAATATCAATCATGGACAGAATGAAGGTGATAGATAAGTTGGTGTTATGTTGTTCCTGACAGTGCTTATTGTGGGTCTTAATGACCCCCTCAGTAGAGGATAACTTTAGGCCAGTAATTATAGCCAACAAGATGGGCATAAAAACAACTGGAGGTTACTTCTGAGGTCACTTTCCTTTTTCCAGCTAGGAACAGAACTCTCATCCAAAGATCAGGTTTCCAGATATTCGGTGGAGGAGCAACATGCACTCTTAACTGCTGAGCCATCTCTCCTGGTATTACATCCCACAAGCACATGTATGCATTCACAAACACCCCCCCCCCCAAACACACACAGACACACACTGCTGTGGATATCACTCTGTATAAATAAAATACTGATTGGCCAGTAGGCAGGCAGGAAGTATAGGTGGGACAAGTAGAGAAGAGAATTCTGGGAAGTAGAAGGTGGAGGTGAAGAGACCTGACAGTGGCTGCCAGGACAAGGAAGATGTAAGGTACCAGTAAGCCATAAGCCACATGGCAAAGTATAGATTAATAGAAATGGGATGAATATAAAAGTAAGAGCTAGACAATGATAGACCTGAGCTCATGGCCAAGCAGTTTAGATCATATAAGCATCTGTTGTTTATTTTATAAGTGGGCTGTCAGACTAACAGGGCTTGGCAGAGGCTGGAGAGAAGGTCTCCATCTACACACACACAAAAACAAAACAAAACAAAACCAAACAAAACAAAACAAAAAACTACCAATATTCAGACTTTGGCTCTGTTTCCTGAATGTCCAGCCCTTGAAGGAAATGCTATGCAAGCCTGAACAAAAGTATCTGCCACCCTACCATACAGGCAGACTCACAAACAAGACAAACAAAAAGAAGAAAGAGGGACCAAAAGCATGCAATGTAGAGGGGCCTACTACACAGCTCAAGGGGGCTGCTCAACCAACACCATGCATGTATAAATGGAGACATACAGTCCCTGTTGCCAAGCATCAGATATTCTGGGTTTCAGCACCAGATGTGGCAGGGTCCTGTGCTGGTATTCCCTTTGGAGGGGAGGGGGCCAAGTAGGTGCAGAGTCAATGACACAGACTCTGGGAGAATGTCAAAACAACAAGCTCAGTTTATTCAGGAAGAGGAAGTCTTATATAACCTCCACCCGACCCTGGGGGGGGGGAGGTCTGATGAATATGCATCTGCTGATATAAATGGCTGCCTCTCATTAGTCTAGGTCATCTCCAGATCATGGTTCAGCTGCTGTTGCTAAGGCCCTTAGGCAGAACCAGGTTGGCTCTCAGAAAGTGTCTTTATTTACTGATTTGGATGGATGGCCCTCAAGCATGATAAAGAAGAGTCATCCCACAACTAAATATCTTTAAAACATATAGAAACACAAATTTTATAAGCTTGAAATATATCTCATTACATTTATATAAATTGTTTAAATGAATTTAACCTATAATGGAATGACAATGCTTCTCTCAGACACCACAGACTATGAAATAAGAAACCTAAGCCCACTGACAGGGACAGGTTACTTCTTTTCAAGTGGTTAGTCATCTGGGTTCTAGACATGCCCCCAAACCTCATATGCTATTGCTTTTGCTCCTGGTTATCCTGCATACCCTGATGGCAAGACTGTATTGCTGAAGATGTGACAAACTTGAGTGACATGACATAGATAAATCTAGCTGACACCAACCTGGGAGCTTTAATCTACTGGCTGGCTTTTATAGTTCTAGAAGGCTCTATCTATACTACCAGGACAAACAGTCTTACTCAGATGTGAACCTTGAGAGATACAATAATAAATGATATGCCCAATAGCGCCAACAGCGGTGTGGATATTATGGGACCAATCAACCACTTTCTGAATGGATTTAAAACCTATTTCACAAGATGTAAGTCATCCTTGGTACTGTTAACTAGGCCCAAAATGTATGGCTGGCTGGATCATTGGCATAACAGGGGAATGTAAAACTATTACTCTTCTAAATGGGCATAATATTGAACTACTCTCTAAGTTCTTATCTTTATACTCATAATTACTGCACCTCTCAGCCCTTATCAGACAAATTTCTGTTTAGAGTAGATGGCAATTAACATAGAGTTCCACACTGGTAAATATGCAGTGAATAAGAGATGATGTAATTTTCAATTCATAATTGGATATATATGGTCTCTGAGATTATCATAGAAGATGAAATGGAAGGGTTAAAAAGCCATAAGTTGTGAATTTCTGAAGGGAAAAAGTATTTTCCAGGAAATTACAAAGCAGCTGCACATATGAACTTATACTTGCTAAAAGTCCATGCACAAAACCCTGTGCAAGATCAGGTAACCAATGACTCAGTATGTACAGATGCTGGTCCTATCTGAGGAACTGATGTCTTGGGGGAAGGGGAACCAGTTTCCCTCAAGGATGTGCACTCTGAGAGACTACACGTATTCCAGTACATGACCCTCACCCAGGCACATACTGGCAGCAGTGCATAGATTCAGTGGGTTACAAACAGTGGACACATGATTTGAAGAAAAAGTGGCAGGGGGAAAGAGGAGGAAATGGAAGGAAGGAGATAGGATGGATTTTACAGAAACACATGTGCATGAATAAATTCCCAAACAATAAGAAAAGCAGAATCATGAAGTTCCTGTTTACTAAAAAGGAATTCCTTTGAAAAAGTGGTACATAATGCATTTAAAGGAAAGTGTAAACAGCACGTTTAGACATATGTTTTACTTTTTAACAACTTATAGGGGTATAAATTCTACAATGAAGCAGATAATAGTGCAATTTTCTATATAAATGAGAGCACAGAATTGAAGAAGTAGCTAGAATAGGATAAACTATGTGAGTTTTTTTAACAAATGTATGAAAATGGTTTTAAGATAGAAAATAACTAAAATGCATATATGATGGAAACAATACTATCCATGTATACAGGAATGTCTAGGTGCTAGCCTTATGTGAGGAAAAATTGTCAATTGGAAATTTAAATGTGTCTGTGCAAATATGGGAAATTTGTCTGAGAAGAAAGATAAAAATATAAAATAATTCTTAGGGGTAAGATGATTAAGAAATAATGAATGGCCAGTACCTACTGTCTATCTGAAGGAAGAGGTCAGAAACATAAAATAAAGGTAACACCATTACAGTTTTCTTCAATTTCAATTTGCAACTAACAGTATAATTTGAGAGTAGCCACAGAGATAAGTTGAGAGTAGCCACAAAGTTGGGACTAACTATATGAGAATTCAAGTATGAGCTTGCTGTGGTTCTGTTATAGATCAGAAAGAAGCATTGAAACTAAGTACATATTGATGAGTGAAATAAGGCTGAAACAGAAAGATGAATGCTAACTGATCTTGCTTTCACGTAGAATGAACAATAATTATCTCACAAAAGTGGAAAATGACACGGTGATTTAGCATCCGATTAGCATCGGATATTATAGTTAGGATTAAGTCTTGGAAAAATGATATGAAAGTAAAATAGGAGCAATACTTTTGTAGAGCTACATTACAGCATAATGACTACAATTAGTAGTTATGTGTTTTATCCATGAAAAAATGTAAAGGGGAGTGTAAAATCTTATAATGAACATCATGCCAGTAGCATGTGAACTCATCATACCTTCAACTGCTACATGTTATCATTGTGTACTGTGTCTGTGTATGGGAGTATATGCATGTATGAATATTTGTATTTAGAAGACTGAAACGGGTAGGGAGCCGCCATTCTAAGATGGCGCCAACTTCCTGACAGCTTTGCTGTAAACAACTCCATATTTGGCTGTGCTTGCTGGGCTGCATGCCTCGAGGCTTGTGCATGCGCGTATATGGTAATTTGGCCTTATGTCCTCAGCCTATCCCGTGGCTCCCCGTGCTTGCATTCTGGTGGGATCCAATCACAGATTGACCCGTTCGCTTGGTTCCCTATATAAGCAGCTGCCTTTTGGTTCTTGGGGCCCCTCACCTCCAGCTCTCCCTCAATCAAGAGGCGCTCCAATAAAGTGTGATCTGAGAAGAATCCTCGAATGGTGGTCGTTCTTCCTCACTGGTCGAGGAGCTCGCCGCAGAAACGTAAATGATGAGTGAGTATACATTACTATTAATTTAAAATAATTAATTTTGAATAAAAAGCCTAAATGAGAATGTCTCCTAAGAAGTGATTAAATGAATAATGTTCATGGAATAAAAGCTGAGTAAGGTAGGGCAGAGCTTTTAAGGCAAAGAGGAACTATGTCAAGGTTGGAGGTTAATGGCAGAAACATGAAGGAGGTCATATTTATTCATATAGACATCCTATACGTAGGATGAAAATAATGTGTTGAATTTCAGTTCAATCTAAAAAAAAACCCTTGCAGTTATTGAGAAAATATATTCCTCCTGATGTCTATAATCAATCCCTTTCAGTCGTTGCTACTGAGAAAAGATATTTTCCTGTTGAATAAATTGTATTTTTATTTTATTTGGGAGCGTGTGGCTACTTAGTTTACATACAGGATACTCGTTGTAAAAATCTTTCAAAAGTAAGCATGCTTTGGAAAACTGTTGGCGGTCATGAATCTCCTCATAGTTATTTTCTGTAGTGTTGAGTAGCAAGTACAGAATTGTGCACAGGAACTTTGAGCCTGAATGAGTTAAAGCTTTTGGATTTGAAAACCTGTCTGTTTCCTAATATAATCAGATATGTGAGTCTCTGTAAACTTTCTTTGCTTTCAAAGGCAAACATAACTAATAATTTCTGCAAAGGTCTCAAATCGTTCCAACATCTGTTCTTGGTTTACTATAAAAACCCTGCCTCTGATCTCATGTGTTGAACTACTGTATGTTTGCCACTGTCTATTTCCTGTGAAAAAATACATAGAACAATAATAGCTTTTGTTCCTAACGTTCCAACCACTAAAACAGCTGAACAAATAACATCCATGCTTTCATTTGGAATAATTTATTCCATGTACATGTTTATGCAGAGTCATTTGGCTTATTGGATGTTTCATCATTTAAAAATCAAATCTTAGAATTCTAGACTACTGAAAACTTGGGTCTAATAGTTTCCTCATGCTTACAGTAATTCTCTTAACAGCATTTCCTTCTTAATTCATCATCTTATTTTGTGTATGGTTTAGTATATATGAGGAGAAGTGGTTAAAATTTTCCTTTATTAACAAAGTTAGTGGAATTTTCCATCTGAGGCCACACATTCAGCAAATAACATTAAAACATTAAATAATTTGGAATTTAAACCATAAAAGTAACTAGTTTTGCTCTTTTGTTGCCTAAAGAAATAATAACTATATATTAGTAATAATACAAATTATAATACATTTGTCCTAGTTCAACACATTCCAGATGACTTCATGGAAGGCTCCAGCACACAGCAAGGCTAACTTGTATTCCAAAAACTTACCTTGCTATATAAACTTTTCTTTTCCAGACATGCAATAAGTCATGTAATGATTAAGTAAGAGAAAGATAAACTCTTTTAAAAAGTCAACTAAAAAACTTTCTTTTTAAAAGATTTAAATCATTTTAGTACACAAGTTTGAAATATTTAACATGCAAAACTCTTCTATTTTTAAAACACTTCAGAATTATTATTTAGAATATTGTCATGACAATATTCTTTGTAAGATGAAACCTGTGTTCTGTCATTTAGCCAAGGCTGACTACCTAGAACTCTCAGAGAAAGCAAAGAGTTCCAGCTTACATTCAGATATTGTAATATATGCACATGGTGCTGCATCAGTTCAAATTTGTATTTGGAATAACAGTAGTTAAGTGTTTAATCTTTTATCAGAATCCAGTCATTCAAGAAAGAAATCATCATGTTTCTCTTTGTAGTGCATTCCACTTTTGGATACAATGAAAGGTGTCTATGAGCTTCTAGGCCAGCTATTATCAAACACCACAATCTAGGTATCAGGTTCCAGAATCTTGAAGTAAAGCTATTATCCAATACACGTTTCTTCAGAGCTGGTCTTTCTAAAAATCTCTGATAGTTTTCTGCTTTTCCAACAGAACTTCAACTTTCACCAGGCATTTCTTCTTGGCCTCAGTGTGCTTGAGACTTTCCAGTTTCATTAAAAGAGCATAATGCTGGTTTAGAGGCCATAATAATGGCCTCATTTCAACTGGATTGCTTTCATGGACCTTACCTCATAACAAGATGTACACTACCCCATAACAAGAATAATACAGAGATAGAGACAGTTTAACCCATAATAATGTTTGATTTTGTCACTCAGCTTTCTGATAGATACAATAGGTATGCTCTGAAATTCAGTAATTTTTTATCAACAACATTATACTGAAATTTCTATAAGCTCTTTATTCACAATTGTCAATATAAATATTGACACTAAAGTGTAAATAATATTATTTAAAATTATATAAATATTATTCACAGTTATGATATTAAGCTTAGAATCTTGCAAGTGGTTTACAAATTCTGATTCATCTAGCTTGGTAGCTCTCATTAGACACCTTAGTCTTCCCAGTTTTACAGGTGAGTATGAATAATGTTTTTCACTTACCTGTGAATCTTTTTTGAAATCTAGTTTTCAATTATAGTGGTATATGTAAACCCAGTTATCTCTCAGTAAAATAACAAAAGTTCTTAGTTCTCCACATAAGCAATCTCTGATATCTTGTCTGTAAGCCTGTCAATAAATTAAATTCTTGTTATGTTTTGACTTGCTAGGAAAATAGGGAGACCAATATAAACATTAAACATCATTTTATTCTGTTACCTTTTTTTATTCCTATTCTTTTCCCCAGGACCAAAATGTGATTTAGGGCTTGGGATGGAGCTCAGTGAGTGATTGTTTGTCTAACATTCTTAAACATCTACTTCTTTTTCCCAGTACATGAAAACATGTCTCTTAAATTTGCCTTTTACATTCATGTCCCTCATTCTTCTAAATTTGTTCTCCTCAGATAGACTAACATAAATGGGCATCTAACTGTGCTTTTTGCCATACTTTACAATCTCACTAATTCTTAATTTTATTTAGAGAAAGCTACTAAATAATGATATTGGTTAGAACTATTGAGAGGAACGATGCAATTTTCCAACTTTATTGAGGCATAATTGACAAATAAAAAGTTCATGTATCTTCAGTGAACAAAACAGTCTGAAATTTGGAGATTAATTGTACATTCTGAAATGGTTACAAAAACCAACATCATTAAATATCCATATTATCATATTTTTTGTTTTGTTTTTAATTGAGAACAGTTTTTCTGGTGAGAATAATTTACTCATGTCTACCTTGCTATGTTGACCAAGGCTGTAATATCTGTAAAAATCATGATATCTATTTGCATATTGAATTTCATTTTCTTTGATGATAAATAATTAGAAAAAGTATTATATTTAGCCTTCTTTCTTTATGGAAATTTCCAAGGAAATGTATGTAGGAGGAAATAACCTTGAGTTATTCAAAGTTAAATGTTTGATTCTCTCATGAACCTACATGGTTAAGGGTGAAGAGCTTTTGGATTTTCCTCTGGGATTAGGAACAATAAATGTTTATTTGATTTAGTGTTGGAAGTCCTAGACAAAGAAATTAGAAAATAAAGAAGACTTTCAATGGTTAATTTTGATTGTCAATTAGATTAAAAATATCCAGAAGATTAGCTAGGCATTTCTAGAGACAATTAGAATATGATAACTCTGGACCACTGCATGGATGGATGCATTCATAACATGATGGTATTGTTATAAGGCATGGAATGCAGAAGGTGTAATCTAAATGGAGGTAGTAGGTCTCTAGTGGTTGTAGTTTTTATCTTATGCTAATTTCTTTCCAATATTCTTCTCTGTTTTTCTGGCATGACCATGTTAATTGCCTTCAGTCCAAATAAACAGTCCCTTTCCTTATATTGTTTATGTAATCTGTTCTGCCACAGTGATATAAAGGGACACCCAAAGAATGTGGTGGAAAAATTCTGTTTGATGATGATGTGATTTTAAGTGGAGTCCTCCCAACAACAACAAACAACAAATTCTTAAAAAAAAAAAAAAGTTAGAACTAATATTCACACTAGTGAATTTGCATGATTAGAAGTTAGTATTTACACCTAGTAAATGAGACCCCATGAAACTGAAATTTTTCTTCAAGGCAAAGGACACCAACAATAGAACAAAATGGCAGCCTACAGAATGGGAAAAAGCCTTCACCAACCACACATCTGACCAAGGGCTGATTTCTAAAATATATAAAGAACTCAAGAAACTAGATATCAACAAACCAAACAATTCAGTTAAAAATTGGGTACAGATCTAAAGAGAGATTTCTCAACAGAAGGATTTTAAATGGCTGAAAAACACTTAAAGAGATGTTCAACATTCTTTGCCATCAGGGAAATGCAAATCAAAATGACTCTCAAATTTCATCTTACACCTGACACAATGGTTAAGATAAAAAACACAAGTCACAGCTCATGATGGAGAGGATGTGGAGCAAAGGGAATATTTCTCTATTGCTGTTAGGAGTGAAAACTTGTACAGCCACTTTGGAAATCAGTATGGTGGTTTATTAGAAAACTGGGGATCAATCTACTACAAGACTCAGCTATACCTCTCTTGGGAATATACCTAAAGGATGCTCAATCATACTACAAGGACACTTGCATGACTATATTCATAGCAGCTTTATTTGTAATAGCCAGAATCTGAAAATAACCTAGATGTCCCTTAACTAAGGAATATATAAAGAAAATGTGGTACAGTTACACAATGGAGTATTACTCAGATGTTAAAAATAAGGACACCAGATAATTTGAAGTATAATGGATGGAACTAGAAATAAAATCATCTTGAGTGAGGTAACCCAGACCAAGAAAGGCAAACATGGTATGTACTCCCTTATAAGTATGTATTAGCTGTAAAATAAAAGATAACTATGCCACAATCTGCACACCCAGGGGGACTGGTAGGGTTCATGGGGGGACCCCTGTATCTCACTGGGAAGGGAAAATGAAAGATATTTTGTGAGTGGACTGACAACAGGTGGGAATAGGAACATGAGCAACACTGGGTTGGTAGGGGTGTAGGGGAACAGTACTGAAGAGACTACTGGAAAGAGGGGGTATTCTGGAGTCAGTCTAAAACCTGACTTTGGGATCAGGTGAAAACCTGGCCCAAGGGAATATCCCAGGAATCTACAAGGATGACCTCAGCTAAGAATCCTAGCAATAAAGGATACATAGTCTGAACTGGCCATCTGGTCAGGCAAGACTTCAAGTGGAGGGAGATGGAAACCAACCCAGTCACAGAACCTTTGGCCTACAATCTGTCCTGCCTATTGGATGTCTAGGCACCTGGGACTGGTGCCTAGCCCAACTGTCAGCAGAGAGACTTCATCCAGAAACTGATAGAAACAGATGTAGACTCACAGCCAAACATTAGGGGGAGCTTGGGGAATCCTGCAGAAGAGTGGGATAAAGGATTGTAAGAGCCAGAGCAATCAAGAACACCATAAGAAAACTCACAGAATCAACTAACCTGGGCTCACAGACTGAACTGACATCCAGGGAGCTTGCATGGGACTGACCTAGGCACTCTGCATATGTGTTGCATTTGTGTAGCTTGGTCTTCTTGTGGGACTTCTAACAGTGGGAACGGTGCTGTCTCCAACTCTTTTGCTGGCTTTTGGGATCATACTCCTCATACTGGTTCACCTTGCCCAGTCTTAATACATGGAGAGGTGCTTAGAGTTATCACTACTTGATATGCCATATTTTATTGATGCTCATGGGAGACCTGCCTTTCCTATACAGAAAAGGAAGTGGAGTGTATTGGGTGGTGGGAACAGAAGGGGTGGGGTGGGGAGAGGAACTAGGACGAGAACAGAGAAGAAAAACGGTGACGGGGATGCAAAAAAAAAAAAAAAGATAAAAGTTAGTATTTAAAACTTATTGTTCCAGAGGGTGGTGACAGTACATACTTATAATCTCAGCACAAAGAAAGCTGAAGCAGGAGGATGCCAAGATTGAGGCTGTATTGAGTTACATAGTTCAAGATATTTAAAAAAAAATACTTCAGCATATTCTATCCACTAGCAACATGCTATCTGAAAGAATAATTAATGAAACAATTTCTTTACAATACTATGAAAACATAAAACGTTAACCTATTGGTAAAGATCAGTGCAATAAAACCGTGCAATATTGAAGGAATTATAAAAGAAACCAATAAATGACAAAATAACTTATATATATGGATTTAGAGTCAATTTTGTTAAAATGTCCACATATCATTATGTTATCTATTAATGTAATAAAACACCTGCCAAAACTAACAATGATCTTTCACAGAAGTAGAAATACAATCTTAAGGTTCATGTGGTTTACAAAATATTTTGAATAATCACACCATCTTGAGTAAAAGGACCAGTAAATTGACAGAACAAAACAATATACAATACAATACAGACACTATGTTTATCTGTAAGCTACATCAAAATACTCCATTAATATGAGATTTTAAAACACTTATTTTTACCACATTCTGATTTTTTCTTTTCCAGCCTGGGGTAGACTATAGTAGTCTATATTAATCTAGGAGGATGAACTCCTTTACCTAAACAAGTATTTCTAGACCCTTTTCACAAGTTTGTACTGCTATTTTTACTAAATATGCAGAACTTTGGTAAATTTCAATTATAAATTAAGCAAAGGAAGCAATCAATGATAATATAAACAGAACAATTACATCAATAAACCTTAATAAAATTTTGATCTTAAATTATTTGTTCTATGTTCAGGTTTTTATTTACAAACATTCCTTGGCTTCTCTTTGGCAAGTCAGAATCCCCAGCATCGTTGCTCTTGTGCTCTGGGATGCCGTCAGACAACCAGGGTTGTCTGATCACAGTATTCTGTTACTACAGTTGCTCAGTCCACCTAGACATCTCTGAGGTGGGAAGGTGACAGGCATGTCCATGTTGGACAAAGGCATTAATCACCTCAGGTCCGGGACAACGCAGGATGCTGTGAAATTTTGTCCGGATAGGAAGTGTTTGATGCATGAATTTTCCATTTACTATTCTCAGACCATAGTTGACCATGGGTAATTGTAGCTTCAGAAAGCAAAACCACAAACAAGGGTAGACTACTATACTTTAATTTAAAAAAAAAAGCTAGTCACAATGCACTAAATCTATCTTGAAAATCACTCCTACCTAACTACTCACAGTGGGAAATTTACAGGACTAAACTGTATTTTCCTCTGAAAATGATGCATTTGGTGACACCCACACATCACATTCCTGTTCTGATGTCACTCCAACTCAAGTCTTCATCTGCTATCTGGAGGCTCACATTTGCTGCTAAGCATCCTAACTCTTGCAGTCTATTGTCACACATCTCTCGAAGGGTTAGATTAGACCTGCTATCCTATGAGGTTCTTCCTGCCCCTATGGATTATAGGGTCTCTAGCATCTAGCGGCATTTCTGGAAGTGCACAGGCAATTTTAGAAACAAATGGGCATGGAGAAGAGATTCAGCTTCACTAATTTTTGTCCTACCAATATTTTATTCACTCAAGAAATATTCACTGAGCGCTTACAATATGCCATGAGCTATACTATGCAGTTTGATCTTATCCACCAATTGATGCAGATGCCAGCACTCAAAGAAATTATTATGGTGAGGGAAGTATACAGATATTTTTTTAGTGCTTATATGTATAATTATCATAATAAAATAAAAATACAGGGCTAAACTTTCCAGGACACAATTCAGAGATTTTTCAGGCTTATCAAACTCCCACTACTTTCCACTCTTCTTCTCTTCTTTTATAATAAATATTGTGGATAAAACAATTTTCAAGTGTGTTGTCTAATAAAGCCACCCAAGTCTGGTTTCTATTCAACAAGGAAATAAAAGCAGTGTGATGTCAGGCATGTGCTTATACACACATATATGTGTTTATACACACATGAGACACACATATACACATAGAGAGAGAGAGACAGAGACAGAGAGAGAATATTTTACTGCATTAATGGAAAACATAAAGAAGGAGGATGAAACGATAGGAAGGAATGAAAAGAAACTGTATATTGATTCCAAACACACATTTGGAATGCAATTTACTTGGATTTGAAGGTTTCTTGCTATGTAGTTTGTCAAAACATAAGAGAAGTGATCACATTTTCATTAATTTGATTTTTTTTCCCAATGTGACTTTCGATACATGGGGCAAATATCTGAACCTTCTCCTCTCTTCGGTCAGGTAGGCCTCACAGGTGCACAGGACAAAACAGATTTGCTCACCTTGTTCTTCCCTTTTAACCCGTGATTTCTTATTAAAATAGATTCTCCCTAAGTTCAGCCTGATTTCCAGTCAGAGCTGGTTTTCCTGAGTGGTATTGGCAGGAGCCTTTGACTTTCATTGGGGTTTTCAGCTTCAGTGTCAGGTTCAGTAAAGGGTTGATTTAATTATCCTATTTCAATTCTAACATACCATTTTTAAATGTCAAATCATTGCTAGATGTTGGACCTTTTGTTGTATTTTCAAAGTGCATTTCAGTCTACTTTTAAAGAAAAAAAAAAACACTCTGTAAGATACTGAATCAATAGAATGCAACTGATAGACTTTTATGTAATTGTGCCCAGTCCTGTGAAGAAGAAACTACATCACAGATTCCTGGAGAGTCTTCTGCCCTTGTGTGGGACACTGCCATCAGCGTCTCCTCAGGAATTTTGACTTTCCTTGGTGACATCTTCAGATGAGTTCTAAGAATTATATTGAACTACATGAGAGAGTGGACGTGAGGATAAATGATGTAGCAGACAGCTTCCCCCAGTATTAGGGTTTTGTGCTGTGACTAGGGTGGGACAAGGTTTCAGGGCCCTAGGCTTTGGGCTAATAAAACTTTGTTCTCTGGAACTAAGAATATACACTTGCATAAATTATTTAGTTTCTCCCAGCCAGAACTACTTTAAAAAAATCAACATAAAATTTGTAATAGTAGATGGCAACAATTAATAGACATTAAAGTAAGGATTTATTCAGGGTAACTTTTCTTATTCCTGGCTTAAAAGCAAAATAAAATAAACATAATTGTCTTGCATTTTGAAAGATTGTTTCTTACTGAACTTTTCAATTTTAGTCAAATAAAGAATCCAGTCTGTCCACCCTCCAAGTTCTGCTGTTTGTGAAAATACAATCTCTTCCATTTCCCACACATGCCTGTCCACAAGGGCTCTAAAAATCTAATATGCCTCTTATTCCTGTAGCAGCTTCAATCCCCCTAGGGCCAGTGTTACCCAGTGCCCTCCAGGAATGATGTAGTGCTCCAAGCTATATTTCAACAAGTTCTTATAACGTTTCTTGCTTCCTGTGACTTCAGCTTGCTCCCCAGAATCTTATGAGATGTTCTTCTATCATCAGTTCAATGGATCTTTTTAATATCATACGATGTTTAAACACTACTGGACTGATTGTATTATAAGATGCATTAATCTTGCCATCTGATATTAATAAATACCCTGAAGGTAATGTTTTCTAGTTAGCAGAGGGTTTTTTTTTTCAGTCTAAGAATCTACATTATTCTGGATTTGGAGGTGTGCAGAGATTACCCAGAGTATTCAGGCAGGTAAAATCAGTTTTTTTTTTTTTTTTTTTTTTTTTTTTTTTTTTTTTTTTAGATCATAATGGTATGGGCTCACTGAAAACAACATTGAAGGTTCTTTAAATATCCTAAGCATAGTTCTGGAAAGTCTAAATTCAATGAGCATTGAGAATTGGATAGAGGCAGACTTAGACATCATTGGGTACAAGAAATCATTGGCCTCTTGTAATTTAACTTCAAAATTGAGCATATTTATCTTTGAAAAGTTCTGTTCTAAAATACAAGATGTATCTGAAGATACTGATGTGTAGAAATGACCAAAATGCTTTTGGAAACTCTATGTTTATTCCCGCAAAACAACTGGGCAAATATATTAGTATATTTGTATTATTATTAATAATTAGTAATATTATTAGTTAATTAATAATTAATTAGTATATTAGTAATAAAATCCAGTTGGCTCTAAGTTACCAACTGTAGCTCTAGGATGTAAACAATTTAAAGACCAAAATGTTACAAAACTTGAAGCAATCCACAGGGTAACAAAGTCATTGTTACAGTATATTTTTATAAAATACGTATTATCATATGAAGATAAATACCAGTGGACTTTGATTTCAAATTTCAAATTTTCTAGGAAAATTTAGTTGTTGCTTTTCATTGTATTATCAACAATAACTATGCAATATGGTAAGTGGATGGTATAAATTTTCATGAAATTATATAAATAATTTATTTTCATTGAATCCTATATTAAAATTTACTGTGATACTTGCTGATCCTAATTTATATACATTATATATATATTATATAATTATATATCCAATAAAATATATTGCTATATATTTCTATAAATAGGAGAATGAAGGCTAAGTAATCTGAAGAACACTGGACAAATGAAACAACTGAAGAAAAAGGACAAATCATCTGTCCCAGGAAAAAGAGTAAAATGGCCTATTGGTATATCATCTACAAAATTTCATAAATCTTTTTAAATGTTTGTTTCTGCTCTTCTCTAAAAAATTAATACTCTTGGTCTTCTTGTAGTCCCAGTTCAATTAAAGCTTCAAGCTGATTTTGGAGTTGGAGAATGGCTCTCTCCTCCTTTAAACTCAAGCATGTTGTTAAAAGGAAAATGAAAACTCCCTGTATCATACCAGAAGAAAGAGCCATCTCCTGACATGGGACAGGAGAAAAACCAAATTAATTAAGGGACTATTTTATTACTAATCTCAATTTTTTGATTCTATTCTGATTCTTTAAACTTTTCTTAAAGTATGAATTTTATATCAAAATTTACAAGATATATATATATTAAACTTTGTTAAGATAATAATGGTCATATAGAGTACTAATCAATTCTAGAGAAAAGGCTTTGATTAGCTGCCTATACATGTCTTTGTGTTCGAGTCTCTTTTCAGTTTTCTGCAGGAAATCACGGCCAGGCCTAACTTCAACTGAAATCTCCAGGAAGAAGATGGGGCCCCACAACGACAATTCCACATGGAAAATAATATCACTAAGCTGACAAACATCATCTACAGATCAACTTTGGACTACAAAGTGCTTAGAGCAATTCTGAGATGGCTAGCTGAGATCATCCAGTTTCAAAGACTACTTGAATAAGGACTTGAGATAAACCCTGAACTTTGGCATTATGGATAACAAAGAATATAGTTACCTTTCCTAGAATTTGTCAATTAACCCAAAATTTTTCTTTTCAGAATAAAGATAACTTCGCCCATACCCAGCAGGAAGCAATTTTAAGAATATGACGCCCACATTCCCAAAGGGGTGGTGTGTGATGGGTGGTTTTTTGGTCCTTTTTGGGTATTGGGTCTGGGATAGTTTTCATTGTTTAGGAGGGTTGGTTACAAGTTGTTGTTAAGGGTTAGGAAAAGGGCTAGGCAAAAGGTGCTTGTTAAAAAAGAAAAAAAGAAAAGAAAGAAAGAAAAAGAAAAATGAAAAAGACAATTACTAGTTTTAAATACTTTACATTCGATTGGATTGTTTTATATTGTATACAAATTATTATTATTGAAATTGAGATTGTTAGAATATACCATATACATATTTCTAATCTTGCTCAAGATACTGTATTTATACCATTCATTTAACAATGTAATGTGATTTGCTAATCTTTGAATGTTAGTATTACCAACTATTAGGAAATATAGAAATGAAAATTAGTGGTTAGACTTACAATTGAACTTGTAGTCATATTAGGTGTGTTTTCAAGATCAAACAGATATATTTTAGATAGACAGGTCATCTTCAAACTCTTCAGAGATCTACAGAATATGGCATTTAAAATGTTTTAATAACTTAAGAATTTTTCTTTTTTGCTATGACTATGAGACATGTCGGCTCCTGGCAGTATCAATCTACTTCAGAGAAAATATGGGCATTGAAGAAATTGCATATGGAGTTAACTTTCATTGTGGCAAAAGTTAGCCACTGGACAACAAAGTATCCTTGAATCAACTGCTGACAAACAGGACAGACAGGACATGAAACAAAGGACTATCAATTCTTGCCAAAACAAGTGTGGTTGTGGCTTTAACAAAAGGCATCTTCTGAAGCCAGCACAATATTGCACCATCCCTGAAGTGAGTGGCCTTTGCAGTCTGTAAAAGGTACTGTGCCCTTTTCTTTGAAGGCAACTGAACAGGGAGTGGGCCAATGGCTTCTGATGTGCAATGGAACAGCAGATGAAACAGTTATTCTTGAAGAATAACTAAGCTTACCCCTCTCAATAGTAGACTGGCATTTAATAGAGGGATGTGGAGAACAGGATGCCGAGATGAAGCCACATATACACAGCCAAGAAAAATGGACAGCTGAATTAAAAAAAAATCAATAATTTCCAGAATTTAAAATCCTGAACCATGACATGACACTAATGGAATTCAGGTGTTTCTGGTACATAGACTGCTCTCACCAAATGTGAGGTCAAACTGTTGACCTTATGTACATCCTAGTTCACAAAAGAGTACGCTAAGCCTATAGGCTGAAGATGATTCCCCAACACGGCGGAGAAACCTCAGGTGAATGTACAGGCAGCTGGCTGTTTCTGTCAACTCACATTTTTTTTTTTTTGGAAGCTACTTGCATGAATTTCCTGTTTTTATTTTTTATTAGGTAGTATTATTTCCTTCTTGGGTCTCTGAGGGAGTTGAAGATCAGTTAGTTATAGTTATAATTATCTTTGTTAAGGATTTCAGAAAAACTCACTAAGAGCTGTAAATTTTTCTTATATTAGTTATAACTTTTTCCTTTTTTCTTTTTATTAAAATAGAAAAGGGGAAATATAGTGATATTTTATTTGTATTGAAATGTGATTTTATTTGTATGTTAATAAAGTTGCCTTGAGGTCAGAGCAAGCCAGAGCAGAAGCTGGGCAGCAGTGGTGCACGCCTTTAATCCCAGCACTTGGGAGGCAGAGCTAGGTAGATCTGTGTGTGTTCAAGGACACAGCCAGCATGGCAGACACATGCCTTTAATCTCAATACCAACCATAGAAGACCTGGAGGTCTGTACAAACAGGCCAGTGGCGAGGAGGTCATGTGGCTGGGGTTACAACCAATGAGAAAACAGAACAGAAAATCTATAAAAAAGATAGGACACACAGAGGTAGCTCTCTTGGGGAGAGGAAGAACAGCAGAAGCAGTGAAGGGTAAGGTTTTGCACTCTTGCTCTGAACTCGTGGTTTTTAACTCTGCAATTTGTTCTGTGTTTCTTATTTAACAAGCCAGTTACATCTACAGTGGATGGTATAAATTTTCATGAAATTATATAAATAATTTATTTTCATTGAATCCTATATTAAAATTTACTGTGATACTTGCTGATCCTAATTTATATACATTTTATATATTTTATAATTATATATCAAATAAAATATATTGCTATATATTTCTATAAATACAAATATGTAATACATGCATAGATGTAAATTAGCAATAATCGTGGTTCTCCTAAATGATTTTTGAAGGAGGGTTTGAGAATAGGATTATAGTTAAAGGAATGTCCTACCTGCACACACCTACACAAAAAGCTTCTGCAAATTTGTGTTGTGTAACTTTGAAATGCTCTATAATGTCCTATTCACATCAAATGAATGGATGAATCAGCAAATAACCTAAGTTTTAAGATATTTGCTTATTGACTCACATCATACAATATTATGTAATCCTCCAAACCATAATATATTATATGAATATAATTCTAATGTTGTAAAGTGAAAGAGAAGTTTCAAGAAATCTACAGCATGGTTAGGATTACACTAATAAGTTATAGTGCCCAGATTGTATCTCAGTTATACTTGACTATGGGGTTGATACTTTGTGTCATTACTTCTCTGTGTAGCAGAATATGTTCTAATGTGCAAGGCATTACAGCAATAGAATAATGTTGCACACATGTTTGTATGTGCATTCATGAATGCATCTGTGTGTTTTTGTCCGTCTATTCTTCTTGATGAAGATTTAGAGGTTCTCACATCCATACATTCTTAGGACACTTTGCAATGAATGAAGAGCCTGAAAGACTGGTGGGAAATCAGACATTTTTGTTATTCCTTTCCTTTTTTTTTTAACTCCTCAATATCTGTGTGTGCATGTATATACACTAATTTGCATATCCTTATTAGGGAAATAATAGCACAAGCTTCCTTCCTTTTAAATCTTTTCAGATTTTGCCGATGCACTTTTCTGAGTTTTTGTGTTAATCTGAAGTATCACATGACCTTCCCATATAGCTCTCCAACAGTTCACGTTTGAAGGATCAAGAAGAAACAAATGCATGAGAACATGTAAAAAAGTCATACCAAGCATCATATAAGGTTTACAAACTGTGAAGTAGTGTGTTCTTGTGTAGCAGTGTAGTATTAACAATTCTTATGACTGTAGCTATCCAAGAAATGAAGGACCTATAGTTACTGTCTGCCTTTTTCTCAATGAATTATATGCAGAATATGAACTTTTTGTCTGTCCTCAGTCACCAATTTAGACTTCCTAGATGAGAATGGGATGTCTGCTTCTCAGCACTGAACCACTGGGCAAGAAAAACTCTTGTTCAAGATCTTAAATATGTTCTAATAAAAGTAACCTCTCTATCTTTGCCTCTATGATACCATATGTGTGTGTGTGTGTGTGTGTGTGTGTGTGTGTGTGTGTGTGTGTAACATACATACACTTAAGGCTGAAGTAATTCTTAAAATATCAAACTTTTAAGCATTTTTAAAATACAAACAACTGTTGTCATTCATTTCTGTTACTGTTACGGGATGAAGGGTTTATTTGACCTCACAATCTCAGGTAATACACCATGCTTTCAGGAAAGCTAAGGTGGTCACTTGACACACTTCATTACATTCATAATCAAGACCTGAAGAGAATGAATGCACCCATGCCCAGTGTCAGGAAGCATCTTCTACTCTTGGAAAATCCATGTATGCAATCCAGGGAATGATACTATGCAAAGCCAAGGTGGGGCCTCTTCCACAATTACCTCAATTAAGGACATATCTTTCAGGCACACCTACTGGTTAACCCAACACCAACAGCTCCTCATTGCAATTCCCTTCCCAGGTAATTCTACCTCTCGTCAACTTGACAATTAATTATAACCATTACACCTATTAATTTCACTTTCACCATGTTTTTCTTATTTTTCTCAGGAAAGGCAAATTTGTTCTCTTTGTGGTTATTGAAAGCATGGCATTACTAATGTTTCTGAAAATACAGAACTAAACCAAACATACAGACCAATCAGTTGCTTTAAATACAACATTGTCTCTGACATTTAAAAAATTAAAAATAATAATCCATTCACAAAATATTGCCTTAAGAATATAGTTAGTCATTTCAGTTATGCTTTCATTTGAACATAGATGTACTGTGATCAACTCTTTAAATATATTATACATTACTAAATCTGAAAATTATATGCTTGACAGATAGCATATAGTGCTTTTTGTGGCTTTCTTGCCATCTGTGAACCTTATTAGTGGTGATTTCATTGTCAGTGGTAAAACAGAGAATATTCTATAAATTAAACCATTTGGCTATGGCTTTGGGAACGTATACATGGTGAAGGGAGTCTGGGTTAGTTGGTGGAATATAAACCTAAGTATTCTGATCCAGAATACAAAACTGATTCAGTGTGTGCTGAACTTTGCTTGTGGTTTGTTTATCTCAAGAACTGCACTTTCTAAACAATGTGGGAGTTGTGGTAATTTTAGAAGCAATACAGATAAATTTACAAGTTAAATTGCAACATTTACAAAAGAATATGGACAGCAGTCTACTTTCCTCATTCCAGATGCTAGCAATTCAGAGAGCAGACTGTCAATTAAAGTAGACAATCACTTGGCCATTCCTCATGTTCATTCATTTTTGCCAAATCCTCTTTTATATTTCTAAACCCCCCCACCAATCTTCTATTTCCTGTCATCATAAACATTTAGTAACCTCATTATCCTTCCTGTGTCCAAGCAGATTATTTTATTGGAAAGAACAAATGTATTTTCCATCAATGGTCCATAAAATGTAAACCAATATAATTTTTAAATGGAATACATTTTTCCATAAAGAAATAGTCATTTCTATACTCATTTTATTATAATATAAATTTCAACTTTGCTATTACATAAAATACACATATGTTATATGTGTTTTATTACAATGCCATATTTACATAGGGTAAAAAGGGCAAGATTAGTTAATTGCAATGCAATTAGAATGCATAAATAAAAAAGAGGAACAACTGATAGCTCATTAATTAAACTTGTCAAATAATTAGAGTTATTATGACTCTCACCAGTAACTGTTATACACTGACAAAATTTGACTCAATAGGACTGTTATAAATTTGCACTTGTTTGAACCATCCATAAACTGTGGTAAATAATTGTAGTACTAATAACATTTATGATTTGAAACTGTTAAAGCCTATCTTCCCTTTTTCCTTCCCCACTGGCAACCTTTTCCTTTTCTTTGTTTTTGTCTCCTTACTTCCCCCTTAGGAGTCCAGTCTTTATTAGAATTTTAAACATAGCACATGTGGTTCATGTTAGTCTGTCAAACTCTGAATGTGAAGATCTTATATCTTTGTGTGCAGAGTACATACATGCAACTATTTTGTTATTTAAATTCTATATTAAATATTCATAATATTTCAATTCACCATTCAGATCATGAAAAAGTTACATATTTATGAAATTCTTTGATTTGTATAAGATAGCCTTCATGTATCTTTTACCCTGAGTTCACTTGCCAAAAACTTCTTTCAAATGTTAATGATTGTGTGTGGGCAACACACATCCTGATACCTATGGGTTCCTTTTTGCACATTTCTAAATATTCAGGTGTGGAAATTAGAACATATGGAAAGCAAATAAGGGTATAGTGGGGAGTCACTCAGACACTGGGCTGTGTTGTCTGAAATGGAGTTGTAGCCATGAGAATCATTTTTCAATTTGATTTGTAACTTGCAGTTTTTAAAGAACTTGAAGTTATATTTGCTTCAGTGGAAATAAAAATTAAGGGGAATAATTATAATTGCTGTTCACTAGTATCTTGCTGGCTTTATAGATGTTTTATTATGTGATTTTAATGTGAGACAATTTGATTTTGTAAGAAATTCCCATTACTTATTAGAATCAGTGAATTTCAAACAGTTGTAATGATACTATATTCAAACCAGGTAATTGAGAATTGATTCCTGCATGATGTCTCTCTCTGAGCCTTACATAGGCACACTGGCATGTGGGCACAAATGGACACACACACACACACACACACACACAAACACACACACACACACAACACATAAATGTAAAAATAATTAAACCAGTAGATTTTGGATGGAGATAAACTGCAGAAAGTGTGGAGGCAGCACAATGAGATGAGGTGGTGTGAATAATTAGCTCCATCTAAATAGAAGTTGTTTGAAAGCGGCATTGTTCTCTTTGGAAATGATCATAGAGCTTATCAGTTCTAACTGTTCCAGATTATTCAAGCAAACTCAGGGAGTTTGAGTGATATTTGCATTTACCTAGTTGCCTATGATCTGCCCAACTATTTAGGAAGTTAATTATTAAGGCTATCTGGAAAAGCACTTCCTAATTTTGCATAGAAGCATGCAGCTATTGGCTTGATTGGATGTGGAATGTTTGTAATGGAATGACTACCATTAAGGTTATTCCACTGGCGTGGAATAAGCAATGGATTAAGCATTTGGAAGGCCTGACATCACACACTGTGACCTTTGCATTTACTAACAAGAAACTTAATCCTAAGACCAGTTTACATGTATATAATATTTAAATTGTATCTCTTTTGACATGTTAGAATAAATATAATCAGCAAATAATATGTATGTGTGAAAGAGAAAAGAACTCTAGAGAATGTTTTTTAAATGGAATAGAGTTACACTTACATAATATAAAAAGAATCCACTAAATACACTGTGTGCTCATGTATTTGTACATGCAGATGTGTGTGTGTGTGTGTGTGTGTGTGTGTGTGTGTGTGTGCAGATATGTTGTGTGCATACATGTTTAGATCAGAGGACAACATTAGTTGCTGTTCCTTAATTGCTGTTCACTTTGTTTATTAAGGTGGGGTTCCACATCTGCTTGCTATTCACTAGCTAGACAAGGCTAGCTGGCCCATGAGTTCCAGAGGTCTGCCTATCTCTGCCTCCAAATCCTGGTATTAAAAATTTGCATGCCATTATATGAGTAGGATCAAACTCAGACCCATATGCTGATAAGCTAACTATCTTGTCCTCAAATACAATAATGCAATTATTGTTTTTAGTTAGACATTTCCCTTACAAAACATGGAAGCTTCGTTGACAAATATTTGTTGAATGCATCCTATAAACCAAACCAAATTTAATATATAAGCTATAAAATTGAAAACAGTTCATTTTGTATTTACAATTTATTTTATTTTGCTGGAATAGTGGTTTAGTTAATAAACTTTTATCATCCTAGATTTTATTCCTAGCATATTCACTAGTTTGTAATTGCCTTAAGAATATATAGACAAAGTGGGGATTTGGATAGAATTCACCCTTGTTGTGCAGATAATCCTGAGCCAAATTCTATTGTATCTCAATTCCAAACAAATTAGTCCTCTTTCCTCCACAATGTCATCCAACTTGGTTAAACTACTGCTATCTTTCATCAGGGTATTATACAACAGTTTTCAAAATACAATCTTCTTTTTAGTCACTGGTCCTTTCCACTCCTTCAGTACTAAGTTAGAGTAATCTTACAAAGCATCATACAAGCCAAACTACATTGCGATTTTAAAACACTCTAGTGGTTACTGGTAAAATAATACCAAATTTTAAACTCTACCTGGGAGGTCACACACAGCCTGGCAGCTATGTATTGTACAAAATCATGTTGTATCATGTACTTTCAGCTTCAGAATGTCTCTTCTGCCTAAGTGATGCTTCTTTCCTAGAGAGAGGGGAGAGAGAGAGAGAGAGAGAGGAATGTGTGCGTGTGCATGTGTGTGTTTGTGTGTGTGTGTGTGTGTGTGTGTGTGTGTGTGTGTGTGTGTGTGTGTGTGTGTGTAATGGGGGATATAGTATTAATAATTTAGCTGTACACTTAAATTTTGGCCCATTAAAGAATCTTTCCTTTTCCCCAGTGAGCGTAGTCATTCTCCATTAGTCAATTTATTTAAATTGCCTTTGAACTTGGTCCTAGTCAGTTACTCTGTGTCACATAACCAAGATAAGCCTATGCCATTAGCTAATACTTAAGACCAGTGTTTCTTTTCTTATTTATGTATTTATTTTCACAATTATTCTTTCACTTAAGAAGTTTTGGATTTCTAGTGACAAGATTTTTCTTGTTACCCAAATAGATATCTTTGGAGCTAGATATAGTGTTTGTATTATAAGAACTTAAAAATATTCTAAATTATCTCACAATATCTTTTAAGAACAATTATGTGTCAAATGCTGAAAGTTTCTTAGTACAGTTTTTGACATTAAGGTTGAGAGGAAGCAAACAGAAAATGAACGATTCATTCAACAAATATTATTCAACGAAAACATCAACAAAGTGTCAGCACCTATCTCCATTACATGAGAAGCTATAAATTTGAAAAAATTATAACTACAGCTTCAAGGCATTCACATAGAGGGAAAAAAATAAATTTGTGAGCTGCATACTTAAAAAGGCAGGGCAGTAAATTTTATGCTATATTTTTATTTCCACATTAATTGGTAAATGGAAATGTATTATTCATAAACATTTCTATTTAGGACAAATTCTTTGAAGAAGCACAAAGTCTAAGAAACGGCATAGTTGAAAGACTTGAACAATGTAGGGAAGAGAAGGATCAAGGGGAATGATGAAGAAGCTATATTTAACCCAAATAAAGAAAATTATATAAGAATTGCCTCATATAAGAGAAACATAAAAGTTTTAGACATAGCTTAAAACTTCGGGGTTCAAATTAAAGACTGAAAAATGAGAAGAGTAGATGTCAAATCATTGGAGGTGTTCAGCAAAGAGAGGGAAAGCTGCTGCCCATGGACCAACCCTGAACTCTGCCATATGGAAGGTCAGTGAATAAGACTTGAGCATCTAACTGAGTTTCCCTTTTTAATGTTATTATTATTTTTACTTTTTTTGAGAATTTTATACCACTGGATAATTATTTCAGTTTTATTCACCCTCTCTCCTCACCTCTAACTGTACCCAGACCCCAGTTTTACCTCTCCCTCCAAACTGTTTGTATTCCATCTTTCCCTTCAGAGCATTCATTAGTGTTGGTCGCATATGCATGGGTATACAGCCATCCACAGCAGCAAGGACAAGCTACCAAGGCTACACACACACACACACACACACACACACACACACACACACACACACACACACATGAAGAAAACTGACTCTCCTTCCACAGAAGCGGGGGTTAGGCTTTCTGAAAGGAACAGGAAGAGTCAAGTTGAACACCAAAAATTTGAAGCAAGTGAGGAGGTCAGAATTTAGTTCCTACCACTATTGCCTTGTCTCTGTTTTTCCTTCTGATTACTAGACCAAAAAAGAAAAGAAAAAAAAAAGAAAAAGAAACAAACAAACAACAAAAACAAAAGAGTATTTGTCTTTCCAGGTTAGAATTACCATACTCAGAATGATAGTTTCACGTTCCATTAATTTATCTAAAATTTTCATTTTTAAAAAAAGCTGAATAATATTTCATTGTTCAAATGTATCACAGTTTTCTTATCCATTCATAAGCTGATGAGTATTATGCTATTTCATATTCCTGACCATTGTGAAAAAAGCAGCAATGACCATGGATGAGCAGTATCTTTGAAGAAATATAGAGAGTTCTCCAGGTATATTCCCAAGAATAGCATAGCTGGATACTGTGATAGATCTATTTTATATTATTAAGTAGCCACCAGTGATTTCCAGAGTGATAGCACCAATTTGACTCCCATCAGCAGTAGGAAAACCAATTCCTCTTTTTTTTTTCTATGAAATGTACATAGAAACACAATGTATAATGAAACATAGGTTGGTGCACTACTAAGTACATACAAAGGAAAAAAATTGTGAACTAGATGAGCATTAATACAGAGATCCACAAGTATCCAATGTGCAAAGAGTAAGAGGCTTTGAAATGCTCAACCTCAAATGGGAAATCTAGATGAAATTTCTCTACTCATAATTCAGGCATCTATGTAGAAGAAGGGAGGAAAAGATTTTAAGGGCTAGAAGTGATGGGCAACTTCAAAGAAATAATTTTTATTAGACACTAGATGATAAATTCACATATGGACTTACAGTGATTCAGGCATCATGCACATAACCTGTAAAGGTTGAGCCAGACAAAATTCAAGCATGGAGGAGGGAAAGTGGGCACAAAGTCTCACACTTAGTTTTGTAGCTATTGCTACTGGGAAAGGGAAAGTCAGTTTCCTTTAATGGCATATTGATCATAATCTTGGAGTAGCTGGCCAACACAAACTGAACAATTGGACTTGATCAGTTCAAATAGGGAAGAGAGAGGAGAGAGAGAGAGAGAGAGAGAGAGAGAGAGAGAGAGAGAGAGAGAGAGAGAGAGGAGAGCAATGAATGTGATCAAATTGCATTGTATGAAGTTCTCAGAATTTAATAAGAGCATTATAAAAATGGATAAATGCAGGAATTATTCAGAAAGTATTTGGATGTTTACTATTTTCTTGAATGAAAACTATTTCAAAATACCTGAGATGGTAATGAGGAGACTCTGTCAGTTGATGCATGCTACCACAACAGAGTATCACAAGCTAGATGATTTAAATAACAGAAATATAGTTTTGTTTCTAGAAAACTGAAGCCCACGTTTCTGGCTTGATTCATGCTTAGAGTGCTAATGAAGGAATCTTTTAGGACTTTCCTAAACTTATAAATTGACAGTTCTTTACTGAGTTTTTGCATATGATCTTTCTCTGTTGATGTTGCTGTGTCCAAATTTCACCTCTTTGAAAGAACAAAAATTGTACTAGAAGAGGTCACAATCCCGCCTTTATAATCTCACTTTGTCTGGATAATATCAGTAAAATCCTGTCCCCAAATAAGATCACAATGTGTGTTACTGGATGTGGGGTTTAAATACACTAATTAAATTTTGTGTGCATATAGAGAGTATGTAAGTGTGTGAGTGTGTGTTTGTGTGTTTGTGCATGGTTGTATGTGAGTGTGATCATGCATATCTCCTACATGTAGATGTTTGAGGATTAGCTAAATTGTTGGTACTCGGCTTCCTACATATTTGACACATAGTCTGTAGCTTGACACTTTGTATGCCAGGCTAGCTGTCCTGAGAAATTCCAGGTATTATTCATTCTCTACCTCCAATCTCATTTTAAGAATTATGGGATCACAGATGCATAGTTTATCTGGTTTTATCTGTATTCCTAGCATCTGAATTCTGGCCATTACACCTGGAAAAGTACAGATCCTGCTTCCTAGCTCCAATATATGAATTTTGGGTGAACACAATTCTACCCATAATAGTGTGTCAAAGTACATTTGTGAACTGTGGAAAATAGACAAGAAATGAACCGAACAGGAATCAAAAGTTCAGCCTCTGGACATGTGATTTTTTTTTAAAAAAAGCTACACTTAGACACTCAAGGTAATTCTTCGGTGTATATGGACTATTAGAGACTGCTATTATGATTCCCTTATTGGATAGAAAGGAACCTTTGGAGTTCTCACTGGAATTCAAAGAAAAGAAAAGAAATTATACTTAAGAGAGGAAGAAAAAGAAAAGAATCATATTTGAGTATAGGTTCAATATTTTTATTTTGAAAAGCTAAGGAACAGAACTGCTTTAGCTTCCTTTTTTGGATTATGCAATATTTATATACATAGTATCAGATGTATTAATGGTATCCAAATTCATTTCAATTTAATAGATCTCTCTTCTCTCTCTCTCTCTCTCTCTCTCTCTCTCTCTCTCTCTCTCTCTCTCACACACACACACACACACACACACACACACACACACACACACACACAAACACACATACCATTTGAAGGTAATTTTATCCAGTGCTTGTAAAGCACCATTGATTTCATTACAACACAAAGTGTAGAGCCAAGTGTGTAGTTAGAGTTTTCCTGCCTGGCCCAGTCAGGACAAATCTCTCTTACCCGCCAGTCCCACAGTTGCTCAGACCCAACCAAGAAAGCACACAGAAACTTACATTGTTAAGAAACTATATGGCCGTGGCAGGCTTCTTGTTATCTACTTCTTTTATCTTAAATTAACCCATTTCTGTTAGTCTATACTTTGCCACATGGCTTGTGGCTTACCAGTGTTTTTACATGTTGCTTTTCATGGCAGCGGCTGGCGGTGTCTCTATCCCAGCCTTCCACCTCCCAGAATTCTCTTCTTTCTTGTCCCACCTATACTTCCTGCCTGGCCACTGGCCAAACAGCATTTTATTTATATAGAGCGATATCCATAGCACAAGTGTGGGACTTTCCACATTTGCTGTTGTCATTTTGGTCCTTCAAACACCTCAGAGACTGAAAGTTCTCATACTTCAGATTTCTATACTAGACATTTTATCTCACAAGATAAAGTGGGAGGGCAGTGAAGTGAAACATGTGGAAAACTAGAAAAAGAGAATATAAATCAGAAAAAAAAACTTTGTCTAGTGTGGTGCTTAATATATTAGGATTGAGGGTGCCTTAATATTATGTTATTGTGTCATGTTTCTGCACTTTGTAAATGAGGGTAATAATGCACAAATCATATTTTTTAAATGTTTGGATAATAATATCTAATGCATGGGCTCCTTATAGAAGTAGAGTTGTAGAATAGAATGGTAATAGACATAGATAATAGAGGTGGGTAGGGAAATGGAAAGAAGAAAGAGGGATGGAGGAAAAAGAAGAGACAGACAGACAGACAGACAAGATAGATAGATAGATAGATAGATAGATAGATAGATAGATAGACATACAGATAGACAGCAACACACAGAGACAGACAAACAGACATGTACATAGACAGAGAGACAGACACAGAAAGAGATAGAGACATAGACAGAAAGAGATGGAGACCAAGAGAGTATGAAACTTCCAATGGAAAAGTGGCCTGAGGAGCAAATGGATGATGGTGCACACTCCAGTTTGGTTCTGAAGCCTGAAAACAGGAACACTGGATAATCTTAGGAATAGCATCACAGGTAAAACCTCAGGTAATAACTACTTATTTGGGGTATCACATGCCCTAAATGTTGATGTTAAAATTAATGGTCTTATTTTATGAAGATATTATTTTCTTTAAATATTCACTGTTGTAAGATAAAAAGTGAAAGTGCAAACCAAGGTGGAAAATGGATGGATGAAAATAAGAATAAGCCCCAGTCCTTTCTCTTGAGAACATTCTAGTATGACAGTGCACGGTGAAGAATTATGACTAATTTATTTCATGTTAACATTGTTCTGTGAGATAGTGGTTTGACATCCACTATCTGGAAAATTTCCAGTCAATATGGTGAGGGCATTATACTCTTGAAAATATATGTCATTGCCACTTCATTTTATCAAATTTAGATATTTGCCTAGCATTTATTCAGTTTTACATTTCTTCTTTCCAATTTCTTAAATATTTACTACAAGCAATTGTCAACTTCAAGGCTTTTGTTTATTATCTTTTTATTGTGCCTTCATTCTGTTTTAAAACATTTCATCATATTATTTTTTATTGTGTGAAACTAGACTATTTTTGCATACTTATGAAAGTAATGCATCATACTCTAAGGTTCACAGTTTTCAAAACAATACATCATTGCACAAAGGGAAAATAAATGCATTCATATGAGCTCATTCTACAAATATCTCTCCATTCCATTGGAAGTTTCATTTTTAATGGCTATCATCCTAGTAGTCTCCTAATGGGACTCTTTTAAAAGTGAACAATTTGGGGATTTAATCAATTTTCACCTTGCTGAGATAAAGGAAGTGATAGTTAATTTTTAGTAAGTCACTTTCCCTCATTCTGGCATATTTCTGCCACAATTTTCTGTCCCCATTACTGCATATAAATAATATACACACCCCCAGTAACTTTGTAATTCTTCAGCTACAGGTATTACCATGTGAATTTCAACCTTAGAATCTAAACTTAGTAATATATAACTGTTTTTATATATTTTAGTTCCCTAACACAATTAAATTCAAATATATTCATGGGGATCTTTGTATTTCCCAAAATATCTATTTTGCTTCTGAAATTACCCTCTTATCCTACACACTCACCCCAAAAAATGAAAACCAGAAATTATGTTGCTATTATTATGAATATTTTCTATTTCTATATTTATATAATGTTTCTATAAATATTATAATACATGTTCTTGAATGTAGATTTGGTTTTAATTTTCTATGGTGTGAAATGCTTTATTTTTTAAATCTTATTTTGTCTAGAACTTTCAAAAGAAAAAGTCTGAGTTGACAAACCTTGAAACAACAGGTACGTGGTCATAACTTGTATGAGCTTGAATGTAAAGGGGGCCTCAGTGGCAATCCTTGCTGGAGGAGTGGCTCCAATTCAAATCCATCAGCATGAAAGAGCGTAGGCCATCTCCACATGATCCTGTGCCAGGGGCATCACTCTGCATCAGAAGCACCCCATAATAACACTATATTCTCTGTTTTGCAAGATCAGAGATCATAAAACCACTCAAGGTCCGAGATATTTCACAAGTGGCAAACATGGTAAACATTTACACAGACATATACTCATATGATAATCTGATAGCATTAATTTTAATGTTCTATTCTACTTATATTTGATTTTTGATAGCTGCACTGAGGTTTTTATTAGTGCATTGAAGGTCATAGGAAGAGAAACCCCCAGAAATTATCAAAAAGGTGAGTGCTTTTCAGAATATGTATCCTTTATAGACTGTAACTAATTGGGATGTATGTGTTGATGATGTAGTGGCTGGTGTTTTTAAGGGATGACCTTGGCGTAGTTTGTGAGGCTCCAAAGCAATTACAGAAGAAACTGATATGGGAACAATGGCAAGAAGCAGAAAGAACTGCCTGAAACCAACTAATTCACAGAGTTAGATCAGCAGCATTAGATGACAGTTAACTTTTAATGAGGGAAGACACAAGGTAATTAAATCTTGACACACAATTATAAAAGAAAATATCAGGTAACAATCATGCTATACCAAATAAAAGAAGAAAAGACATTTTTTGAAAACTTGCCTGATGCTCTGTCATCTGAAACTATTCTTTATGAGTGCAGGGTGAAGGTCAAGAAGGTAGCTCAACTCCATCAATCCTTTGGACAGTTACAAATGACCTTTCGCTTTCCATAAGACATTCAATATTCTGAATTGGTGGGATACATTTTTCTGTGTTTAGAAAATGGCAAAATTGAAACCTTTCCTACTGCAGGAGGTACACTTTTGTTGACTCTTGGACAGACTCTTCATCCCCAAAGCTTGTCGAGGCTGTGATCTCATTTACATGAACTGCTAACATGGCGTAAAACAACTTTTATGCTGTGTGTCAAAAGTGTTCTACTTTCTGAATCTTTCACTGCAGCTTTTTTTTTTTTTTTTTTACAATGCAATATTGGCCTAGTATAGAAAAATACCTCCTTTAAAATGTTTGAGTGATCTGTAAGTTCTTGTAAAGTAAACAACCAATTTTACACTTGTATTAAATGCCAACAGAGAGGATGGGAGTAAGATTTCACTTCCTGATATTTTGGTTAACCCTTAAGAATCAGTAATTTTTATTAACAAATATAGAAGAACTTCATTCAAATAAAAAATAAGATTATTCTTGCTTTAGTGAATTAAAATTTGAATACTATTTAATTTTTCTTTTTCTATATTAAATCTAGTTGTCATCAGCTTATGAAATATAGATGAGCTACTACCTAAAATTTCATTTATCATTACCTTACAATGACAGGCTATTTATACCTTAGTTCTGAATAAGTTCATTGTGGTAAGTGGACACATGTTTATTAGCATTAAAAATGCATCTATATCAGTTGAAAAAGAAAGCTATTTTCATATTCATTTATTTAATTATTCATTTAACATGAGAACCATGAATTTCTGTAATATGGTGAGAGTCCTTTAGGCACTGAGATCCCCGCCTAGGCACAAAATAGATGATATTCTTGCCTATGCGTCATTATCATCACAGACTGACACAAAGCATACAGCTCAGCATAGAAATAAATTAAATATGTGAGTCCATTGAAAGTAATGAAGTAGATGGGACCAGATTGCTGCAAAAGAATATATGATATACTGATGTCAAGCTTGCTTCACATAAGCTATGTTCTTTGGCTTAGGAGGCTATTAGCATTGCGAAACAAGCTCATGCCATTGGACAAGTAATTGATTGACATTTTAACCACTGCTTACATTTTCCAAAGTCATTTCCCAACCTAAATCGCTCATGCTCATTTTTAGCTAGTTTCATTATATATTCGTCTAAATGTAATAGCAATAATTTATTGTTGTCTAATCTCAAAGAGATTACAACATACATTTGTAGAAACAGGAATTGAATTGGATATGTCTTTTTTTGTAGAAATGTACAATAGTGTTTTTGTGGAATAATATTCAAGGTTAAATTTTGAAAGAAGTTAATGCTACAAGCAACATTTTTCATTTTCTATGTGTTGTCTTTATGATTTATGTAAATTTCAAAATTTTATAGAATATAATTATAAAATTATCAATATTCCATTTTATATTCAATAAAGGAATTTTTATAGCTATATAATGGTCATTTAATCCTTTAATACTGTGTGTTATTTATATATTTCTGTCATGGGTTTCAATATAATATGACAGACTTACTTCTATATGACCAGAAATAATTTTTGTTGAACTGTTGCACTGTAAAAATATACATGCCAATAAAAGAACTTGAAATGAATTGACATTGCAGAATAAAAACAAATAAGCAATGTGTGTGTGTGTGTGTGTGTGTGTGTCTGTGTAATTATATACTATTACACAGTTAAAAAAGTTTGAAATTTTGTTCAGATATTGTAAGTTCATCCTATGGTAAGTTTTGATGAGGTCTTCAGTGATGCTGGAGCATGTTACTTACATGGTAGAAGATCTTTTTTGTCTGTGATATTTTCATTATACACATAATGACTTATGTAATTTAGATATACCATTTCCAGAGCCATATATATTCATGCCCCAAACAACCTGCTATTAAGTCCAGATGCACCAGTACATCCAGAGATGACATCTCCCCAGCAAGTGTCAATTTTCTTTATTTGTGTTTATTTGATGTGGTGTGTGTGTGTGTGTGTGTGTGTGTGTGTGTGTACATATGACTGTGGAGTACTTGTGGAGGACAGATGATCCTTACCTTTCCTCACCTTATTTGACACAGAGTGTCTGTTACTTGCTGCTGCACCTGCCAGACATGCTGGACTGAAAGGTTCAGAGATTCCCCTGTCTCTGCAATTCAGCCTACAATGAATGGTAGAATTATAGAAGTGTGACTCTGTATGGTTTTTATGTGAGTTCCTGGGATTTGACCTTCCCTGGTTCTCATGATTATGGGTCAAGATCTTTACACACTGAGGTTTTTCTCCAGTTCTCAATATTACTTTTAACAAAAAGTTGAGTCATCATACTCTTTAGAAACTTGACTGTGACAAATTTTGTTTATGAGACACTATCATAATAGTCTCTGCAGCCAGTAAAAAATTGGGGTTGGGGAAATGTATTTTCACCTGTTTACTTTCATCAAACAAAAGTGTTAGACATATCAAATGATCCATTTCATGTTTATATACACTGCTAGAAGAACCATCATTTAGGAATACTACTATAAGAAAACATTTGAAATGAAGAGAAAGTTCCAAATAGGGATTGCAAATCAATAAAATATGGAATTCTATAAAACGTAGCTAATCCCAATTTTCAAAGTGTGTTGGCAAAAGGTAGTTAGATTTTCATCTTCATAGCACTTTTATTGGTGGTCATTTTACTAAAACACATGAGAATGACTGAATTTTTCTGTATTCAAATAGTATTTCCCATATTACACAAGGGAATTAAAATCCTCAACACTGTTGTTCAAAATGACACCCGTGCATCACTGACAGGTACAGTGTTCAGGATGGGCTCACCAGCCAGGCCACATGAGTGGCAGATATGCTGACAACACAGTGAGCTGGCTGATGCACAATCCCCCTCACCTGCTGCTGTGGTGTCAGTATCCCCTTTCAGCTTATGTTGAGGTGGGAATGCTATTCTCTTGATGTTCAGAGGTTAGACCTTTATACTATGACCATATGTGGAGGGTTGTGTTCTCTATTACTTCTGCAGCAGATAGTTACCAATATACAAAAGGATAGAGTTCAATACCACCTTCTGTACCTTGCAATTTTCTTATTGTAGTATGTTTTCTAACATTTTATCATTTAGCAAGGTCTTCAATGTATTTCCTTTATCTAAACTTCCTAGCTTCTATAACTGTGAGCTAAATAATTCTAGTTCTGTTTTCTTTCTTTCTTTCTTTCTTTTTTTTTTTTTTTTTTTTTTTTTTTTGGCTTTTTGAGACAGGGTTTCTCTGTGTAGCTTTGCTCCTTTCCTGGATCTCGTGCTGTAGACCAGGCTGGCGTCAAACTCATAGAGATCCACCTGGCTCTGCCTTCCAAGTGCACCACCAACGGCTGGCAATTCTAGTTCTTTATGCATTTCTTAGTCTGTGATATTCTTTTACAGCAATATCAGCTAGACAAAACTATCAGCACCACATAAAGCCACAATACCCACTGTGTAAGAAGAGAGCTGAAGGTCATGAGCTGTCAGAGGTTTATCTTCAGTCAGGTGATTCTGTGATAAGTAAATAAAGCACTTCTTTACCAGTTTGCAAAAATATATTATAGAAAAAAATAGTAGAACTGCACATTTTGTTATTTAATAATTGAAAAGTCACGATCTAGGAGGGGTTTTGCTTTTATTTTATGTTTTATTTTTATTTGTGGAGAGCAATCACAATGTTGACTGAAAAGGATGCTTAGAACCCATTCTAGTAGAGTGACAATCAGTAGAAAAGGCTCTCTTTAAAAACTGATTCGTCAAATCCCCCATCATAATATTTGGAATATATAGGTAAAACTTTTAAAATTGATTTTACTGTTAAAACAAATTATTAACAACATTAAAAAGAAATGGACTGAGTACTGCTTATAGCTAATTAGAGTATTTTTTCATACACTGACTTCAAAAATTTTGCTTTTTGATAGTGAAATATGTGTCTGGTGGAAAACTATTCCTATTAAAATTTCAAACTGATGATACATTTTATTATCACATTGATGCTTTCAGGGAATTCTATTTCCATATTACATCCAAATGACATAACGTAATGGTAAATGGAGGATCTTAAAATCCACAGCCACCATGTGAGGTTCAGCACATGAGTTTGTTATTGTTGGCAATTATACATGAGTGATTATTAGTAAATATGAAAATGGTGTGATCAATGACAATTCCCAGTATTACTGGTTCTCTATTTCATCCTCTGAAGGAAAAATTTTTGATACAATGACCATCTATTGCTGCATGACAAATCACATCCATTTAAGTCATATATTTTTTAAAAGGACTATAGTTTCTTCAGATCAAGAGTCCAAGAACACTTAACTCATTTCTTTACTTCAGATTTTACAATGCTGTGGTAGTGGCCTCATTCAATCTGTCTTTATACCTGAATTTGACCAGGATAAATTTGAATTTAGATATTCGTGTTATTGGCAAAATATATATCCTTGTAACGCAATGACTAGGGTCTCAATTTCCCTGCTAACTCTCAACTAGGTACTGCTCTCAACTTATGGAGAGCCCCGAATGGTCCTTTGTAGGGTTCTTCATAGGGCATTTAATAACCCTGGGATCATGGCTTCAAGGCTGAGAAACTCTTTCTTAAATAAATTTAAATTACTTATTTTGAGCTTTTTATTACATCTTAAAATCTCTAATCTGTACAGAATAACACATCATCATAGAAGCTAGAATCCATTGTCTTTTCCATATGTAATTCATTACAAGCAGATCACTTGATTCAGTGAAGAATTATGACTTAAAAGTGCAGCTACTGCTAACACTTTGTACACTAATATGTATCTTTGTATTTAGAAATTCATATGCTACTCACAACTCCAGGGATGCTACCTAGAAAAAAAAATGTTTTAATGTTTCTAAGGCATGGGTTAATCTCATCCTGTGGTTTGTTGTGACCTATTGTTGTTAGTTGAGATTACCTTAACATTAATATCAGAGAATACAGCTAATAATAAGAAAGTTAGAATACAAGGCTAAAGACAAGATGCATAAATATAATGCTCTTTAGTTAGTGGGAAAGATGCTGGAAGGAGAAGAAAGTAGAGAGAAATCAAGGGGGGAAATATAATTGTACATGACTAATGGCATGTTGCCTGAATGTATGAAAATATCCTAGGAATTTATACAATTAATATGGCTAGTAATTATGCTAGCCCCCAAAGCTACCAACTACATGAGCTTGTTGAACTTCATAAATATCACAGAAGATATAAAATGTCCTATAATAGGAAATGGTAAAAGCATTTGATAAAACAATGATTCCAACAAATTCTAAAAATAGATGGCTTTTAGCTAAGTACATTTTCTCTAAAACATATAATGTTGTACATGTTTATCATCTTTTAAGACAGCCGATACTATCTTTTTCTTACATAGTGATAATAAAATACATACAAACTATTAATCTAGGAATTGCTTTCCATTTTATTTTCATTTATGGAATCTGTCTTAGTTACTTTTATATTGCTGTGAAGATATCATGACCAAAACAACTCATAATAGAAAACATATAATCAGGGACTTGCTTATAGTTTCAGGTGGTTGGTCAATGATCATTGTGTCAGGAATCATGGCAACAAACAGGCAGGCATGGAACTGGAATAGTAGCAGAGAGCACACATCTGGCCAGTAAGTAAGTTACAGGCAGGGAGAGGGTGAAACTTGGCCTGGTGTGTACGTTGAAGCTTCAGAATCCACCCTCAATGACACACTTCCTTCAGCAAGGCCACACCCAGTCCTTTCTGAACAGTCAACCAATGGTGAAGCAGACATTCAAATATATATGATTCTATGGGAACCATCCTCTTTCAGCCCCTAAGGCTTGTAGTCATACAATAAATGTGAAATGCACTCCGTCCAATTCAATAATCTTCATAGTCTCTCGCAGTCTGAAGACTATTTGAAAGTCTCTTCTGATACTCAAGGGAAATCTCTTAACTATACCCCTCTGTAAAATAAAAAGCTAACTGCATGCTTCCAACCCATAATGACACAGAATATACATTGTCACTCCAAAGGGGAGCAAAAGGGACATAGTGAGGAAAAAGTGGACCGCAACAAGTTGAAACCCTTTTATCACGAGATCTCTTTCCTTGCTCCTCCACTCTGTCCCTGTTCCAGCTTGACTCTCCCATTTCCTTATGTTCTCATTCCTCATTCTTTGTCCTCCATTATCCCCCACACACTCCCAGTTTGCTCATGTAGATCTCATCTATTTATCCTTCATTGGGCTATCTATGTGTTCCTCTTAGAGTCCTCCTGGTTAGCTAGCTTCTCTGGAGCTGTGGGTTGTAGTCTGATTATCCTTTGCTTTACATCTAGTATCCACTTATGAGTGAGTACATACTATGTTTGTCCTTCTGAGTCTGGGTTACCTACTCAGGATGGTATTTTCTAGTTCCATCCATTTGCCTGCAATTTTCATGATATAATTGTTTTTTACAGCTGTGTAGAAGAAACCCAGCTAGGAAAAAATGTCAAAATCTTGACTTAGGTTGCTCTTTGCTTCCAGATTTCCCAATTGCTACACACTTCTCTCTCTCTTGGGCTGATTCCATACCCTGTCTGCAGCAATTCTTAACAAGTTCCCAGTGCTCTGGCAACTTCAACAATGTGGGGGTCTCCATTTTAATCCAGGCTTCACTATCACAGCTTCATGCAATGACCTCTCTGGATGTGTATAAAACAACTCCTCCTTAAACATAGAGGAAGAGTCCATCAGCCTTACATTTGTACCTTTCTCGATAAACTCAGAACCACATGGCCAAAGCTGCCAAGTTCTGCTGCCTTCTTGGTTTGGATGCTGGTCCCTTTCTTGAATTACATTTGCATAAGGTTTCTGTTGTTGATGGGTTCTTTTACTGCATAAGCTTTTCCTTTTCCAAGTTGTGGAATTACCTGCATGAGTCTTGCCCCTATGGTACCACTCCCTTATTCCATTTAGCATCAGACCGTTCTTTAAACTTCTCATCTATTTGAGCAGGAGACTTTGCTCCAAATTTACATTCCCTGGTGCTCTTTTTTTCTCTGTGAACTGTGCATTCTGTATTTCTATTTTCCCTGCTTGCTCTTTTCTATCATAGATCTGCATAACAGTTATCACTATAACCATGTGACTCAGTCAATAATAGACTATCTTGAAATTTCCTATGCCAATGTATTAGTCCAAAACTGTTCAGTATACCCTCCAGCAGATTATTTTGGACAAGGGCAGAGAGCAGCCACATTCTTGCCAACATATCACAAAAATGGTCTCTAATATTCTTCCCTGTTGAAACCTCTTGAACAGGATCACCACAGTACACATTTCTCTGGGCACTAATGTCTTCCAGTCTTCTACTAGGAAGGCCCATTATATACCTGGTACAGCATTTAAGTGCTTTTCTTTTTTTTAATATTATATTTGTGTTTTAATTTTACACATCAGCCATGGGTACCCCTGTCCTCCCCTCTCCCGCCCCCACCCTCAGCCCCTCCCCTCCATTCCCATCTCCTCCAGGGCCAAGACTCCCCTGGGGATTCATTTAAACCTGGTGGATTCAGTACAGGCAGGTCCAGTCCCCTCCTTCCAGGCTGAGCAAAGTGTCCCTGTGTAAGCCCAATGTTTAAGTGCTTTTCTAATCCAAAGTCCCAATGTCTTCCATATCCCTTAATACAACAGTATAGTCAAGCCTGTTACAACAACACCCTGGTCCTTGGTTCCAATTTTCCATTTTCTGTAACAGGGTTTCTTTCTCTCTCTCTCTCTCTCTCTCTCTCTCTCTCTCTCTCTCTCTCTCTCTCTCTCTCTCTCTCCCTTTCTTTCTTTCTTTCTTTTTTGAACCACCAAGCTGCTCCCTTAGCTTATGCTTGTCCCACTAGCTCTTATAATCTACATTTTGCCTCAGGAATTTTTACCCTTCTTTCCTTCTATACGTCCTAGTTTCACTGCTTCCTCCAAGTCTGTTTGTCTAGCAGCTGCCTGGCTGCCTAGCTATCCCCAGGCATCTCTCTTTCTTTCTCCTTCATTCTCTTCTCTCCTCCTACATATTGTCTCTGCCTGCCAGCCCTGCCTATCACTTTACTGCCTAGCTATTGGCTGTTCAGCCTTTGATTTGGAAAATCAGGTGCCTTAGGCAGACAAGGTGAGACAGCAACATGTCTTTACATAATTAAACAAATGCAGCATAAACAAATGCAACAGTCCTGTATATAAATAACCAAATGCAGCATAAACAAGCGTAATACATCTTTGCCTACTTAAAGTCATATTCCACAATAAATTTCTGTCTTAGTTATTGTTCTGTTGCTGTGAAAATTCACCATGACCAAGGCAGAAGCTTGCTTGCTGTTTCAGAGGGTTAGCCCATCATTACCATGAAGAGATGGCACTGGAACAGTAGCTAAGGGTTCACATTTGACACATAAATTGCATGCAGACAGAGAGTAGGACTATGTCTGGCATGGACTTTTGAAACCTCAAAGCCTATCTTCAGTAATGCATGTCCTCCACATCTTCTAATCTCAAATTCATTTGTGAAGCTTAACAGGTTGTATTGCGAAACCAGGTGTATTTGAAGCCAACATGACACATGAGCTGTGACAAACGGAATTTGAGTTATAGTATAACTTTTCAATAAACACACAAGATTTAATCATTTTAAAATGCAGAAATATTTCTATACTCAATAAGAAAAACTTCAAGAAAAAATTATGTAAATGTTTATACTTTAACACTAAATAATTTATAAAAATTAAACTAAAATCCTTTTCTGAAAGAAGTTTTCATAAGCATAAAAGTAAACAGAGAAAACATCAATAGATTTGGCCAATAGTAGCTAATGTTTAAGTTAAATAGAAGTTTAGGGACTGGGGAGGCTGATTAGTGGTTAGCCCCACATACTGCTCTTCCAGAAACATAAAATCAGCTCCTAGTATCCGCATCTTGTTGGTCACAACTGTTATTCCTGTTCCTGTGGAATCTTTCCCTGTTCTCACCTCTGAAGACACTGCTCATATGTGCACAAACCAAAATTACCTCTGCATGAACCTAAAATATAGATAGAACTATAATAATGAAAATATAAAATATTTACCTTAATGTCCAGATTAACAAATTGATCTAGGGCCTGACACATCATAGTCAATATCTGTACTACAAACGTATCTCTATCCCCAGATTGTTTATAATTTAATGAGGTAATTGCTAAAAAAAAAAAAAAAAAAAAAAAAAGAAGTAACAGTTAAAGACTGTAGGTTTTAGGTACCATTTCAGCTATTTAAGTTACTGACAAGTTGTATGTATCTGTAATGTGACTTATTTTTAGTACATGGCTGAGCACTAGGAGCAAAACTGAGACCCTTAACTCAACATTTGGTGACCTCATCAGAGTTTTTAGTACATGGTCATTAATGAGATATCTTATAATGCGGGCCTCATGTCTTCAAGGCTATGAGGTGAGCCTCCCTTCTAGCCCACTTCAAATTATTTATTATGGGATTTATTGTATTTCAATAAATAATAACATGTAGTAACATCACCATAGTTATGGTACTCTGTAGTTGACTTTTTCTTTTTCGGGGGGGTGGGGTGCTCCATACAGCTCGAAAATAAAGACTCGAAGAATTACTCTTAGTTACAAATGCCCAGCTTTAGTTCAGCTTATTCTAGCCAGCTTTCTCTTCTTCTATGTTTTGCCTTTGGCTTTTTGCCTTTCCTATTATATATGTCTTTCCTTCCTTTTTACTTAGTGGCTGGCTGCTGGGTGGGTAAGTGGCTGGCCCCTGCTGTCTCCCTCTCTCTCCTTCTTCTTGGTGCCTCTTCTTCTCTTGTTCCTCTCCAGAGCCTAGATTTCTTCTCTTGTTTATTCTCTGCCTGGCAGCCATCCTATATCTCTTCTGCCTAGATATTGGCTGTTCAGCTTTTTATTTGACCAATGAGGTACCTTAGGCAGACAAGGTGAAACAAATGCAAGACATCTTCATATAATTAACAAATACAGAATAAACAAATGTAACACATATTTACACAGTTAAAGTAGTATTCTGCAGCATAAACAAATGTAAAACATCTTTACTTAGTTAAAATAATACTCCACAACAACATTCTGTTGTCTTTTTTGAAAAAGAAATATCTTCTTTCAATTGGCAATATTTAAAATAAAATTTCCTTACATTTTTAATAATGAATGGTGCATATATTTTGCTAAATACCCCTCAGCAGTCAGACTTCATGTCTATTTATTAAATCAATTGTTTCTGTTTAATGATTTTTAATTTATTCATTTTATCATTTCCCTCTTATTTTGAAAATATTTCACGTTGAATGCAATATTGGCATCATGTGTCAAGCCTATGGCACAGATTGTATTTTGTATTAATGTACTGTGTCTCTGTACTTTATTTCCACTCATGGTGGTTATCAAATTACTAATTAGCTTGAGTTATGTATAAGAAAGTTGATTTTTTTTTTTAAGAAATCGTTCAATAAAACATGAGCTTGACATCACCATCTAGGTTTATTTTCAGATGTCAGTATTTGATCTGAATTATTATAAGAGCAGTGAGATTTTAAATATGAAAAATAGTAACATCTCACAGCATCTTTTCTAATCTACCCTAAGCCATTACTACATGTATCAACTAAATCTAAGCATTCAGACAATGATACAGTCATCTTCTTCCACAGTAGATATAATACAATACTGTAAAATATAGTAAATTTCATTGAATTGTACATTTTCAGAAAATCAATTCCATAGTGAATACTTACATCTCATAAAAAGCCCATCAACTTCCCACACCATGTCACAAAGTATCAACACATTGGAAAAAAAGAGAACAAGGGAGATGGCAAAATTGGTAAAGAGTTTACCATATAAGTGTGAGCATAACAGAATGTGGTATAATATATAAAGTTATGAAGCTAGGTAAAATAATGTTTTTTGAAGTTCCTTAAGTTTTTCAAGCATGTTGTACATAAATTCAATGCATTATAGGGGACTGAGTTGCATTTAACTTATTTTTATTTTTTTAAATTTATTCTTCTCTCATACAATACATAAAGACTCCAATTTCCCCTCCCTCTACTCTTCTCCACCTGCTTCCTCTCCCCCAGATCCATTCCTCTTCCATTTCCCTTCAGAAAATAGGAGGCCTCCCAAAGGATCTACATGAAATGTGACATAATAAATTACAGTATGACTGGACACAAACCCCCATCTCAAGGCAGATGAGGCAATTAGTATGAGTAAGTATGTGCCAAGAGCCGACAAAGTCAGAGACATGCCCACTCCCACTGTTAGGAGTCCCAGAAAAAGACCAAGCTAACAACCACTGCATGTATGCTGAGGACCTAGTGTAGACGCATGCAGCTCTGTGATTCTCTTCAGTCTCTTTGAGCCCCTATGAACGCTTCTTAGTTGATTTGGTGGGTCATGTTCTCATGGTGTCCTGACCTTTGTGGATCCTAAGTCATTCTCCACTTCTTCCATGGGGTTCCAGAGATCCACTAATATTTGGCTGTGGGTCTCTGCATCTATTCCCATCAGTTTCTGGATGAAGGCTCTCTGATGATGGTTGGGCAAGGCACCAATCTATGAGTGTAGGAGAATATCATTAGGAATCATTTTATTGACTAGGTCTCTGAGTATTCAGCCTCCAGTTCCTGGTCATCCAAGCTGTAACCTTTTCAGTTAGAAAATTGCCCACATTCTCTTCTTTGAATATGTAGGTTGTGTTCACTAATTGTTGGGAGTGGTGATTTAGTAAGAGTTATTTTTATACTTGAAAGTTAATCCAATTCTTTTTTTTTTTTTTTTTTTTTTTTGGTTTTTCGAGACAGGGTTTCTCTGTGTAGCTTTGCGCCTTTCCTGATTCTCTCTTGGTAGACCAGGCTGGCCTTGAACTCACAAAGATCTGCCTGCCTCTGCTTCCTGAGTACTGGGATTTAAGGCGTGTGCCACCACCACCACCCAGCCAGTCCAATTCTTATAGTTGGAATGTGTCTATCTAGTGACAACATGCTTTCAACAAAACTGGCTTTTTATGTCAAACTTACATTTAATTATGCGTGTTAATTTATCCATTTTATAACCTATTTTATAACATCTGGATAAGGGCAGAGTTTATTATGACTTTATTAATCATATTAAATACAAAAAAAATTATACCAGGACTCCACAGTTCAAATTTGTTGCACCAATAAAAAGAACTGAGACAAAATGTAATGAAGTTAGAAAGTGTCTCTCAGAGAAAATGTCTAGCCATTTGCTCTTCTTTCACATTTGGTAGATGGCAACATACATTGAGCTAATAGTAGGAGGGATTTTAAGATGTGATCTCTTTCAAGCCTCCACACTATTCGTTTTCCAGTTCCCATTTGATAAAATATTTTAAGTAATTAATTTTGATCTTTTTTATTTTGTATCAACTAATTGCCTCAATATTACAAAAATATGATGCTTTGGGTCAAGATTAAATTAGGAGCATATGGATTCATGTTGACAGTTTTTCTTAATAAAAAAGCATTCATGATTATAAATAAATATAAGTAGATTATAGTTGGAGTTTTTCTGTCTGGCCCAGTCAGGACAAATCTCTCTTACCCACCAGTCCCACAGTCGCTGAGACCCAACCAAGAAAGCACACAAAAACTTATATTGCTTACAAACTGTGTGGCCGTGGCAGGCTGCTTGTTATCTACCTTTTCTATCTTAAATTAACCCATTTCTGTTAGTCTATACTTTGCCACATGGCTTGTGGCTTACCAGTGTCATTACATGTTGCTTTTCATGGCGGCGGCTGGCAGTGTCTCCCCAGCCTTCTACTTCCCAGAATTCTCTTCTCTCTTGTCCCGCCTATACTTCCTGCCTGGCCACTGGCCAATCAGAACTTTATTTACACAGAGCGATATCCACAGCAGTAGATAGTTACTGAAGATGTGAAAACTTGTTAGAAAAACAAACCTTAAAATGAAAACTTTATTTTATTTTTCTTGTTTAGAAGCTAGCATACAAAGTAATATGTTTCACTGTTCCATTTTCATACACTATGTTTTTCTTCTGTACAATATTTTCCCCATCCATCCTTTTCACACTTCCATCCTCATAAGTCAATAATGGGCTAATGAAGAGAAACCCTCCAAAAGAATAAATACATGTGGCTAACAAATATTTTTTTAAAATGTACAAAATCTTTAGCATCAAAAATGAAAATTAAAAGCACTTTGAGAGTTCCTTTCATCCAGTCAGAATTGGAATGATTAAGAAAATAGAACACAATTGCTGGTAAGGATGTGGAGGTAAATTGCAAATTTATTTGGCTTATCCATTTTCAATCCACATTTAAATATCAGTTTCCTCTATGTGAGAATAAGATATATGACTATTTAGATATACATTCATTTTAATGATACAAATAAGATTAAGTGTGTGTCTTTAAAAATATCTATGGAATATTAGTGTTTCAAATGTAATTATTAGTGATGGCATGTACAAGCATCCATTTTTTACATCTTCAATGAATTATACAATAACTTAATTGAAAGTTTTGAGATTTTTGCTTTTTTAAATTAATTGATTTACTTAATTTCCATTTATATTTCAGTTTCCCCTCCCTCCTTTCCTCCTATTCCTTCCTCCCACCTCTCCTCTGCCCCTCCCCTCTCAGTCTATCACTCCTCTCTTTCTGTTCTAAAAGAGGCAGGCTTCCCATGGGTAACAGCAATGCATGGCTTATCAAGTTGTCATAAAACTAAGTACCTCTCTTTGTAGTTAGGCTGGGCAAGACAATGGAGTATGAGGAAAAGGTTCCCCTAAGAGGCAGTCATAGCTTTAGAAACAGCCCCTACTCCCATTGTTAGTAATTCTGCAAAAAGACCAAGCTACACAACAGACATGTATATGTAGAGGGCTTAGGTAGGTCCCATGCAGGCTTGCTAGCTGTTGCTTCAGACTCTTTGAGTTCCTATGAGCCAGGTTAGCTGTTTCTGTGTGTTTTCTTGTGATGTCCTTGACCTTTCTGGCTCCTACAATCTTTCCTCCCTCTCTTTAGCAGGTTTCCCTGAGGGAGGACTAATGTTTGGTTGTGGGTTTCTGTATCTGTTTCCATTAATAACTGGATGAAGGCTCTCTGGTGACAATTGGAGTAGTCACTACTCTGATCACAAGGGATGGCCAGTTCAGGTTACATATCCATAATTGCTGAAAGTCTTAGCTGAGACCATCCTTGTAGATTCTTAGGAGTTTCTCTTGCATCCAGTTTCTACCTAACTCAAAATGCCGCCACTTTCTAGTCATCTGTTTTATTACTTTCCTCCTCCTGATCCCTCAAGTTTCCATGACCACCTGACCACAGTCTACCCAGGAGATGTCTTCTATTTCTCCTTCCCATTGAGATCCATATGTCTCTCTTGTGCCCTTCTTGTTAGCTAGCCTTTCTGGGTCTGTGGATTGTAACATGGTTATTCTTTATAGCTAATATCCACTTATAAGTGTGTGCATATCATGTTTGTCTTTCTTGGTCTGGGTTACCTTACTCAGGCTGACTTTTATCTAATTCCATTCATTTTCCTGAAAATTTTATGATGCCATTGTTTTTAACAGCTGAGTAACACTCCATTGTGTAAATGGACCACATTTTCCTTATCCATTCTTTGTTTGAGGGGCATCTAGGTTGTTTCCAGGTTGTGGCTATTATGAATAATACTGTTGTGAACATAGATGAGCAAATGTCCTTGTGATGTGATTGAGAGTCCTTTGGGTATATGCCCAAGACCTGGGTCTTGAGGTAGAAGGATTCCCAAATTTCTGATGACAATTTCTGAGAAACTGCCATACTGATTCCAAAGTGACTGCACAAGTAAGCACTCATACCAGCTTCGAGAGGTCTCATCTCATTTATTGTCCATCTTAGTGTCTATTCTACTGGTGTCCTATTCAGGAAGTTGTCTATTGTGCCAAAGCTTTCATCCATCTTCTGATATCTGTTCAAATTTCTTTCTTTGAAATTTCAAACAGGTTTTTCACTTGCTTGATTAGAGTTACCCCAAGACATTTTATTGTTTGTGCTTGTTGTGAAGAGTATTCTTTCCCTGATTTCTTTCTCAGCCCTTTTATCCTTTGATTATAAGAGGGCTACTGGTTTTTGTTTTTTTTTTTTTTTGAGTTAATCTTGTATCCAGATACTTTGCTCAAAGTGTTTATCAGCTGTAGGAGTTTCCAGGTAGAATTTTGAGGGTCATTTATGTATATTATCATGTTATCTGCAAATAGTGAACCTTTGACTTCTTTTCCAACTTTTATTCACTTGATCTCTCTTTTTTTTTTTTTTGTCTTTTTGCTCTAGCTAGAACTTCAAGTACTATATTGAATAGAAATGGACAGCCTTGCCTTGTTCCTAATTTTAGAAGAATTGATTTGAGTTTTTCTCCATTAAATTTGATATTAGCATTTGGCTTACTGCATATTGCTCTTTATTATATTTAGGTATGTCCCTTGTACGCTTGATCTTTCTAGGACTTTTTGTTATGAAGGGTTGTTTGATTTTGTCAAAGGCCTTCTCGGCATCATGTATTTTTTTTTTCTTTCAGTTTCTTTATATGATGGATTACATCGACAGATTTCTGAATGTTGAACCATCCCTGAGTCTCTGGGATGAACCCTACTTGGTCATGGTGGATAACCTTTTGGAAGTGTTCTTGGATTCAATTTGCCTCTATTTTATTGAGTATTTTTGTGTCAATGTTTATGAGTGAAATTGATCTATTACTTTCTTTTTTGTTGTTGTTGAGTCGTTGTGTGGTTTGGTTTTAGGATGACTGTGGCCTTATACAAAGTATTTGGTATTGTTCCTCCTGTTTCTATTTCATGGAATAATTTGAGGAGTACTACTATTAGCTCTTCTTTAAAAGTCTGGTAGAATTCTATGCTGAAACCATCTGGCCCTGGACCCTTATTGGTTGGGAGAGTTTTAATGGCTGCTTCTATTTCCTTTTGAGGTATATGTATGTTTAAATTGTTTTTCTGATCTTGGTTTTATTGTGGAATGTATTATTTATCAAGAAATTTGTCCATTTCTTTAAGATGTTATGTTGTGCCCTTTTTTTTCATTTTTGAATTTTCTATTTGGATATCCTTTCTCTGCCTTTCAGTTAGTTTAGATAAGGGTTTTTTCATCTTGTTGATTTTTTAGAAGAGTCAACTCTTTGTTTCATTGATTCTTTGTATTATTCTGTTTCTATTTTCTTGTTTTCAGTCCCCAAGATGATTATTTCCTGCTGTCTAGTCCTTTTGTGTGTGTTTTCTTCTTTTCATTCTAGAGCTTCCAGGTGCACTGTTAAGACATTAGTGTGACATTTCTCCAAATTCTTTAGGAAGGTGTTTAGTGCTATAAACTTTCTTCTTAGCACTGCTTTCATTGTGTCTCATTAGTTTGGGTATATTTTGCATTCATTTTCATTGAATTTTAGGAACTCTTTAATTTCTTTCTTTATTTGTCCCTTGACTCAGTGGTAATTCCAATGAGAGCTGTTCAGTTTCCATAAATTCACAGGTTTTTTTGTGGTTTGTGTTGTTATTGAAGCCCATCTTTAATCCATGGTAATCTGATAAGATATAGGGGTTATTTCAATTTTTTGCATCTGTTAAGACTTGCTTTGTGACTGAATATATGGTCAATTTTGAAGAAGGTTTCATGAGGTGCTGAGAAGGTATATTCTTTGATGTTGGTGAAACATTCTGTAGATATCTGTTAGGTCCATTTGAGTTATGAGAACTGTTTGTTCCATCATTTTTCTGTTTAGTTTCTGTCTAGACAACCTGTCCATTGGTGAGAGTGGAATGTTTAAGTCTCCCACTTTTAATATGTTGTATTCAATATGTGATTTAAGCTTTAGAAATTTTTCTTTTAGAAATGTGGGTGCCGGGATTGGGGATTTAGTTCAGTGATAGAGTGCTTGCCTAGCAAGCGCAAGGCCCTGGGTTCAATCCTCAGCTCCACATACCAAAAAAAAAAAAAAAAAAAAAGAAATGTGGGTGCCCTTGTATTTGGTGCATAGATGTTTAGAATTGAGATTTCATCTTTGTGGAATTCTACTCTGAAGAATATGAAATGTCCTTCTCCATCTGTTTTTACTTTTCTGGTTTCAAGTTAATTTTGTTAGATATTAGAATAGCTATACCAGCTTGCTTCTTAGGTCCAAAAATATATTTTTCCAACTGTTTACTCTGAGGTAATGTCTGTCTTTGATGTTGAGATGTGTTTCTTGTATGCAGCAGAAAGATGGATCCCATGTTCATATCCATTGTGTTATCATGTATATTTTTATTGAGTCCATTGATATTTAGAGATATTAATGATCAGTGTTGTTAATTTATTTTGTTGTTGTTGTTATTGGTGGTGGGTATAGTGTGTGTATGTGTGTGTTTCCCACTGGTGTTGGAATATTTATTGCCTGTGTTTTTGTGGGTGTAGCTAACATCCTTGGTTTGGAGTTTTCCTTTTAGTACCTACTGTAGAGCTGGTTTTGTGGGTAGATGTTGATTAACTTTGACTTTGTAAGGAAATATCTTGTTTTCTACACCTATGGTGATTGAAAATTGTGTTGGGTAGTAATTTTTGTCTTTTACATTACAGAGAAGCAAAAAGAAAATGGAAGTGTATAAACCATAGTAATATTGTCATTTATTTTTTCAAATTTCTATTCACATTTATTTGTTTTACTCCATACCTATTTCAATTTTATTTAGTATAATTCACTTTACATACATATTAAAATAAGTAAATTCAAAATCAAAATTTTGTGATTATCTATACTTTAAATATTTTACAATACTTTGAAAGCATAGAAGAATGAAAAAATCAAGTCTGCTCACTTGGCTGCCTGTCAAACAACCCACCAATTGTGTCCCTCTATGAAGTTAAAGAACTTGCATTCCTGGAACTTCTGTAGGCACCCCCACAGCAAGTCCACCACCTCACTTAACAAGACACAATGGGACCAATTGCTGTCATATGCCCTTGTCCCCAGGCAGTTGTTAATTTCATTCACCTCCACCTGAGAACAGTATGGCATCCAGTTCTTTACCTTAGGAGCACAGCCCACACCTCCCAACTGTGACCCAGGTCCATGATACCTAAGGGCCCTTCACAGACTTCTGAAGATCAAGAGCAAGTTGCTTCTAATCCTACAGAAGTTTTGCTCCTGTGCTCAGAAGTTTTACCTGTTACAGCTGCGCTAAGAGTTTTTCTAACACCACATTCCTACGTTAACACAGAGTGGTTCCATGATTAAATAGCAAACATAATTTCATCAATTCAGAATCTGACAAGTTGGGGTTACAACAAGCAAAATCCCAACACTCATTCCTCAAAGATGAGGTCTTATGAAATACCATCAATGACCTAAGTTCAGATGATGAGATTTCATCCCAAAACTACAAACAACATGAGTAAACATGACAATACATTCCTTCTGAAAATTAACACCTCCACCTCCATTTTAATGTTCCCTGGGAAAAGCAATGTGTAATAATTTCAATTTAGCAATTATAAGTATATTCAAGGAATTTGAAATTTATGCAAATAAATGCCTGAATGATGACTGTGAAACCACAAACATTTGAATAAAATAATGAAAGCAATTCTTCATCAATAGATTTTTATCAAGCAGAAGAGAGAAAATCAGATTTGGGAGACAAGTTGGAGGAAGGGATAAGAACATGCAATCAAAGAAAATGTAATGCTCTATGTCATATAATAATAAAAACAATAAATGTACAGAACAAAGAAAGTATATCACTAAGCTGCAAGAGAATGGTAAATCTAAATAAGAAAAAAAATAAACAATCAACCCAGTGATTGAACATGAAGGAACTTGAACATTATAAAAACCAAACCTATGGATCACATTTGGAAAAAAAATAAAAAGAAAAGGAGAAGAAACCCAGTAAATATCAAAGAAAAAGAAAGAAAAACATTTCACATGTAAGGAAGTGAATGCCTATAAGATGTGACAGTTACACAAATCACTAAATAGAGAACACCAGTAAAGATCTTCACCAACCACATAGAAATGTAAATGCAATGGAACAGAAAAAATTAAATGGGATAGAGGATAGGAGTACAGAGGAAAAAATGTAGAGAAGGATAATGCACATTAAGGACTTTTGAAAAACTCATGGAAAATCACTAGTGTAGAAGCTTTCCTAAATATGTACATATATATAGATAAAAGTAGTTTAAATGGAGTTATCCTATAACAGGGGCACAATAACCTACTAGACACCATATGCTGGCCAATTTGTAGTAGTAATAGTAACTCACAAATATTACACTATACTACGGTTTTAGTTACTTTTCTGTTTCCATGATGAAATACTTTACCCAGGGCAACTTATAAAGCAAAACATTTAATTTGGGGTTCATGGTTCTATAAGGTTTAAGTTCATGACCATCACTGCAGAAAACATGGCAGTAGGCATGCAGGCATAAAACTGCAACAGGAGCCAAGAACTTACATCTTGAGACACAACCACAAGGCAGAGAATCAACAGGAGATGGTGTGGCCTCTTGAAACTTCAAAGCCTGCCCCTAAGTGAAATACCTTCTCCAACAAAGCCACCCCACCTAATATTTCACAAACAGTTCCTTCAACAGAGGACCAAACATTCAAATATATAAGCTTTTGGAGGCCATTGTCATTCAAAGCACAATTACTTTTCTTCCTGTTTACCCTCCAAATCTTGATTTTAAGACCCCATTGCTAAAGACACCACATACTTGAGTCATGGGATGTGAGTAAACTAAGCAGGTACTTATCTGGAAGCTTCATTTCTACTGGTATAGTGCTGAAAGGTGCTGGAAAGATACCAGTAAAGAAATCTTGTTTTTTACTTTTTTTCTTTTTTCTTTTTTCTTTCTTTTTTCTCAGCAGTTAATCATGTGGGCTACAATAACAACTGCTCTTTCAACATAAGCCCACTGTGCAATCATGGCATGGATGTCATTGTTGTAACTGACCACATCTTGATTGAATTAAGAACACAAGATAGAGTCAGTCACTCAGGTGGCATTAATTTTGAAGGCATGGCAGGGTCTTGAATAACAGAGTGCCAGAATCGGAGTCCCTGAGCAGTAGCATGGAGAGGTAACTGATGATGGTTGCAGAAGAAGACCAAGCTTTAAGGAGTCATGGACAGTAGGAATCCCTAAGGAAAGTGGAGGAGAACCTTGTTGGTGAAGGTGCAAGGAAGTTGTAGACACCCCAGCAGTTTAAAGATGTCAGTACCATGGATGACCATCAGTGACAGGAACAGTGTAAAGAAAGCCTGAGCCATCAAGAAACAATGTTGTGTGCTACGAACAGCAGTGCTGGAGAAGCAGAGTCCCTTGAAACCCAGAGGACCAAAAGTCAGCCCTAGATGTCAAGGACTGAACTTTTTTTGTAGTGCTGAACTTTGTTTTGCTTTGAGTATACTGTGACTATTCTCTTGTTATTCTCTGTTGAAATAAAATAGCATTTAATATATTTTAATTTTGCTAGAACCTACAGTTTTAGGAGCGTGGATATTTTACAGAAACATTGCAGTTTTTAGTGAGAATTTGAACTTTCAAGAAGATTGCAGTTTTAGAGAGACTGAATATTTTAGAGAAGATTGAACTTTAAAAGTTACTTTGGATGTCTTAAAGATATTGTATTTTAAAAAGTATTTGAATTTTAAAAACTTTTAAAAATGTTTTATATTTTAGTATCAGTGTGAAAATGAGTTCTTGGGGATGGACAAGAGAAGGAAAGTTATGGTTTAACAGTGATGTGTTTGTGTATAAAGTTTACAAGGGTTTAGTTGTTCTGGCTAGTTTTATGTCAACATGTCACAAGCTAGAGACATTTTGGGAGAAGGAATATCAATTGAGAATATGCCCACATCATATTGGCCTGTGGGCAAGCCTTTTTTCTTAGTTGATAACTGTTGCAGGATGGCCCAGTTTAATGTTTAATGTGGGTGGTGCCATCCCTGGGCTGGTGGCCCTGGATGCTATAAGAAGACTGAGCGAACCATGAGGAGCAAGATAGCAATCAGTAGTCTTCCTTGATTCCTGCATCAGCTTCTGCCTCTAGGTTCCTGCCTTGAGTGTCTGTCCTGATTTCCCTGGAGGACTGACTGTGATGTGGAAGTGTAATTAAAACAGACTTTTTCTCCCCAGGTTGCTTTTGGCATGGTGTTTATCATACCAATATGAACCTTAACTGAGGAGCTATTGGTAATGTATAGCTGCTGGGAAATGAGTCAATTTTCTTTAAAGATGTGCCTCTGGTAGGTGGACCAGGTGCAAAAACAGACCCTACTAACAAGATTATTTGGAAACTCACATTAGACTAGATACTTAATAAAGAACAAAAAAGAGACAAGGACATTGGATAGGTAGAGAAGTTGGGGTAAGGGAGTGAAAAATGATCAAAATACAGAGTATAAAATTCTTGAATAATTAATAAACATTTTATTAATTTTTCCTTTCATCACATATCAAGTAGCTAATGATTCTAATGCTTTGAATTGTTAAAAATGATTACTCATTGGAAATAGTAAGCAATTAGTAAGTAAACAGAAATAATTACATTAAGAAATCAGATGTGATGCCGGGCAGTGGTGGCATATGCCTTTAATCTCAGCACTTGGGAGGCAGAGCCAGGCAGATCTCTGTGAGTTTGAGGCCAGCCTGGGCTACAGAGTGAGTTCCAGGAAAGGTGCAAAGCTACACAGAGAAACCCTGTCTCGAAAAAACAAAAACAAAACCAAACATCAACAACAAAAAGAAATCGGATGTGATTAAAATAAAAGACACAGAAGAATGATACAAATATGAAAATTTATCATTATCATTTAATTGTAATTCATAGCCAGAATGAATATCATATCTCAAGCTTTCACTAAAATGGGGATATGAGCCATGGTCAGTGGCTCTGTGAGTATTATTAAGATTATAAAATAGAGAAATAATCTTGCAACAAGTAGATCTCCCTTGTGTCGCAGCTGGGCCAGTGAACTAAGAGCAGAATGAATACACAGGCAACACAGGCAATTCAGTAGTTCTTACTGTTGGTTAGTGTTCAGTGAAATTCCCCTGCTTGTTTCCTCTTTTTCTCTGTTAAGTGCTAGGAACGTAACTCAGTTATAGGGCATTGGCCAGTATCTGCAGGACCTTGGTGTATGAAAAAAAATGCCCAAGCACTGTTGAGAAATCCTCTTTTATTGAAAAATTATTTGCTCTGTATATAGAGGTGAGCATTGAATTAACACACAAAAATTAATAATTGTAAGTATGTCTCTTTATTATATTTGCTTAATAAGGATGATTAAACTGAACACAAAAGTATGACTTGATTGCTTGATCAAAAACCCAATAAATGTCATCTCATATATCAGATCTTTAACAATAATTCTCCTGTGAGCACAATTTAAGTTTCATCAACCACAGTTCTGTCCTTTTTAGAATCTGTGATGACAACTCATTTACAGTTTCCTGTTCTCATGTAGTCATGAGCAAAACTTACAGACTGTATTTTAAGTTTTTGTTCTACTAAAGTTATAGAATCCTTGCCGATTTTTGTTCATTTGCTTAAGCACAGAGGGAGGAGATTCTTAGAATTCCTCCATGGCCAAAGAAGTAAAAATGTTCTAAACTTTTACTGCTCATAACAAGTTGAGCTTTCTGCAGTTCTAAGAGTTAGAACAAACTCAGTGGAAGTTTCAGGTTACTGGCTGAACTCTGAAATAGCAAATATTGCCACTACAGAAATAAGTTACTGTCACTGGGGACTGCCAGATGAATAGACTAACATTTGAAGGCGTATCAGGGAATCAGAAAACCATAGCTAAAGCCTGACCAAAAAATTTGTTTCATAAAAAGAGAAATAAATAAGTAGAGTGAAATAATTGTGCTAACATGCTTCGTTTTCCAAAGCAGTTTGTGCACAACACTGTTCATGTATATTTTTTTTAACATTTGAAATAAAGCATATCTCAGTCCGAAAAATACATAGCATAAAGTAACAGAACTGAACCTGAATTCCAACACTGTGGAGCTTTTTGTTAATTTGCTTTAAAGATAGACGTTTATAAGCATTCAGAAGTATCTAGTATACTCCTTATTATATAAAATTTGGTGAATAAGTGTTGTGCACTATATAAAATAAGTATGAATTGAGTATTTATACATTCAGTTACATATTATTATTTAAAACAATTTTAAAGCCCAACCTTTAAATTTTAAGTCTTTATCCTAAAGTACAATTATGCTTATAAGGTCTCAGATGTCCAATTCATTAATTTTTCAGTCTTTTTAAAAACTCAAAGTGCACTTCACATGACCATTAATTTTATCACAAGTAAATGATGTTTAGTCATCTTATATGGACACCCTTATATTTCTTGAAAGAAACGTTTACATTTCATATTTATGTAATTGTGATTGATCCCTTTTCTGAGTGAGCTGCAAACAGTCCAAGGATATTGCAGTCGATAAAGGTATTTGACTCATCATTTGCATTCTTCATGCCTATACTATACATTATTTATTTCAAGATAAAATTTTGATATTTGTAATCTATTATGTAACTATCTTTACAATAATAATTTAGAGAACTTCTATGTTTGACTGGTTCCATTTTTCATGACCACTTCTTTTTCATATGTATTTATTCATTTATTGGTTCTTAATTTTCTAGCTTTTCGAACTCATGCATATAAGTTTACTTGCATTGCTGTTACAAAATGCAAAATAGCAGGTTGTGTTAAATATCAGTAACATGGGATAATTCTGTAAGATAACAGGCCAAGGGCAAGATACTAAAGGCTCCAGAGTACAGTCATGTATATGTGCAGTGTCTCTCCTTGCTGCTTGTTGATGACTAGACTCCTTTCCTCCCATCCAGTCCTGTCCCCTCCCTCCTTCTCTTTCCTTGCCCCTCCTCGCCTCTTCTTTCCTCTTCTCGACTCCCTTCTTCTCTCCTGTCCTCTTCCCTCTCATTCACGCCCCTCCCTTCCTCTCCTTTTAATTCCCTTCACTTTTACTTATTTTGTTTTTTAACCTCTCACTTCTTCTCCTCTCCCTTATTTCCTTTATTCTACCCTTCCTCTTCATTCTTTTCCTCCTCCCTCCTTCTCTCCTTTCTCCACTTCTATGCTATTATCTTCTCTTAGCCACGTATTACTTACTCATCATTTTATGGACAACAATATTTAAAGTTCACATGAAGTTAATATACAATAGTTATCATACTTTTGATTTGAATTTATTCGTTTTTAAATTTGATTTTATTTTGACAGGATTTTATTATGACTTGAATGTTCAGTAGAAGAGGACAGCATCACATTGAATTCATCACTTGTATTGGATAACTTATTAGACACAGTTGCTTTTGATGCATTATAATGGCAGGACAGAGAAATTATGCCAGCAATTTGAGTTTCTTCTGTCCTTTCACAGACACAAGTTTGTTTTTTTAATGGGATTTCATTATTGTGATGACTTGATTGAGTCTTAACTATCTAGTCCCCACCTCTGAGGACCATCAACAAGTCTGTTCTAATGGCATATACCTATCTTAGTACTCAGAGTGATGAGGCAAGAGGATTAATGAGAGTTGAAGGCTAGCCTGGTCAATGCAAAGCACTCCAGGTAATCTTGGGCTGTATGGAAAAACCCATTCACGCCAATAAAAGAAACAAACACAAATGGTCATCAATACATGAATAAACAGATTGTTTCTAACATATGGTCTGTGAATTCCTGACACTATATAAGAAATAAAATTTGTTTAGTAGATACGTAAATAAATATGCATTTAGATTATTGTGTTGTTTCTTAAACATTGACTCAAAACAATAGAGACAGAAAAAGGTCAAAGATTAGACTGCATTACCATTGAATGTTTGTCAACAGGCACTGTCAACACAGTAAAACTGCAATCCATAAAACAATGAAATCCACAAGTGATAATACAAACAAATATCTGAAAATGGCGTGGTATAAAAGTGCATAGACTGAATGTGTCTTCTCAAAGTTGTAGGTTAAAACATAATTCCCAACTTTATGGTTTTTGGACAGTCTTTAAAAGGTAATTAGGGGTTGAAGATTTCCCCTAAATAATGTTAACCGTTTTTTTTTTGTTTGTTTGTTTGTTTTGTTTTTTAAAGTAGATCTGGAGACCCTCTGCCCTTTTACCTTGTCAGAACTCATGAGAAGACAATTATTTATGGAGCAAAAAGGAAGCCCTCCAAATCTGCAGGCACCTTGACTTTGTATTTTCAATCCCTATAACAGTGAGAAACAAAATCTATGTTTATAATCCCATATACACATATTTTTCTATAGTATCCCTAACAAAATAAAGTCAAAAAGGAAAAAGGAACATTACAATAACATTATGAGAAGAGATACTCCAAAAATGCTTTAGATAAATAGAGAAAAGCTTTCATAAAATTGTTATATGTAGACCGGGCAGTGGTGGCATGCACCTTTAATCCCAGCACTCGGGAGGCAGAGCCAGGTGGATCTCTGTGACTTCAAGGCCAGCCTGAGCTACCAAGTGAATTCCAGGAAAGGTGCAAAGCTACACAGAGAAACCCTGTCTCGAAAAACAAAAACAAAACAAAACAAAAAGATTGTTAGATGTATGTATTTATATATAATGTATATAAATGTGTGTGTTGTGTAATCATAGTACATATAAAGATGATAAATTACTTTTCTATTACCATAAAATGTGTAATTCAGCATCTCACAGTTTCCCTAGTCAAGAGTCTGAGAACAGCATAGTTAGATCTTTTGTTGGGTGTTTCACTATCTAGAATCAAAGCTGTAGCTGGAGTTGCATCAGGTGAGGTTCAGGGTACCCTCTCAAGCCCATGTAGCATTTAACTGAATTCACTTACTTGCAGTTGCAGAAGATACATGATACCACTTTTTTAAAGCCAGAAAACTAGTTTGTATTACCTCTCCATTTTGTTAAGAGGTACATCTGTTTAGCTCTGACTCATCTAAAATAATCTTTCATTTTATGAACTCATAGTCAACTGATTAAGAACCTTGATAATATCTTTCTAAATCTGCCTTGTTCTCACAATAGTATAAACTAATTCCAGAAGAAAGATCCTTAATATTCATGTGATCCATCCGCTCACAGGGTGATGACTTTTCATTGCATTGCACAGGAAGGCAATTCATGTGTGTGTGTGTGTGTGTGTGTAGGTGTGTTTGTGTATGTGTGCATGTGTATGTATCATATGTACATTTGTTCTTGCTATTGGGGCTTCTTATTATGCCTAACACATTAACTCATAGCTATTAGTCATTAAACAAAAATGTAACAAATCTATATAAAATATTTAATATGCATTCAAAGAAAAATTATGTTTGGAAAGATATTTTATATCAAGAAAATTGATTTGTATTTACTGGTTGTAGGAATTGAAATTGCCACAAATACCTATAAAGTGTTATAACAGAATGTAATAAACTTAAATAAATGTATATATCATGACCATGAGGACATACTATACTCCTGTATCTGTAGATAAGAATTTCTAGAAAAAATATATTGTGCTACTTTCTTTTTACATAGGACAGAGACAGAATCAATATTTAGAGGATTATTTGGTTCCTTTTTGTAGATGTAGTGGTCATTGAAGGAAATTTTGTTAATTTTGCATGCTTTTGGAGCTGATGAACTAATTTTCTTAAAAGTCATTGAACCATATATTTATCATTTTTTTATTTTTCATATAGCGTTAATTTAAGTCAATTCTTTTTAATTTAAGGTAAACAAGTAGAGATAATTTTACTTATCATGTAATTTTATCTCTTAATTTTCTTCTTGGCTTATTGCTATATCTAGTGATTTGAGCACAAATTTATAAATGAATGGGGAGAGTATACACTCCTGTATTGTTTGCTACTTTTAATTAGTTCTTTGAAAGTTTCATAAGACATGTTTTGATTATATTTACCTGTCCTTCATGCAGCTGTTCTCAATGCTCCCATTTCTATACCTAACCAATTCTGTATCTTATATATTTTTAAACATTCAGGATCAATTTGTGCCCTACAAACATTCTTGAACCTTTGGTCTTCCTCCAGAAAGTGGTTGATAATCAGAAGCAACTCCATTTTTAAAGCAAATTGTATCAACATCTTCTAGCAGCTGAAAATTGCCAACAATCCCATGACTAGTGGTGGGATTATGAATTAAATTACTTACTCCATGCTCAAAGGTGGTATCACTTAGGCACGCATAGATTTTGTATGTGCTGTCTCCACTGCTCTGACTTATCATGTAGTTGGTAGGATGTGTTCAGAAACTATATTTTCTTTGTAGTCATTCACAGACTTTGATTCTTAAACTCTTTCTGTTTCCCCTTTACAGTATCCCTTGAGTCTTTGGATAGGGCTAAGGGGATATATATGGGATATATGTTCCTTTATGGGATGAGCATTTGCTGTTTCTTAGTCCCTGCACATTGGTCAGTTGTGGATCTCTATATTGATCATCATCTACTGCAAAAAAAAAGTTTCCAAGTGAGGATTAAGAGAGCATTTTATCTATCCTTATAGCAATAAGTCATTAGTAGTCAGTTCAATAAAATAGTATGTTTACTTATTGTTTTAATAGTAGAATGCTCTCCCTAGATTATCATATGTTCTTAGCCTAATAATGATGGTTTCGTCTTGTAAAGCAGGTCTTAAATACAATCAGAAAGTTGTTGGTTACTCATTCAGTGTTTGTGTCATTAGTCTATCAGTGGGCAGGTCATGGCAGGCCAGCTCACATGGTTCACAGCTATGTATAATGGATGATTTTGTTTCTCCACCAGTAGCTTATATATCATTTTCCACTAGAATAAAAGCTAGCCATTTGGGATGACATGCACCATCCAAGTACTGCAAAAGCAGTAATCCATTCCTGACACTGGGATTTTATTCATTAGCATCTTAGATCTAGTAAGGACATTGTTACTCTGATTTCAATAGAAATCCTGTGACTTTTCTGAATTTAGGATAATGTTTACTGTGGTTTTATCATATCTTAACTTTATTGTGTTTATGTATGCTGACTTCTAGGAACGCAAGCTATTTTTGATTTTTACCAAAGACTTTTTCTGAATCTAAGATGCCATAGGATTTTAATGAATTAAACCCTTTTATGTGATTAATTACATTTGTCAGCTTATGTATATTGAACTACCACTGCCCCACTATAATTAAACAAACTTGATCATGGTAGATTATCTTTTTGATAAATGTCTGTATTTGGTTTTCAAGTACTATACTGAAGATATTTGCATACATGTTCTTGTATCTTTGTTGGGTCTTGCTATTAGAGTAATGATGACTTTTTAGAAGGAGTTTGAAAGTGCTAATTTTTTTTAAAATCACAGTCTACATAATGTTACTTGTATGTATGTTTTCAGAGTTGATTATTTGGTATTGGATGACCAAAGGGTGTGCTCTTCCCTTAGGAAGGCTATTTCTTTCTAATTCAGCATTCCTTAGATTTTGTAGTTCTTTGTTGTAGTTCTTTGTGTAGGGTTGAGGCGTGCTCAACTTTTTCCTGCCTACATTGGCATGTCTGTGGGTATCATCTTTGTTTGGTTCAAGTTTGGGCTATCATGTTATAGAGACTTTATGGGTATAGTTTCTGATATTACTAAGAACCTTAGTAATATATACATAAATATAAAATCACATATGTATGCTATAACAATTAATGGAAAAATACAGTTAATAAAAAAGTGGGGGGTTAGACCTTAAGAATTTAGAGGGAGAAAATGAAAAGGAGATATGTTTATAATTATGTTATAATCTCAAAACTAAAAGAAAATTAAAAAATCGAGATCTAGTCTTTGTTATTAAAAAGATTTTTAGGAATGTATTTATTTATTTGTGTGTAAGTTTGAGTGTATGAGCACATGTGAGTGCAAGTATGCCTGCATCAGCATAGGCTAGAAGACAAAAGGTATCCATCTCCATCACTGTACACTTAATCCTTTGAGACTTACTCTATCTCTGAACTTAGGGTTCACATTTTCTGAGATAGGATGGAAGGCAAACTCCAGTTATTCTACATATTCCCTTCTTGGAGCAGGATTTGGAGGCATGTGTGAGGAATTTTGACTTGTTATGTGAGTGCTGGGATCTGAACTACAGTGTTCCTGATTGTACAGCAAGGCTTTTAACCATTAAGGTATCTCCACACTCTATCTCTCAGAGTCTTACAAAAAATGTCTTTTCTCATCATTTTTATAATAAATTTTTGTCTATAATATTATAGATATGTAATATCTAATACTTCAGAAATAGAATGTCCCATTTACTATTCAGACCATTTCTTGTATGTTTGCTACACACACACACACACATACACACACACACACACACCCCTGAGTACAAATGGTCAAGGGAATAAATTGATTTTTTTCTATTATTTTACTGAGGGGAATTTGTTCACATTGGACTGGTATAATATAGGATAATTTAACCAAAATCCTTTATGATTTTTATATATTCATTTGTTTCTAATGTTTTGTTTTAATAACAAATTTGAAAAGTATTAAAATAAGATTTTGTTATTTTTTTAAAATGCATTATCCTCAACATTCAATGTACTTCCATTCCAATTACAATTCAATTATTTGTATGCTTGGAAGTTATTTTTCTAGTTTCCATGGGTTTCTTGTTCTTGATTCCTATAATATGGCACTAAAATATCAAAACAAAGAATAAATTATTTTACAATTTTGTATTTAATAAGATACTGTTTGGGTCCTAGAATATGGTCTGCTTTTAGAGAAAGTATAAATGTACTCCTGAAAGTAATGTTTATTCTATAATGTAACATAATGTATATTCTGTAGATTGCTATTTGCTACTTGATCCTTAGTGTAGTTTAACTCAGATTTTTTGGTTTTAGCTTGCATACCATATCCAATGATAAGAGTAAGTTATTTGAGTCACCAAATCCTACTATATCCAGATCTATTGAAGTTTTATACCCAATAGTATTGGTATTATAAATTGAATACCAAAATTTTATTGCATATGTTTGTAACTACTCTAGTTTATTTATCAGAGTTGTTTTTCTTCTTACTAACACGTAGTGCTGTTTGTTTATCCCTTCAGACTAATTTTGACTTAAAATGTACTTTATCACGTATGAAAATACCTATACTAGTTTGTCCATAACTTCCATTACTTGATAGAAACTTGATAAATTTAATTGTAGCCTTTGAATTTTAGTCAGTTGATATCTCTGTAAGTGAGGTGTATTGCTAAGAGAAAATAGATAATTGCATTATGTTTTTTTTAAATTTTTTTCTTAATTATTATGTGTTTTAAATTTTATACATCAGCCATGGGTTCCCCTGTCCTCCCCACTCCCGCACCCACCCCCACCTTCCCCCCAGCCCCTCCCCTCCATTCCCATGTCCTCCAGGATCAAGGCACCCCCGGGGATTCATTTAAACCTGGTGGATTCAGTACAGGCAGGTCCTCTCACCTCCTTCCAGACTGAGCAAAGTGTCCCTGTGTAAGCCAAAGGTTTCAAACAGCCAGCTCATGCACTAAGGACAGATCCTGGTCCGACAGACTGGGTGCCTCCAAAGCAGATCAAGCTATTCAATTGTCTTACTTATCCAGAGGGCCTGATCCAGCTAGGGGATCCACAGCCTTTGGTTCATCATTCATGTGCTTCCATTTGTTTGGGTATTTGTCCCTGTGCTTTTTGCAATCTTGGATTCAACAATTCACGCTCTTGCAGACCCTCCTCTTTCTCGACATTTGGACACCTGGAGCTCCACCAGGGGCCTGGCTGAGGATCTCTGCATCCATTTCCATTAGTTATTGGATGAGAGTTCCAGCACGACAGTTAGGGTGTTTAGCCATCTGATCACTGGACTAGGTCAGATCAGGCTTTCTCTCGACCATTGCCAGCAGTCTATAAAGGATGTATCATTGTGGACTTTTGGGGACCTCTCCAGCACTCTGCCTATTCCTGTTCTCATGTGGTCTTCATTTATCATGCTCTGTTATTACTCGTTCTCCCTTTCTGTTCTTGATCCAGCTGGGATCTCCTGCCCCCCTAAGCTTTCTTTCCCTCAAATCTTGCCCTTCATTACTCCCACTGTCATCCAGGTTGTTCATGTAGATCTCATCCATTTCTCTGTCATTGGGTGATCCTTGGGTCTTTCCTAGGGTCCCATTTTCTAGGTAGTCTCCCTGGAGTTGTGAGTAGCAGTCCAGTCATCTTTGTTTTATATCTAGTATCCTCCTATGAGTGAGTACCAGAGGTGAGTGCCTGGGTTACAGTCAGAGAGGCAACTGCGCCTGGGTACCACCTGCTGGACACAGGCCACCCTGGGAGGACCTGACCAACTTGGCCCCAGTTTCTGGCCAATTGGCAGGCCCTGAGGGAAGGCTCCCCTTTCCAAGACTGCAGGCAGACACTGTAGTCTCCACACCCTGCCCCCACACCCATCTGCTGGAGACCCCAGCCACTTCCTGAGAATCAGAGACCAGCCCCAAGCTTCCATCCTGCCCTGGAACTCCCATCTGGACCAGAGACCAGAGGAACTCCCATCTGGACAAGAGGAGCTCCCATCTGGACAAAATAAGGAGACCCCAGGGACTTCCCAAGACTCAGAGTCCAGCCCCCCAGCTCCTATCTGGCCAGCACTCTCATCTGGACCAGCGTTCCCATCTGTCCCAGAACTTCCATCTGGACCAGAGAGAGGCTCCCTAAATCTGTCAACTCTCTCTGGACCAAGTACACTGATAAGACCAAAAATGAACACAAGAGGAGATGGGCAGACGTCAAGGCAGAAGTACATACAACAAAATAAAGAGCAATACAGCATCACCAGAACCTAGCCCTTCTCCAACAGCTAGACCTGAACATCACAGAATGGAAGAAGAAGAAAACAACCTTATAAGTAACATCATGAAGAGGCTAGAGCCTTATATAGAAGAAATAAAAAATAAAGTAGAGGAACAGAAAGCATTATGTTTTATAAATTAGTCAGGGACTCTGTGTTTCTTTATTGGTGAATAGAAGCCATGTACATTAAAGATTATTCCTGAGAAATGTGTACTGATTATCATGATTCTGTTATTACCCTAGTTTGTTGGATTATAGTTTATTTGCTTTCTTTGCCTACAGTTAGCATTGAAGTTTTGCAGGTTTGCTGTGTTTGACTTGTTGCATTCCTTCTTGGCTGGGTTCTAGAGATTGAGACTATTTTTCTACTGTGCAATATTCACTCAAGTAGCTCTTTCTTGGTTGCTTATTTGCCATGAAGTGCCTTAGTTTGTGTTTGTATTAAAAGGTTCTTACTTACCTGCCATATCAAAAGAGAACTGTTAATGTAATAATTTTAGGCCGCAGTCATTTGTTCCAGTCTGTGCAGGCTTTTATGGCTGTGTATACCACACCTGACGTTATTCTAATATGTTGCTCTTTGTAGGTATTTTAACATTTTTTTTTCTTGTAGTTTTGGTATCTTGACTATAACATGTTGCTGACACATTCTACTGTATTTATGTTAATTTAAAGCTCTAAATGCTTCTTTTTGGTTGAGCATCTCTTTGTCTAGACTGGGGAAATTTCTGTGTTATAATTTTGTTGAGTAGATCTGCTATACTCTGTTTATATGTTTTGTTCTGTCACTAGCTTGTGGACCCCTAAGATGAACTCTGGAGTATATGCATGCTATGATCAGATTTTACACATATTATTTATGTGGTATCATCAACAATAGAGTTGAAGTCATTTTATCAAACTTGCCCTCCAGCCCTGATTACTATTAATCTATCTTTTATCCTTAATTTCTTCTTAATTTTGCTTTTTTTTTTGCTGTTTTACTTGATTTTACTACTTTAAAAATGTCTTTTATTTATTTATCCCCCCACCAAATTTTCAGTTTTCTTTCTGGCTATTTCTTTTATGTTGCTGACTTCCTTTTCTGCATTACTGGCTTTCTTACCCATTCTTCAAAGCATTTCTCTCCACCAACACCACCCAGCTTATTTTTGTTTACAAGTCATAGATTGACTCTATTTGCTTATTAATATCCTCTAATGCTTCCTGATTAATTTTGCTACTATATATTTGAAATCTTCTCCTGACACATTAGCCATTTTAAAATTGTCTTAATTTATTTTCCTGTTGCTGGGATAAGACACACTAAAAACAGCATCTTAAGAGAGAAAAGGCTTATTTTTCCTTATAGTTCCAAATGTCCACCCTTGCAGGGAAATCACAGTGGCAGGAGATTGCACATGACACCTACAGTTAGGAATAAGAAATGGTGTTTAGCATTAGTTCTCTGTATGCCAACTAGCATTCATTAAAAAAAACAAAAACAAAACAAAAACAAACAAACAAACAAAAAAACTAGAATGATATCAAATGTGTTTGCAACAATCCCAGAAAGCTGGAAAACATGGAAATTTATATTTATTTCAAGTCCTAAAAATAATAACTATCCATCAAGATTGTTATGTCCAGCAAAGTTGTCTATTAAAATTGATAGACAAATAAGAACATTTAAAGACAAGCACAAGATAAATGATATCTAGGGTAGTACTGAAGAAACTTTTTAAAGGAATACCATATACAAATTATATAGAAAGTTTCATCTGCAAATACATAAGAAATCATATCTTTGATATTTGTCATAAAAGAAATAGATGGACAGAAAAGTGTAAAGAAAACAATCATGGCCCAAACAAAAAAAAAAAACAGCAAATGTCTTTTTTTTTTTTTTTTTTTTTTTGGTTTACCAGAGCAAAGGATCGAACCCAGGACCTTGTGCTTGCTAGGCAAGCGCTCTACCACTGAGCTAAATCCCCAACCCCAGCAAATGTCTTATGAATCAGGAGAGAATGAAAAAACAGCCAACAATAAACCATCTAACCAAGATAACCAACAAAATGATTGAAAATAACCCTGTATAATAATAACTTTAAATATAACTGGCCTTAATTAACCAACGAAAAGTTTCAGAGTAACTGGATCTATGAAAACGCATGATCATTCTAGCTGATGTCTTCAAGAATCTAACATAACTTAAAGACATCCATATACTGAGAGTAACAGGTAAGAAATCAATCTACCAAACAAGTAAAAGCCATTAAACAACTGCCATTGTTGTTTGAATATCTTTTTTTTTTTTTTTTTTTTTTTTGGTTTTTCCGAGACAGGATTTCTCTGTGTAGCTTTGTGCCTTTCCTGGAACTGCTTTGGAGACCAGACTGGCCTCAAACTCACAGAGATCCACCTGCCTCTGCCTCCCAAGTGCACCACCACCACCTGGGTGAATATCTTATAAAGTAGATTTGAAATGGAAACTAATCAGGGAAGATAAAGTTGGTCAGTGAAAATGAACACAGGAAACAATTCATGAAGATGATGTAACTATTGCAAATATTTATGCACCTCATCTTCAGGACCCAAACTTCATAAAATAAATATTAAAAGCCATAAAAGAGCACATTGGCTCTGGAAAAATAATCAATTCAATCCTCTGTTAGCACATAGAGTTTTTCACAATAAAATTCAGTGAAGATCCCCCAAAACTAATTCTACCAAAACACAGCTGGGTTAAAATTATCTACAGAATATTCTATCCCACAGATAAGGAATACATGTTTTTCTTAGAACCACATAATACTCTCTCTAAAATTGGTATATTGCATACCAAAAAGCAAATCTAAATAAAATATACAAAAATTTAAATAATTATTTGACTCTTACCAGATCATCATGGTATAAAAGTATAAAAAATAAAATTAAACCCAGGAAATGAGCAAACACTTATGATGTAATATTATACTTTGAAATGCACAATAGGTCATTGAAAAGCTTAGGGAAAAAATTTAAAAATAATTTCTAGAACTAAATGAAAATGAGACTACAACATTATAGAACTCTTTAGATATAGCCAGAATAGTCCTAAAACAAAAATTTAAGCTACCAAGTTTCACATATAAAAATTCAGAGAATGTAGTAACTAAATTTGTATTTATCACCCTGTGCAAACATCAACTCCAAATGAAACAAAGACCTCAGTGTAAAACCTGAAACTCTGAAATTATGAGAAGTAAAGGTAGGGAGTGTGCTACAAAATATAGAATCAGTAAGGACTTTTTATTTTTATTTTTTTAAAGATTTATTTATTTATTGTGTACACAGAAGAGGGCACCAGATCTCATTACAGATGGTTGTGAGCCACCATGTGGTTGCCAGGAATTGAACTCAGGACCTCTGGAAGAGCAGACAGTGCTCTTAACCTCTGAGCCATCTCTCCAGCCCCAGTAGGGACTTTTTAAATTGGACACTGGTTGTTCAGAAAATGAGGCCAAGACTTTAAAAAGGGACCTCATAAAATAAAAAAGCTAGAGTAAAACAAACAAACAAAAATAATCAATCAAGCCAATAGGGACTACAGAATGGTAAAAAGTCTCTGCTGGCTTTATACCTTATGGAGGATTACTATCTAAAGCTGAATTAAGAACAACAACAACAAAACAAACAAACACCTGAAACACCAAGAAAGCCAACAACTCAATGGATAAACAGGCTATATATACAAACAGAGACTTCTCAAAATAAGAAGTACAAAGGGCTAATAAACATTGTCCACCTTTTCCTCTTATTTGCCCTTATAAAATATTCTGACCAAAAGCAACTTTATGAAATATGAATTGCTAAAAACATCTTATTTATTAGAGAAAACCCAGAGCCAGATACTGAGGTGTTAGCTGAGAGTTCAGAGAGACAGAACAAACCACAACCAACCTCACCTTGGCAACTCCTCAGCTGATCATGTTTCCTCACCCGAATAGATTTCAGCTGAACTGCTGCTAAAAAGCCTAAAAGCTTAAAAGCCTCGAGTTCCTGGTCCTCATACCTTACATTGTAGATGTAACCGGCTTGTTAAATAAGAAACACAGAACCAATTGCAGAGTTAAAAACCACGAGGTCAAAGCAAGAGCAGAAAACCTTACCCTTCACTGCTTCTGCTGTTCTTCCTCTCTGCAAGAGAGCTACCTCTGTGTGTCCTATCTTTTTTATAGATTTTCTGTTCTGTTTTCTCATTTATTGTAAACCCAGCCACATGACCTCCTCATCACTGCCTGTTTGTATTGACTTCCAGGTCTTCTATGGTTGAGATTAAAGGCGTGTGTCTGCCATGCTGTGGGATTAAAGGACTGTGTTTTTCCCAAGCAAGACAAGAGATCTCAAGTTCTGGGATTAAAGTTGTGTGCCACCATGCCTGGCTCTGTTCTGAATGTGGCCTTGAACTCAGAGAGCCAAAGGGATTTCTGCCTTCTGATGCTAGGATTAATGGCATGTGCTACCACTGCCTAACCTCTATGTTTAATACAGTGGCTGTTCTGTTCTATGAAGCCAGATAAATTTTATTAGGACACACAATATATTGGGGGACACTATATCACCACAATCTTAGGAGAAAAGAGTTTATTTAGCTTACAATTTAGGTCCATTATTGAGGGAAGGAAGGAAATTGGAGGCAGTAGTCATGGAAGGTCGCTGCTTGCCAGATTGCTTTCTCTTGTTCACTGGCTCATGCTCAGCTATCTTCCTAAGACTGGGCAGGATAGCCTGCTAGACAGAATTGTGTGCCAGTGGGCTGGGCCTTCCTATATCAATTATTAATCAAGATGTTCTCTTTTAAAAATGCCCACAGCCGAATTTGACCTCTATAATTTTTCAATTGAAGCTTCTCTTCTCAGACTGTGTCTTAGTTAACAATTAAGACTAACCAGGATAAACACTTTTTTTTTTTTTTAGTTAACATTGTTATCTATCAGGGAAATGCAAATAGAAGCTTCTTTGAGAACTAATCTCACTGAACTCAGACTGATTATCATCAGGAAATCAAATGACAGCAGATGGAAACTAGGGTGTGAGAAAAGAGGAACCCTCGTTCACTGTTGTTGGGAGTATAAACTGTTTAAGTTGCATGTAAATGAGTGTCCAGATTTCTCAGAAATTTAAAAGTAAAACTGTCACATGATTCAGCTAAACAACTTCTTGATATATATGACTATATATCCTATTGTAGGGATACTTGTTCGTTCTTGTTTATTGCTGCTTTATTCACTATAGGAGGGAAACAGAATCAGAGATGAGCACCAGTTGATGAATGGATAATGAAAATGTGGCACATACATGCGGAGCTGACCTGAAGCTAAGAAGGAGTTAAAGCATGTCTGAAACCCTGGATTTGCTCACCCTGAAAGTGGCTGGCATTTGGCTGCTTTTCCCACCTTGGTCAGGCACAAACAGACCCCAGCAGATAAAGTATGCTAGGTGCAGAAATGCAAAGTGTATGTTGCAATCGATAAGGTCATGCCTCCTTAAGACTATGAGGTTTGGTTGCTGTTTATATGACCACTGAAACAAGCTGGGCTGAATTTCCTTTCTTTTGTATATGACCTGTTAAGTTCCTTTCCTGGGCCCCTGCTACTCCTGAGTATGTAGATGAAGTGCCTCTCGCCTCTGGATGTTCTTGATGTTCTTACCCTAACCAATAACATGCCACCATATGGATCCAACCAGCCATTCTTCCTGTGGTATTATTATGACTGTTCCCTCCCCCCTCTTAATAGATGAGTTGTTCTTCAACACAGGCTCCTGGGTTTTCTTTCCCATTGTACTCACAGGATGAAGCAGGACTCAAGTCTGGCACATATTCACAATTGAATTTATTCAATCATAAAGAAACAAAGTTAAATTTACACACATATAGACTGCAACAATATCATAGTCTGTTTGATAAGCAATAAATGTCAATGTTCCCAGAAGGTAGACTATTGCTGTGGATATCACTCTGGGTAAATAAAGTTCTGATTGGCCAGTGGCCAGGCAGGAAGTATAGGCAGGACAAGAGAGAAGAGAATTCTGGGAAGTAGAAGGCTGGGGAGACACTGCCAGCCGCCGCCATGAAAAGCAACATGTAAAGACACTGGTAAGCCACAAGCCATTTGGCAAAGTATAGACTAACAGAAATGGGTTAATTTAAGATAGAAGAAGTAGATAATAAGAAGCCTGGCACAGCCATATAGTTTCTAAACAATGAAAGTTTCTGTGTGCTTTCTTGGTTGGGTCTGAGCAACTGTGGGACTGGTGGGTAAGAGAGATTTGTCCTGACTGGGACAGGCAGGAAAACTCTAACTACAGACTATGTATGTGTCGCTGTGCTAGATATGGGGATGGTTCATTTCCTTCTAGTAAAGGTTACTTTTGGAAGCAGCATATAGATTGGCAATTCTGCATGAAAACCAAGAAGCTTGAATGTATTATTATACTATCATATCAAAATGATATAATAGAAGTCATTATAAAATTAAAAACAAACTAAAACAAAATACAAATATTATACATAAATGTACTATTTTTCAGTGTCATTACTAAACTCTTAAAAATGCTGATTCAGCTAGTGATGAAAAGCAGGATAGGATACACTAGAACCAGCACATCCTACCCATAGCTTCCTTTTCTCATTGTTGACTTCTCACTCTTTCTGTAGTCACCTTGGCCTATTGTCTGTTGCTCTTACTGTGGCCCTAGTATACAACCATTTCCTCAAATCTTCTTAAAGTTCTGTCCTCATAAAGATTGAAGCAGGCTTTATTGATAAACTAGTCAAATTCCTTCCCAAGGACACCAGGCAACATCAGATTTCCTGATAAAAGTAAGTGCCTGTCCTGATTGGAGGGGGATGTTACAGTATCATACACCTCCTCTTCCTAATGCAAGAAGTAACAAGATTAGAGTTAATGCTTTCGAAAGGACTAGAAGTAAGGGAATTCTCTTTGGGGTCTTGCCCAAACAAACATAAAGGGGCCAAGATAAGGTGAGAGACAATGTGTTGAACTAACATCCAATTAAAGGTAGACTGCCAGTGGGAAGGAGAGAGGACACTGATGCTTCAGATCAGAAAAGTAGCAAGTCCAGACATACAAGAGTCAGGAGACCTGAGGTCTGGAGCAGGCAAAGCAGCTTGAGGCTATCTATCACCATAGCAGTCATTGGCTGCAGGGGCTGTTTGAAACCTAGATTCCTGGAGAGAGTACAACACCAGAGTGACTACATCACAGAGCTTCTGACCCTGAGATCCGGTAAGTAGATGTCCATAAAGTAAGGATCAAGAGGTTTGGTTCTCCATGGGCTCTCAGCTCTGTTGGGGAGCAGACATTCATTAGAGAGATAAGACTCATGTTTGAGAGATAGTTCGTAAGTGTTAGCAAGAGCCTATCTGAGCCATCCCAAAGAAAAACAGCAGGCCACTCACCACAGCAAGAGGGCTCAGAGAAGGTACAGCTGTGGTAGTCATAGAAGGCTTGGACCTAGCACATAATTTTATTACAAATGACGGCATCACCAACAAAAGCAAAACTCCTGAGGAGGGTTAAAGATTAAACTTCTAGTCCTAAATAAATTCTTCTGTTTATTTTCAACTGATTTGAGGGATATTTTATTTCTATTATACATAAATAATTATATGCAAATTTTAAAGTGAGAATTTTGGAAAATTTTAGAAATGGAGACAGTGATAGAGGTAACTTTTTCTACTGCTCACCAAAATCTTCTCCAAATGAGAATCAAACTCACTGTTTTCTAATATTTTTCTAGCTTGTCTAGAATAATTCATATACCAAGTGGTAATGAAAGAGTGCACATAGTGTTGATTCTAACATATTTTCATTGCATTATGTATAGTCAGTCTCTCAATAAAGATTTACTTGTAAAATAAATTTCATATACTTTCATTTTTTAATATCAACAAAACAACTAGCAGCTTGATATATTATGTTTTAAGTAATGCAAGGTCTTTACCAGTCACTAATTTAAGAATAGATTATGAACATCCCACAATTAGAGTGACCCATATGAGTACATTCTATATGTATAACATAAATAGGCTATTGGGGATGTCACCATGCATGCCCTTAAATGTTGCATATATGTAAATACAAACATAAATGAAGAGATGGATATGTATATCTATATAGATAGATGCAATATATGTGACTCTATATAAAGATAGATGTACAAGTAAGTAAATATGTATACTTAGTATAAATATTTAACATTTTGACTATGTGGTTAATGAATATATGGTATATTGCTAAAATAAAATAAATGAAGCCAAGCATTTTTAAAAAGGAACTTATTTAGCTTATAACATATTATCAATTTTGGTCCCTGCACTGAAATACTTATGACTGGAGAGTGTGCAAGAAGAAATCACATGTTGAACCAAAAGAAGAAAAGTGGGGATCAGGCTGATTCAAACTAACCTCCAATATATATGTGTCAGTGTTGGATCTCCACATTCTGCATGAATTCCTTCACAAAGAATTGTTTCAGTACCCCACTTACTTGCCATTTGTGCCTTCTGAATGTCATCACTGCTTTTTAACTTTGAACAATGATGACCAAACCCCCAACACAGAAGCCCTTGGGAGACAAACACAAACCATATACAAGCTAAGCACAGAGACAGCATGTTGTCCCTTGAGTCAGGTCAGCTATAAAAAACTTTACTTACTGTCTCTATACTTCAAATGACTTTCCCATGATAGCTACCATAAACAGTAGAATAATGTGAGAATATTGGCTTCCTTGGTACACAATTTGGATTAGAATCTTACCATTTTCTCTTTAAACTCTCCTCATCCAGTGACTTTTTTCTCTTTGTTTATTTATTTTTCTCTCATACATCTTGGCCTGATCTACATGGATTCATATTCTTAGCCTCTCACTTGGCAACAGGTAGCTAAGTTTTGCTTAATTTATAAGAATATTCTTAGTGGGTCCCAGTTAGTAGCTGAGCTTTATGGATAAGTTAGTCATGTCACACAGGATGATTGGATGATAGAGAATATGCTTGCAGGCCTGTTGACTTCTAGACTACTCATTTCTCTGTAGGAGGCCTGCTCCCACTTTCTTCCCAGAGTACTCTTGAGGAAGGAGGAGTGAGAAATATTTAGATAGAAGGATAGAGGGGTGAGAAACAGAAACATAGGATAGCCTTAGGAGGCTCTGGGTCATTATCCACAGGCCACTTCTGTCTCTTCTAAAGGGACTTTTATAGGAATGCCAAGGGGTGGAGCTAAAGACCATCCCCTAGTACAGCCAAATGCAAGCCCTACCACTCATTTGACAACCACACACAAGGTAAAGTAATCCTCTAATCCAGTCCTTCTGGGTGAAGCAAGCTCAGATCTCACTAGGAAACCTTTGTGGATCTCTGCAACTCCCCCTTCTTGGTATAATAAAGGGTCCTCCAGGTCCCTCAGATAGATTGTGCCTGTATTAGGTTGTTCTTCTTGACTAATTTTCTACACATACATTCAGGAAGCGATCAAGAAGAAAGTTGCCTGTCTTTGGCTGCCAGCCTCTGGCAGGAGGGTGTACAGAGTTTAACTCAGCTCTGACTCAGGTCCCTACTAAGCTTGCAAACATTGTCAGCAATCTCCATAGCTGCCACACCTCCCAGTAAAGGAGTAGATAATAATAAGGATGAAATATCCTTTTTGGAATGGGTCTAAGATGACTACAGCAGTCTTAGCTGCACCAAGCCCTTTTCTAAACCAAAACTCTCTCCAAACAGATGTTCAATAAAGTTTTCAAGAGACTGTTTTGATTCCCAGGAGAAAACAGTACACTTCAAAGTATCCACTCAAGTAAACAAAAACCCATGCTAATTATAAAAACACTTTTGTCTGTTTAAATAGCTCATATATACATGTGTCCTTATCACAGCAGTAGAATTTCTGTACACACTAACTCAATTGCCGGAGGCCTAACCCAATGTGGGAGGCCTACACCTTTCTGAACAGAAACAAAGGAAGAGTGGAAACTTTTAGGAAGAAGACAGAAAAGTTTTCCAGGGTCCACTGGGACAATTATATTTTGAGCTATTATAAAAATTATTAGAATATATCTGAAGGTAAAAGAATAATAAAAACTTCAAGATGCTTCTAATGTGATTGATTTGGTTTATCCTTTAAAAATTAATGTTACTCAATTTGTCTGTATTAGACAGATATTGATGGAATAATAAAAACAATTCTAGTATATATGTATACTTTTTGCAAACTTTCAGTCAATATTTACTCTTTTTACAAGTTTAATTCAAAAGGAAACTCTATAGAAGTATTTTACAAACTTTAGCACACATCTGGAGAAGATCTCTTAATCACTATATATATATATATATATATATATATATATATATATATATATATTTACAGCTAACATGAATATCACTATACTTATTTATAATTTTTACAAACATATTCAAAAGTCAACTCTATAGAACTATTTCATAAACTTTAGCACATATCTAGAAGAGATTTCTTAAAAGAACTATTTATATTATTCTTCCAACCATATAGAGAGTAATTTCTTTGGGCTTCATTTGAAAAGTAGGAATAAGGATGAACTGTTAGTTTTCAAAGAGTAGTGCTGCTGCTAAACAATATTTTATTCATTCCAGATCTTTCATAAAAATTCTATTGAGGGTTATCTCATTATACAGCAAATCCAAAAAGGAAGAAAGGAGGATGAGGACAAAAACCTCCCAAGGAACATTCTGTTTCAGAGTTGCTGGGGTGGCAAATCCATAATCCATCAGGGGAAGATAATTGTCTAAATTGGAGTGGGGTTCCAGACCTGCAGCATTCAGCAGACTTGGCTGCTAGGCTATTGCTCTGAAAGCTCAATGTGTGGCTAAATGGCTTTACTTCTCTTACAGGTACCTCTTTGTACCACACAATAATGCCATTGTTAGGGGGCAGTAACACTTGTTGCTAGTGGGCTGTGACACTTGGGACAATGTCACTCCCACAAAGTCACCTCTCCTGCCAGGTTCTCTAAGCCATTCCAGAACCTGCAGAAATGTACTCAGTGGCAGATGGTTTCTAGCTAGGGGATGTCCCTTTACCCAAACATATTACAGTCCTCCTGAGTGCCACAATTCAAACAAAAATTTCTGAAACTTCCTTCCCCAGTACAGCAGCACTTTCTATTAGCATTCCCTTAGGTGTCTTGCTGCTCTGTTACTGAGAACAAAAGCTTTTGTCTTAGTTTGTCTATGTTTTTCCTCTGGCCCTGCCTATACTGCAACACTTTTACAAACTACATTTCCCAAGCTGCCTTTCAGGTCTGGGAGAAAACTCAGCTGCAACCAATGGTGGCTGTGTACTTCCAGTTTCATTTACATAGTCTGTGTTCATACTGAAATTAAGATCAAGCTTTTTTTTTTTTTCCTTTTTTTCTTCTTCTTCTCACGGGAGGTTTCTGTTATCCCTGGGCTGGCATTGACAGGTGTACTTCCTTCACCTGACATTATTCCTGGAGTAGACCATGCCCACCCTTGCCCACTTACAGACTGGCTGGCACTTGGCTCCCACCTTACTGGGTCAGTGAAAGAAAATGAAAGTACTTGAATAAAAGCATTTTCAGAAAGATTTTTTCCCCCTGGATAGATTCTCTTTGTCCTGGCTTGTCTTCTACCCTCAGATGCACAGTCCCTGATGTCTCTGCCATGGCCCAACCCTCTGCTAACTGCTTTCTGTTCTAGAGGTAGGGGCTTACATCTCTGAGTCTGTATGGCCAAATTTTGTCTCAGTTTTTGCCATATTGCAGCTACTGCAAGAAACCCAGACCCTGCTTATTTCTTTGCAGGGAGAATCTCAAAGCCTCCACTGCTTCCTTCATGCCAGAAGCCCCTCCCTGGGTCCCACACCACCACTGCAGTGGTTCCACCCTGGAAGAAGCTGCCCTTGCTCAGCTTACCACCTGCACTCTCTTGAGAATAGACTCTGGTCTCAGGGACTCTGGCTAGGGTCCAAAGTGTCTGTTGTTTTTCTATTACTGGCTTGAAGGGGAGATAGGACTAGCGGAGAGGGTTTGCCATATTCCAAGAGGTGGTTTTTCTAGGGCAATTACAGTTGACTTTCCCATACTGATGGATGTTATTTCCAGGGGAACTTAATTTTGCCCTTTCAGGAAAAAAAGAGATCTGAGAAGGAAAGACCTGAAAGCTTTCAGGTTTTTAGAATGAAATTACTACAATTTTAGCCCTTTAATTCCTCTCTTTTATCATCTCAAGACTTCTATTCCTTTAAATCAGCTTCATGGTAAAACAGAAACTGATTTTCATTGTATGTTATTGTAATAGTGTCTACTGGCAGAGTGTAGGGTTTTGTTTTGACTGCATCTGTCTCAGGGAAAATTCCCCCGTGCATCTCAGGGCTTGAATCTAAACTGTCTACAGACCAAAAGCTTCCACAGGAATCTTTTTCTGCCCATTTTCTTACATAGTATTTTTTTTCATGACTTTGATTCTTCCCCAGGAGTCTGCACTCATAGTCCTAAGAACACAGTTCCTTTCTCTTGTTGTTTTTCCTTACCTTAGGTTTTTTCTACACTACATTCCTATATTTTACATTACCCTAAGTTTTTTCTTACCCTATATTTCTGCCTCACATGTTTTCCTAGTTTTTATAGCTAGAAATTAAGACAGAGAGAGAGAGAGAGAGAGAGAGAGAGAGAGAGAGAGAGAGAAACCTAGATAGAGGGAGATACTCACTGCAGCCTAACTTCTCACTTTGGCATTTCTTTCAGTCACCTTACTTTATCTATACTCGCCAAAATAGAATACCTCAATCTTCATTATACTACAAAACCAGACATGCTCAAGGGCTTCCTAAAGGGTCCCCAAGCCCCCTTTCTCCAAGTCCCTGCTCTCTGTTCCTGGTACCATTTGTGGGAGGCCTCTATTTTTTTCCCCAGGGCACTCTTGAGGAGGAAGGAGTGAGAAATATTTAGATAGAAAGATAGAGAGGAGAGAAATAGAAACACAGAATATCCTTAGGAGAGAGTGGTTCTTTGTCCACATGCCCCCTCTGTCTCTTCTAAAGGGTCTTTTGTAGAAATACCAAGGGGTGAAGCAAAAGACCTTCCCATAGCACAGCCAAAATCTTACTAGGAAGCCTTTGTGGGTCTCTGTCCTAGACCTCTTGTCCTCATTTAGGCAAGATGTGCTTGATTAGGGTAGTGGCAGGCAGTATTTTTTTCTATCCTGAACACAAGAGACATTTACCCACTTTTGCAAAACATTAAGTGTGTGCTGTAATATAGTACTAAACATTGAAGAATGACCCATGCCTAAAGAGAGCTTAGGATGTAATGAGAAAAACTGAAATCAGACAAATGGTTAGGCAGATGTGCATTTATTTGTATTATCATAAATCTTATGATATGTACATTCATGGAGACTTATACCATCTAGGGGACTGGACAGAAATTGTTTCTGAAAAAGTGTGTTTGGATATGAAAAAATGAAAGTTCAAACTTGGACATGGAAGGAAGTAGGATTGGAGAAACAGTCCTAATAATTGAAAGAAAACCAACCGTTCTCTATTAGTGTCTTCAGGGGAAAATGAAGCCATTGAGGTCAGAATTAGTCAGAAATCTTGTCATGTATGTTAAAATTTGGACTTTATTGTGCATATCCTGTAGCTGCTAAGCATCTGTGTTTAAAAAAAGAGAGCACTGCAGTCACAATAATATTTCCTGTTAGTGTTCCTCAAATTTACTTTTTCTTTCTGTATCTAACATGATTAAGTGATGTGGTGAATCCCAAAAAAGAACAATAGCTACCCTTTGTGTTCGTGATACAAGAAAAATGGTTTCCTGGCATATTGGAGTGACTTCTACTTTCTTTATTACCCTATTGGCTCATTTTCTGGAGTACAATTTAATTTTCCTACTACTATGCAGAGACTGAACAACATGTGGAAATTATTATACCAACTTCCTCTTCCATGCACCAAACCCTCTGGTTGTGGGTCTCACAATACAGAGAGCAACACAGGAAATAAACTATCATAAAGATTCTGTTCTCCTAAAAAGGTACAAAGCTAACCAGTCAGCAAGGGTAAAAGAAGGTATCATAGAGACAGACTGTCCTTGTGTCCATACAAGTGTCTCTAGAGAGACATGAAGAACTGCATGAGGATAGTCAGTACCTGCTCACATGGAGGACACTGTGGAGACAAACCATATTCCTGCCCACACGACAGACATCAAGAGAGAGCGTGTACCTCTACTCAGCTGCCCTTGCTTTTCTTTATATTTCCCTTATTGAACCACCGATCCAATGCTGTGAACTGTCTTAATCCTTCAACACTCTCTGCATTTTGTTTGGTTTTCTACTTTTTTAGATAGACTTTCTTTAAAAGCACATGACCTTAAGGTGGGAGACTGCCTCATTCTTATGATTGCTGTGGATGTTTTAGGTTGACATATTGCATTTCTTTATCTCTTCCTCTTTTGATTGCACTACTAGCTGGGTCTTCATTTTCTCCTGCCATAATCATTACTGTATTCCATTCTGTTTAATGTTCTGTCATATTTCTCCTGGTGGTTTTTGTAGTAAGTGCTAATCTTGCTCTCATTATTTTCCCATTCATACATTTAGTAATTAATATCTTAGTGCACATAACACTATCCTGTTCTTTCCCAAAGAAAATAAATAAATGAGTAAATTTTTAAAATTATTTATATTTTTGAAAATTTCGTGTATGAGTACTGTAATTACGATATTCTTCCTTTCGTTTTATCCCAACAATTCCTTCCTAGCCTATCAGGGGTCTCATCCTTGAGGAACACTGATCCTCCATCTTGTGTAACCTTTAACTGTTAGTAGCTCTTCATTAGGGTTGAATTCTGTAGAATTGTTCCAGCCATGTTGGCATATGTCTTATTTACTTTTATATTGCTGTGATATGATACTCTGAACAAACTAGTAGAAGAGTTTATTAGGAGAATATAGTTTCAGAGAGTTAAAGTCTACAACCATTATGGCAGGAAGCATGACAGCAGGCAAGCAGGCATGGTGTTCAAGCAATAGCTGAGAGGTTAAAACTTCATTCACAAGCATGAGGCAGACAGAGCTAACTGGGAATGGTGTCAATTTTTTGAAACTTCAATGCCTGTCCCCCAATACATTTCTTCATATTATCCCAAACAGTTCCACCAATTATTCAAATAGATATGTTTATATAAGAGTCATTCTCATTGAAACTGTCATAGCATATAAATTGGTATTCCCAAGTGCAGTTTCTCTCTCATGGACAGAAAAGAGAGGATGGCCTGTCCTGGTTCTCTGACTCTTCTAATTGTTCTGCCTCCTTTTTCATGAAGTTCCCTGATTCTTAGGTGGGGGGCTGTTCTGTAGAAGTATTAGTTGAGAACAGCCAGTTGTTCTCTTCATTTTATCCACTGGTGGGTTTTTATGGTGGTCTCTGCTACAAAAAGAAAATTCTTTGGTGAGGGATGACTGCTATACTTGTCTGTGGGTATAGGAATAGGGATTAGAATGAAGTTAGAAATTAAGTACCCTAGAAGAGAACTTATGACTGCCACTTATTTCTTTTATTTCTGTATCAGGGCTATTTTTCAGCTAAGGTTCCTTCTATTTATAAATTAATTCTAGAGAGAGAGAGACTAAGCTTGAGAACATAGCATATGAGCTGAGTGTTTCGTTACAGAGACACATTTCACCAGTCTTTACAGAAGGAACAGTTCAAACTTAGTACAACACTGTTTACCAGAAAGAGCACAGATAACTAAAACATCGTGCTAAATAAACTAATCCTATAATTACAAATTCTAAAGCAAAAACAAGATATAAGTAAAATCAATGGAATAGAACCCTTTCAAAAATTACATTATTAATTTTGCAGTAACGAGCTCCAATGATAATTATCTTGGTGATATCACAAAGAATTCAAAATAATGATGATAAGATTGTCCAGTGAAATCAAAGATCACACATAGATGCATGCATACACCCACATTAACATTCAGTAAAACTTATGAATGAATTCAGAGAGAGTATAAATAATCAGCTGAATGAAAAAAAAGAAGTCAAAACAGGATATGAAAATGAATTCAATAAAGAGTTAAAATACTGAAAAATAAAGGTAATTTTTCAGAAACTGAGACCAAAGTTCAGAAAAGAAAGCATATAAGGGGAAAGCGTGACCAACAGATTGAAAAAATTAGAAGAGAGAATTACAGGGCTTAATAAATTAGATCATTTAGACAATGATAATGACATAATAATAAAATACATACCAGCAAGACATATGAGACACCATTTAACTATCAAATTTATGAATCATGAGCATAGAAGAATTTGGAATGCACACTAAAATCATAGAAAATATAATCAGTAAAGTCATATATAGGCCGTAGTTTCTGTCCTTCTCACAACTTCCAAATACCCAGCAACCACTTTCCAAATAATTGACTCAGAGGCTTAATATTACTTATAAATGCTTGTCTGGTAGCTCAGGCTTATTACTAACTAGCTCCTATACTTAAATAAGCCCATAATTTTATCTAGTTTAGTCACATGTTTTGGTATGTTTTCTCAGTACAACATTCACATCTTGCTTCCTCTGTGTCTGGACTCTGACTCCCAACTCTGCCTTTCCTCTTTTCAACATTCTTAGTTTGGTTGCCCTGCCTATACTTCCTGCTTGGCAACTGGCCAATAAGTGTTTTATTAAATCAAGTGACAAATCGTTACAGTGTACAAGAAGATTATTCCACAGCAGTCACAGTGGAAATAATTTCAAAATCTAGGAAAGGAGAAGACTATCCTCATACAAGAAATCAAACAGATATTAGAGAAAATAATGCCCCACACATAATATTATAGTTCCAAATGTAAGAACACAGCACAAAGGAATAATAGCAAAAGTGATGAGGTGAATCACTGAGTCATACATTAAGGCAGACCCATCAAGAAATAACAAATTTCCCAGCATAATCTCTATAATCCAGAAGAATGTGGAATAAGGTATTTCACACTCTATAAGATTATAATTTCCAACTCTAATATCTATATCTTTCAAAGCTATCTTTCATAGTTGAAATAGGAAAAAAAAACTTTATATTTATGAACATAAACTAAAGGAAATTGATGACCACCAGCAGACACTGTTGAACATACCTTTTACTCATAGAAGAGAAAATTAAACATTTCCTTGGAGTCACACAAAAGAAGAGAATGCTTTTACTAGAAAGGAAAGTAAACAAACCAAGAGTGTTTAGTAAAATACCAAATACTACAAAAGAAAAAAATGACATAAATTGATGTAATTCTTTCAATAACACTGTGTGTTAATAGTCCCAATTCTACAATTGAAGGACACAGACAAACAGAAATTAAAATCGAAGGAAAAATTAAATACAGCATTAGAGTGAATGTGTGAGAAAGGGCATTCCAAGGGAATGGAACTGGGAAGAATACGAGTATGAGCATTTGATTCTTTGACAAAGGAGATTTCAAGCCAAAATTAACCTGATGAGTGCCATTTCATACCCATCAAAGGAATAATCCATGAAAATAGTCACACACACACACACACACCCACACACACACACACACACACAGTGAACCCATACATGCCCAATATTATAAAGTCAAAGAAAAAGAGTGCAAAATACAGACTGTCATCAACAAAGTAATAGTAAGTAACTTCAACACCAACACTATAAAACAGAAAGTAAAGAAACACTACCTGACCCACTTATGAAGCCAGTATAGTCCTGACATAAGAGCACAAAGAATAAAACAAAATTGTAAAACTGTATCTGATGAATATAGGTGTAAAAAATTTCAAAATTACATTGCAAGTACATTTAACAACATATTAAAAGATTACTGATCATGGCCAACAGGGTTTGTCTAAGGAAAACAAGGATGGTTTAACATAGTTAAATAAATAAGTTTATTATAACATATAAAGAAAGACACCACATAATCATCATCTATATTTGGGAAAGGACTTTGTCAAAATTTTAACATTTCTTCATGATAAAATATTTGAGAAAAATATTAATTTTGAGTATTTATAATTACACAAAAATCTTGAGAAACAGATTATATATATATTGGTGGTAGGCATTTAAATTGCTGGGACCACCTATAGTATATATTAAAATAATTAGTGATAGTAAATGAATGGCTACATATAATAATTGGAAGAGTATTCCTCAACATAACAAATATTACATGTGGTAATCCTGTAGTCAGCATTGTTCTAAATGACAAAAATGTGAAAGCATTTCATCTGAAATCAGTATTAAAACAAGGATGTTAATTCACAATGCTTTAATTAAATAAAGTATTTGAAGTTTTTGCAATAGGAATATAACAAGTTGAAACATAAAATGTATATTAATGTGGTAATAAGATATAAACCTAACCATAAGAGACTTAAATATCCTACCAAAATCCTTTCGGATGTGGTGGGTATTATAACAACACACAATATCAAGATACAAAAAGTCATTAACTCCACAATAGATGAATAATAGACATGTGGAGAAAAATCCAAAGAAACCACCTTCTTTGCAATAGTTTCATCAATTCCTAAGAGTTCTTCTTATAAAAATAAGTGAAAGACCACTTAAAGGAAACTTTTAGATACTAAAGGAAGAGCTTTAAGAAGATACTAGGATACAGAAATACCTACAATGCCCAAGAAAGTGCAAAAATAATATTGTGAACACATCTATGCTACCAAAAAGTGTATAAAGATTCAATACAATATTCATAAAAATTCTAATAAAATAATTCATAGGAAAAGTAAACTTCTAAAGGCTTAAAATTCACATATAGAGTCACAAAAGATTCCAGGTGGTCAATACAATCCTGAACAGTAAGAACTTTGCTTAAGATGTTAAAACCCTCAAGTTATGATACAGAACCATGGAAGTAAAAGCAGAATGTTACTGTCAAAAATATGGAAATCAATGGAACAGAATAGAATAGAAAGATACAAAATATATCATGCTGCCTTGACCCTCCTGATTGTTGATGAAGACACCAAAAATATATATTGGAGAAAAGGCAGTCTCTTTAAGAAATTGTGCTTGGAAACCTGGATATTCTCATGAGAAAAAAAATGAAACTTGGTCTGTGTCTTTCACCCTGCACAAAAAATCAATTCAGAATGGATCAAAGGTCTTAACGTAAGATATGAAACTCTGAAATTGTTAGGTGAAAACACTTTAAGATATAGGTATGAGCAAAGAATTTCTGAAAAGCACCCCAGTAGATCTGGAAATAAAGCAAAGACAAGACAGATGGGGCTGTGTGAGATGACAAAGCTTCTCCACGGCAAAGGAAGCAGCAGGGTGAAGAGCCAACCCAGACAACAGGAGGACACCTTTCGAAAAATCATAACTGTGCATTCAACTGAGGATTGACAAGTAGAATAAGTAAAGAACTCATTTATCACATCAACAATACCCCCAAACAATATCAACCAATAAGTGATCCCAATGATGAATTAAAGTAGGAAAATAAACCTACTCAACATATTTTACCATCTGGGAAATGCAAATTAAAAATACAAATGGGAATCTATTTCATCCCTGCCAGAAGGACAAACATTAAAAAAAATGCTGGTGGTGATGTAGGAATAAAGGAATATCTATACACTGCTAGTGAGAATGTAAATTGGATCAGTTACTCTGGAAATCACTATGGAGGTTCTTCAAACAACTAAAAAGAGGTATACCATATGTCTTAGCCATAACAGGTCTAGTATACACAAAAAATATGGTAAATCAACATCCAACAGAGAAACAGACCCATCTGTGTTTATTAATGTAGTATACACAAGAGTCAAAAGTCCCAGTTAGCTTATCTGTTGCTGTAATAAACACATCAAGATATGGGATCAGCCTATGTGTTATCAACACTGAGTGGTGTAATGGTCAGTTTTCTATCAACTTGACACAAGATAGGGACATATGGAAAGAGTGACCCTCAACTGAGAAAATTCCTTCGCCAGACTGGCATGTAGACAAGTCTGTGGGACATTTTCTTGATTAATGATTGATAGAGAGTATCCAGTCCAAAATGGCAGTGCCACCCCTTGAGGACATTGATACACACACACACAGACACACACACACACACACACACACACACACACACACACACACACACACACACACACTTAGCTATACATTAACCTGGGGAAGATGAAAGAAAAAAGTATTCCTCCATGTTCTTTACCTTAACTATTGACTTCAGGATTCAGCTATGCTTGAGTTCCTGCCTTGGCTTCCCTTGATGATGAATTGAAAAAACAGAAGATGAAATAAACTATTTCTCCTCAAGTTGCTTTTGGTCATGGTGTTTATTACAACAATAGAAAGCAAATTGATAAATTATACTGTACCTATATAATGGATTTTTGTTTGGCCATAAAGAATAATTAAGTTCTTTTTAAAGACAGTCTACCATGAACATCATGAAAGACTTTGAAAGAAAAATACAATTTACCTAATTTTTGGATTCTGGACAGTGTGTGTGTGTGTGTGTGTGTGTGTGTGTGTGTGTGTGTTTATCCATATGTATAGATAAGATGAACTGAGACTCCCTTGGGAAAGATTGGAAACTTAGTAGGAGTTGGAGAAGTAGGGGCGGAATATGGCCAATATATATGATATTCCTTCATAAAAATATGTTCATAAAACATATTACTATATACAATGACTTTAGAGACAATATACTAAGCAAGCAAATGGTTGAATGTCAGTAGGCTTTCCTGACAGAAATTGTTTTGTCATCACAGACATGACAGAAATTGGAGTATGAAATGGATTAAATGTTTTTATCTCTTCAAGTATTAGAATGTTAGTGAGTATTAAAAGGTAGATGACAATGACTAAGGACTATGTCCTTACAGAGGCTCCCTCTTTATGAAGAAGGGCTCTCATTTCTTCAACCAGTAGAAGACACAGCAAAATATTGAACTGAATGAAACAGAAAAGAGACTCCATCAGCTTCATCAGTCTCTGACTTTGTTGGCACACAGATCCTGCACTTTATAGACTGCACAATGGTGTGATGAAATACTCCAATTATTTTATTGTTGTAACTGCCAAAAAGGACCAAACTCTGAGAAAGAAACAGCATTAAACTTAATTTTATAACAATGTTTCTCTAAATAAATCAGTATAGCAAAATGAAAAAAGAATGACTTTCAGAGGGAAAATAGGATTTTTAAAAAGGAATTAAGAACACTTTGTATCTATAATTTTCATAATTTCTAATATTTCACTTGATTGTTAGGCAAATGAGTTAGTTCTACTAGGATAAAGTGCCCTACAGCATCTCTGTGCAGTAACATTGCAGCCCATTGAGCAAGCAAGCTTATTGAGGCTCATGAAAGGTGAGTAGTTCATTATTTATTTATTTATTTATATGTGGTGTATTTCTCTCTCTCTCTTTGTGTATGTGTGTGTGGGTAAGTGCATGTGTGCATGTGTGCATGTGTGCATGTGTGCATGTGGGGGATTATAGATGTATACAGCATTTAGTTTTCTGTTTCTACCATTTTGGCTCCAGGGATCAAACTTAGAGCATCATGCTTCATAGCAAGTACTTTTATCCATTGAATATCTCAGTGGTCCCAAGCAATAATATTTAATTGATAACTTAGTCAATAAGCGATAATGCTTTGATGCCAACTTCAGTCTGCATTTAAACTCTGCTTGGAAGTTTGGGTCACTATGGCAATGTGTAAGTTTGTGATCATGGATTCTATTTTGGCTACTATATTACATGGATTATAAATCTGTGAAATGCTATGGAAATGCCAGTGATGATTAGTATCACTGATGTTGCTGCCAGTCACACAGAAGGGGTCCAAATGAAGCAAGATTGGAACTAAAAATAAGTAAGACTATGCTGTTTACATCTTTAAATGACAAAGTTTTTTTTTTTTTTTTTTCCATTTGGATTAAAGGATTTGTGAGCCATGATGTACATGATCAGTCTTTCTGTTTCTTCCTCAAAATTGACACATCCCCTTATTTCTGCCAAGTTTACTTTGTTTTTATTGGGGAGTTCTATTGATTACCATAACTGCCAGGATCTGCTTACTCACACACTTCCCAGTTATTGGAAACTATAATTCGCTTCCTTTATTACTAAATCTCTAAATTATCAGGTGCTGGAGAGATGGCTCAGCTGTTAAGAGTAACTGTTGCTGTTACAGGGGATCCTGGTTTGTTACCAATTGCCCACAGAAAGGCTCAATACCCTTTGTTGCTCTAGTCCCAGAGCATTCCATGTACTCTCCTGGCCTCCACAGGCATCAGGCATACCCATGGTACACAGACCTGTAGATGAAACACTCATTCACATAAAATACAAATTCAAAAATCAAGGTTAACATTTGCCAGATTTCATAAATTCATCTTTTTATAGATGTTGTCCATTGAATTCAATTGCCCAGTGTATATTTAGTGTCCAGCATTTGCTGTTATTGCTGCTTCAATACTTGTTCTTCATATGTTCATGAAAATTCACACATCAGAATCAAAACCAGGGCTGCAGAATTTAAAAACAACCACCAACAAAACCATGAAAAAAAAAATCACAAGACAGTCCCCATTGTCGATGGAATCATTACATACGTCTATATATTATATACAGTTAGTTTCACTATATTTTTTAAAACTTCAATAATCAGTCATGATGAGCTAAGCTTCTGGAGATAGGACTGGATGGAAGTTTAACTTTCTTCTAGCCTATGGTTTAAATTGCATCAGATTCTGACTAAAGCTTTTCATAAAGGGAACTAAAGAGACAATATCCCTTTACTCCCTTTCTTATTCTTGTATTTGTTGTCCACTACATGGTGTCTACTATCTCCTGATTTTAATTTCAATCTTTATGGATTATGCAATTCAGCATCTTCTAATGTTATTTGATTTTCTGCCTTGTAGATTTTGTGCTTCACGTATGGTTTTACTGACTCTCTTTATGATACACAGGGTTAACTGGACAGATAACGTAGAGTTTTCCTAATTCTTCCAGGCTGTTCCCTTTGTTGTCTAGAACTATGCATATTTCCACTTCATATCTCCTATCCAACAAGTCCATGATGATGTAGCCATACTAGTCATTCATAAGATTCATAAGCAGCAATGGTGTTTGCAGTTTGATGGTGACTGCAATTTGTTACTGAGGACAACTTCCACCATATTCAAGTGCCTTGTCCTGATGCAAACAAGACAAATATACATGGGAGAAGGGTGAGGAGGGTTTACTTCCTGTTGTTCAGAGTTTTAGTTTAAAAAGCAGACTTGCTATGCAGGCAGCAGAAATTTCAAATTCCAAGTAAAAATCTTAAGAATGGACTTTCTTGAAAGATGACTTGAAAGCACTGTGATTCAGAAATCTGACTTATGTTGACTATAATATCACCACCATCATGTAAGTTAAGATTGTTGTGACAAAACTCATATTTTAAGCTAAATACCATTATTAATTTATTATTTTCACAAATTCCAATTCTATTAATAAAAAATTGTTAAAATTTTGGTGATTAAAGATCACTTGTATGAAATACTTTTGCAAAGTGCAGTATAGTTTCTATAATTTAATAAGCACCTAGTAATTAATTCCAAAGTTAGTCAAACTGCTTCTGCATATTAAAATAATCCCTAAATAAGGAATATCTTGGTTATATAAAACAAGGATTCATGTGTCTTGCTTTTAGGCTTGTTGCAAAAATATGATCATATTTGGTCTTGTAGGATGCATAACAAGAGTATGTGGCTGTACCCCCAGGCTCAGATAAATTGGCTTCACTTTAGTATTCCTCATTTCTACATTTACATTAACTATATTACAAGAAAGCCATGCTTGTTTATTTTTTTCTAAGTGAGTCTATAATAATGTTTAGAGACTATAATGAGTGGAATATCTCTATCATCATGAACATTAATTTCCCACTTTAGCCATGTTTGTAAATGCACCTCAAACATCAGCAAGAGGATACAAATGTGAAGAGGAAAGAGAGCAAGAAGCTGCTGAAATAACTAATGAGTGGTCTATATGTTGGGGATAAAGCTGTTTTCGAAACTGAAAGGCTAGAAAAGAAGTATCAGTGCTACCCAACAAAATTGCAAAGTGGAACTTGTTCACCTGGGAAGGCTGAGAAGGCAACTTAAAGGTGCTTTGCAGTTGCCAGGAGACCGGCATGAGGCTCTGAGAAAATAGAAGATATCCCCTTTAGAAATTACATTGATAGTGATATCATTATCATAAAAGGCAACAGAATCCCATTATGAAACCCATTTATTTCCAAATTATCAAGAAATATTTAAGTTTTCTGAATTCACATTTCTTGTGTTACTTATCACTAAATCTAAAATACACATTAAGTGTTGCTAGCATAAATGCCATCAACTTCTATTTATATGTTTAAAGTTTAATAAAATTATTATTTAACAAATCATACCTAAGTATGTCTTGGAGATAAATCTGCCAACACTGTAAGCATAAACTCTTCCATATTTACTTTGTATTTCAGAGGCAAATGTTTCTTTTTCTTATTGATAGAAATAATACCTCAGATAGGAGAATTAACAACTTCTATACTCCACCTGTCCAGAGGACTTTATATGCAGTCTGTACTCAAAAATATCAACATAGACAGATAACTATGCCACAGCTCTGGCCTGGAGAGAACTTGTAACTTAGGGGGAAGCTCCCAGGGCAGACCGCTATGATTTACAGATTCTAGATTTTGGCTATGTGGTTTCTTTCTAACCATACATATTTTTGAAAGTTTGAAGATTGGTCATTAAAACTTTATAAGAATTAGCATGAAATTCAATTAGTTGAAATATGTTCTACGTTTGGTTCCAATTGATGAAATAGAGGAGAGATACTGCAGGCGAGGGAGGTCGAGATCATGATGGGAGGACTTTCAGAGACGACCAGCCACACTAGTGGAAGCCCATGAACTGTGGACTGGTGGCTGTGGAGCCCCCATGGGACTGGATTAGGCCTTCTGGATACAGAAGATGGTTGTTTGGCTCAAACTGTTTGGGGGGCACCCAGGCAGGGGGATCAGAATCTGTGTCTGGTCTATGGGTAGGCTTCTGGAATCTGGTGCCTGTAGTGTGACACTTTGCACAGCCTTGGTGCAGTGGGAAGGGGCTTGGACGTGCTTAGTCTCAGTGTGCTGGGCTCTGCTGATTCCCCATGGGAGACCTCGATTTGGGGGATGTGGGAAAGAGGGATAGGGGGTATGAGGAGGGAGAGGGGTATGTGGATAGCATGTGGAGTGAGTAGAAAAATTCTTAATAAAGAAAAATGAAAAAAATAAATATGTTCTACAGTCTGTAATCCAATGTCATAAGTTTTCTAGTTCTTGAGTTTAAGCGTGTATTCATAAAACATTTGTAATGAATTCTCGATTAGACTTTTTAAACATAATTTTTATAAGTACAGCCTTTTCTTTGAGTTTTGTAATTCTGCCTCAGATTTGCGAGTAAATGAGCTAACTACTAAGAGTTCTTGGACATTTGAGTTTCTATGACAAAACACATATAACAAATAATCTATTATATTTGTAAGGACTTTTGAAATTTTTTCTTATATTTGGTTATTTTATAGGGAGACATCATTGAATCCAGGTTACTCTTGGCATTCCTTAAAGAAAAGTCTTTTGTAATTGAATAATAATAATAATCCCTGAAGAAATGATACTTGGGGTGATAGATATCTACATAAAGGTGTTGCATTGCATGCCATTTGCTGAGTTTTGTACACATGAGAAAAATAGGTTAATGTAAATAATGGTTGTGTTAAAATTATAGGCACACATATCTGTGGGTCTTAAGCTGTCTAAAGTAATTTTATGTTCTCAATGAATAATGTTTAACATTTGAACCAAAAACAGTTCGGCAGGAATAATTAAAGGCTTAAGTTAAATACATAGACAGTCATTTAAATTTAGATCTGCAATAACATTTACTATTATTCTCTAAGGCTTTGACTGCTTGACAGAAACAAAGTACTCTGGGATTAATTTCAAGAAATGGTGCCAACTGTGCTGCAATTTGCTGTAATTAAGACATGAAAGAACACTAAATATTCAGATTAAAAGAAGCATGATGGAGCATGATAGAGAGTCAAGGTGTGGCAGGGAGCCAATAAAAAACAGTCAGGAGTACCATATCGATGGATAGGAAAATAGTGCTAGCAGAGTACAGTGAAATTTCCATTAAGGGATCATATGTGTTTATCATTTCAATCTTTGATTATATTCCATATATTTCTTCCCTCAAGTTCATGGCAGAGCTCTCATGTGCTAGGAAGATAATAAAGCTGAAAAAGAAAATGGCAAACAAAGTATTCTCATAAAGCTAATGAGTTTAAGTGGTGTGGAGAACTCATTAGGAGGGCGTCCTAATTATCTTTATGGTGGAGGAATTTCCTCATGTGTCACATTAATGTAGTTTCTTTGGAGCTAAATGAAAGAGCTACATGGGTGTTAACTCAAAGAGATTAAATACACCTTTTGTATTCATTAAATTCTTTTTATATTTTAAAGAGAAAGGATTCATTTTGATCCAACTAGTCTCCTTTTTCATTCTCTAGGAATTATGGGAAATATTTTATTTGCCTTTGAACTTTTATGTATTGATTAATACTGTATTGGAGCTAATGGTGAATCTTCCCTCCAACTGACTTTTTTTTTTTTTTTTTTTTTTTTTTTTTTTAAGAAAGACCTTTAGGTTTTGATCTTAGAAGAGATGTGAATACTTGACCCAGTTGCTAATGAGGGGCTGTATAATCCCTGGTATCCTATAGCTCAAAATAGCAGGATGCAATATAAAAAGTGCATCATAAAAGACACTATTGGAATTCTCTTTGTCTTCACAAGCAGTATGCAAAAGATATGACTTGCTTAGAAAGTCAGAAGCTGGACTCCTACAGACATGAGGAGCCTTAAAAACAGAGGGTGGCCGGAGACTGAAAGCAAGAACCTAATGGGGCCTAGAGAGGAAAACGTCTGGAAAAAGAGCCTGCTAGAGGAGGACTGCAAGATCTTCATGGAGCAGGACTCTGGTCCAGAAATAGTGCGTCCTACATTGTGAGCTAAGCCTAAGCACGGATGAGTTCTAGCCCGACTAAAGAGAATTTTACATTTGGGATATGTGATTGAAAGCTCGAAATGGGAACTATGGATCTATTCAGGCAGTAAGGATGATGCTGCAAATAGCCAGGGTCTTTGGGAAAAACCATAAAAACCAAACTGAGTTATTTGCACGCACTGAAATCTTTACAGAAAATTGGTCTACTGTCTCATCGACATAGAACACATGTCAACTCTACCTGGATGTTTTGAATCTTTATTTAGAAAGAAAGTTGCTTATGGTTCAGTGCTGTTTACAAATTCAAATTAGTAACTAGTCTATAATTTAACCAATTAAGTAAAAGTAACAGAATAGTTAAGAGGTATCTGCACGCTTTAAAATAGTGGTCTATACAAGTTATGCTATATAAAATAATTTTCATAGGATTGTACTGCCTGTAATCTGTGGTGCATCTGTGATTTTGATGAGGATTCATTACATAAGTAGTAATGAACATTATCATTATGACAGATGAGCTATTGCTTGATTCAGCACTGTGGTATACCACTTTTTTTGAACTGAAAAATTAATATAATTATTGAGAGTACAATAGGAGACCTTTGTCAAACCCTTAATTTTTCCTTCCTCTCTTCACAATGTTGCCAGATACATGTTTCTTGATAAAACCCCCTAGAGGTCTCCTGCAAATTCTTTTTCAATACAACCAGATCATTGCAGATAATTGTATTACACAGTGTATCGATCCAAAATCGTTGTGCACCGGAAACATCTGAAAAAAACATGATTATAGCTTTCTGTTTATTGTTCGTACATCATATAAGCAGGCTTTTGTGTGAATCACCTGTAAGAAAGGCAAGGTGGAAACATCAGAGAAATTACCTCTTTACAAGAATCTATTGATCACTCTAAATCAAAGAAGTATGTTTGACATAAGATTACCTGCCAGTTTGAACATTAGGTACACTATGTTATAGCCTGGGGCAGTTGTAAGTCTGACAAAGGGATTGTAAATAAAGCATGCAGCTGTGAGTGCCTCTGGCTTGGGATCAACTCAGGCTCAAATCCAAGGCATAGGTAAACTTAAAATAATTTACCCCTTTTTAACCAGCACATAAAGACTTAGAGTAGACTCTTAGGAGAACTCACACACATAAATCTCTTAGTTACTTTGAAATAGCAAACTTCATAGAAAAAGTCACATCATACAAAGTTAATAAAGCACATTTTAAAAAATAAATATGTGTCCCAAGTTGTCTTTTGTAACCTTAAATCAATCTATATGTACAAGAAGTGTCTTCAAACACCAGAACCCCTAAAATAGTTTGCACCAATAGTCACCGATTTGTACATGGCACGATGTAGCTAAATCCTTTTGACTTAAACCCTTTCTGCTTTATGTCTGCAAACTCAACAGTTCACTTAAGAAGTTATGGTGGAATTTTAATTTTTAATAGAAAGCCAGATTCTAGAGAGGTAAAAGGTCTGAAATCAGCCATTGCATTCAAACTGTTACACAACTGTGCGGACAATGTTAGATTCATATCACCACAAAAATACTAATTTTTTTTTCAGCTGTATTTTCTTACTGGTCAAGAACAGAGAAGTTATTAGTGACAAGTTACATTTTAAGCTGAGGGACCTGTTTTTGTTGTTTTAATTTTGAGAAAGCACTTGCTACGAGAACTTTGTTGGAGTTAACCTCCTACATTTTTACATGTGCTGAAATTATTAAACATTTAACTCATTTGTCCAAGAGAGATTCTGATGTATTTGGTATTTAATAAAGATGAGCTCTGGGTGATGCATTCTTCCTTGTTAAATATTTAGCTGTTTGCGTTAGCTCTGCAGTTTCCTTAGGCACAAATTTAAACTGTTAATAGATAGCAGGTTTAAGCTATAAAAATGTTAGAAGCTGTAATTTCTTCTGGGGCAAAACTGGCCATTTTGCACACTTGCAAGAAAATAATGCAAACATGCATGTACATATCTAGTGAAATATAAGCTCTCTGTAGCTTAGTCTATAAATGAGAAACTGACAGCCACATATTTTTAGGACTACATTTTCAGAGCCATCATTTAACTTCAAAGATGAGTGATAAATGCAGAATATTTATATGTAGTAGCTTTTTTATGAGGTTGCCTGTAAAAGATACCTCTGATGTGAGACTATAATATCTTTGTTCACAACTTTATTGTTGCTTAAGATAAATACTATTCTTTGAACATGAACACAATATAAAGATCACTAAAGGGGAAGATACCTCTTTTTTGAAAATTATGCCATCATTTATTGCTTTTTCTGTAGATTTATAGATCTTAAAAAATAGTTCTTGTCCTTTTCATTTGGGATTGCAAGATTGAAATTATTGATTTTCATAAAATATCATTCTGTTCAATGAGTGGTATTAGATATCTAAATTTAATTCGACAGTTCCAGAAATGTACCACATAACATAATGCATAAGAATATACTTAAATGTGTAATATTAAAAAGTCTATAATGTCTTATATAATTTACAGTCAATGATACAAAGTTGAGGAAATAAAAATACCATAAGATAAACACTTTTATAAAGGAGAAATATTTGAACAAAATGTACAGATATATATCTCTGGGAACACAGTCAACAAAGAACAAAGGAAAAATGTCTTTGTCTTAAATCACTTATTTTTTGAGAACTTGAAGCGTGCTGCCTGTTTGCTTGGTTCAATGAGAGAGCGCCATCTATTGGATGACCTTGAAAAGTACGTATATTTCATAAACACTGAAAATAAGCCAGTAGAAAAAAGGTCATTTTTGATATAATGTATATACATTACCCTTTGTCTGGGTGGGTATATTTGTGCTTCAAACCTATGTTAATGAAAGAATAAGATTTCTACGTAAATAATATTTTCCTCTAATACATAATAACAGTATTACTCTCAATAATTTGTTGTCTTATTAATCCATGTAACTTTATAAATTAAATAATTTACGAATCTGAGATTCAGGCATTTATCTTTAGACCTCAATATATACCTTTGCTTACTTAAGTACTTTAAGTTACAGTCTGAAATTTGACTGTAAGAGCTTGAATTTTGAACAGGAATTGTTTAAATCTCTCTCGAAGTTTCATTGCATTAAATTTAAACATTAAAAAAAAAAATAAAACAAAAACACATTAGCTCGCTCTCTCTCTCTCTCTCTCTCTCTCTCTCTCTCTCTCTGTGTCTGTGTGTGTGTGTGTGTGTGTGTGTGTGTGTGTGTGTGTGTGTTTTAAAGCAGTGTTCTTGTTCTATCTTTCAGCAAGGGAACTTGCCAGTCAAGATGAAAAACTTCTTCTAATGGAATCCAGCTTGAAAACTCCTCAAGAGAGGCTGAGCGAACAGCAACAGTTCACCAAGAGCAGAACAGTAGAAAGCCCCAGGCCGAGCCGAAGACAGTGGCAGAGGGAATTATGGCTTCTGAAGAAAATCAAATGACTGCAAGTGAGTTGTTTTTCAGTATTTCACAAAGTTTGACTTTACACACTGAAATCAAGCCAAGCCTTTAACTTTCATTGTTAAAAACTTAATTTTACTGTGTGTCTTGCAAAAGGCTTTGAGTGCATTTGCTGGCTTATACAATACGGTGTTGGTTACAGAGCAGAAAAACATGAAATTTGCCTTGTTTCTTAACTATAGTGGCACATGATGAAAACTAGAAATTCCCATTCCCGGTTCTGATCTATGGTGTGGCCTTCAACTTTCTTATTAATGTTCACAGATACGGTCAAGGTGGAAACAGCAGAGAGGATGTGCTCTGACTCTGCAGCACCTACCTGCCAGGGGCCTTCTCATCTTACAGATTCTAGAGTGCAAAGGTTACATATGGCTCTGGTTGCCTTGCTTTTTCGTTAAAGTAGCTGCTCTAAAAAAAGGGCGATTAAATCGGGGGACATTTAGAGCAGAATTTGGGCACAGACCATTGAAGCAAGGAAGGGACTGTGAAGAACGTCTGTGCAAGCTTTGAAATAGCCACAAAAACCGTTCTTAGTGAAACATTTTGAGTATTAATTCTGTTCTGATCATTCAAACATTTATTTAATAACCATGTCTAATAAATAGGGTATAGGAGTTCTGATTTTATCATTTATTTTTCAAATGAATGTTACAGAATCTTTTGAGATATTTCCTCATTTTTGTCCTGTCTTATCTTCCCTTTACATGATTATACTTAGTTTGCTATTTTAAAATAATAATGAAAATGCTATAACCTATATGAATCCTCCCCTTCTCTCTCCTTCCTTTGCTCTGTCTCTTTTTATCTTTATCAAGTATTATACTTTACTAAACAAAGCTTGCTTACATTGAATAATCACCATAAGATAACACACACATCTCTAAACTCATTTTTCTTTCTCTCATTTGTCTTTGAACACAATCCTGTGGCCAAAACTGAAATGTGTGTTTGATCCTTGGAAGCCAACTCATAAATTTACATAATGCACTGCATATCCTTATACAGCATTTTCAACTTATAAGTCTGATGATTAAAGTTAAAATGGAATTTTAAAATAATGGCTTTATTTTTTTCAATCCATAGGTTCAGTACTTTCAAAAAATAAAATAAAAAGAAATAATTATATAATTTAGAACAATATTTTTCATACCACTAAGTAAAATGAAACATACCAATGCATCCTGTCCCCATTATTGTTTCAGATATTAGCATTTACACAGCAAATAGCTACATTTACTAAATAGTAAAAGGCAAAAATTGGTACTAAGGACAAGAAGTGTACTAGGCAAACTTTCTTTGCATATGATAAAACAATAGACTACTATTATAAATATTATGATATTTTAAAATACACAATATATTAAGGAAAGTGATACACTGATATATTTAGAAAACATAGGAGAGCCTGACAGTGATATTTATATGAGTTTAATATTAAGAAAATGAGGCTTATTAGTTCAAAAAAGTAGAGAGCACATTGAAAAACAAACAAACAAAACAGCCCAACAACAGATCAAAAAACCAGGTTGTTAAGATCTGCTTATAATCTTAGATTCCACAAGAAAATAAATCAAAGATGATATATCTGGGTAAAGCACAGTGGCCGGTTAAGGCAATGCTGTGTTTGCTTAGTCTGTGGTTCTCTGTTTAATTGTACAAGTCAGGTTACATGAAATTAACTAGCTTACATGAAATTAACTAAAGAATTCTTTGTTACTGTGAAACTCTTGTGTTGTATACAATTGTTAGATAAGAAATAAAAGTAGAATAGAAATTCCATTTAAAACATTGTATTGATGAACATCTAAATATTTTCAGAGTCAAATTAAACCATGTTACAGGAAAATTTTGAATTTGAAACAGAAAACTGTCATGCTCAACTTGATATTTTCATAAAGAAATGAATCTCACCTTTCTTTTATTGTTTTTATTTTACTCTATTTATTTTATTTAGAGACATATCTTGCATTGTAGGATGGCCTTTGAACTTGTCTTTCTCCTCCCTTATTTACCCTAGTGTGGGGATTACAGGTGTGCTCCATCACACCTGTCTCTTTTTTCTGAAAACAAACAAGCAAAGCAAAATCTATACTTCACATTACAAAGTATGACCTCATGCTCAGTGAAGGTATCTATGTGTAAAAAGGCATGCCCCTAATTTGAATACCAAGCAAAACAGCCCTTGGGGGCTAGTCAGTCAAGAGCATTAGGTTTCTCTGTTTTTGCCAACTCAAACTACAGGTGGCAGGAGCTGAGGGAATTAACCAGTTCTTTGGCATGGGTGGCATCAGGTGTTGTGCTATTCACCTGTCAGCAGAAGGATAAATCCAGTTACTCAGGCATTCAAGCATTTTAACGAGTTCATTTAGCATAGCATTCCTTTTCTGGAAAATACTGGATCGTTACCAGGTAATTCAAGTAAAATAAAGATAAAGTAATATGACTGAACATTTTCATCATTTCTAGAATAGAAACAGAGCAGAGTTCAGAGAATCTCACTTGAAAGCAGCACTTTGGAATATTTTTCTTCAAATAATGTAATCATTTCTGAATTGATGGATTTATTATTGTTTATAAAAGAAGGACCCTGACATTTGATTTTAAGTATTTTTAAGAAGTTATAAAATACAATCCCAAGAATTTGTGTTTTAAAGCACACACAATGTGAAGATTACACATTTATCTTCTTAATACCCATCTTGTGTCTGGGAGGGTTTCTGACAACTATTTCCTTCATTAACTGGCTTAGTTAGTCATTCAGAAAAAGCCAGGCTGCCGTACCACCACAATGCACTGCTAGGTTAGCTAATGTATTGCTAAATGTAAACTAAATTGAAAAAAAAGATGCATGCAAAACTTTGGTAGTGTAAAGGAAAACTTAAAATCTTAAAAAAAAAAAAAAAAAAAAAAAAATGAGCCCAACTTTTGTTGGCGTGAAGTTGAATTCCTAAGGACCATCCAGGAAGGATTCCCCTTCTCTACTTCTCCTTTTGAAGTAAATATAGAGAGCACACACCATGCACTTGGCATAAGCCTGTTACACTTGAAAGATTTGTTCTGAATGTCCAGTGGGAACCTGGAAATCGTAATAATTTGTAGTATCGATTGAGTGAAGCTATGCAGCTGGGGCCTCCGGTGAATAGACAGAAATAGACATTTTATTGATTAACTTTTACAGTCATATTTCCAAGACTCCACTGCAACATAATTTTCACTTCCCAGCTTTGTGTTGTTGTATCATGAAACTTGGATTCTTCTCCCTTAACGTTTACCCACGTGAGGGGAAAAGTATGGGTATGTACTGCTAGGGCTGTGTTCTGCAGAAATGCATACGTTTCTGAAAATGATTTTTCTTAAGTACTCCTCTCCCACGCACATTAGAAGAAAGCTGTTAGGACAAGTTTTTGGAAATGTCATGATAGCAGATGGTTAGTAATTGAACTTCTTCATATATTGTTCCCTCTTCTCGTACTTAAGAATTCTAATTTTCCTACCTTAAATTTGTGCATGTACTTGTCAAAATGAATTGTCTGCTGTTAGCTTTGGTTGTGTTCATGTGTGCATGACATGTTATTTATTACAAGAGGCAGAAGAAAAATTGTTTTAATAATAGTCTATAGCCTAATCTAAAAGGAAAGTTCCTGAACCATCATTTTGACCAGTATTTCTAAAGATAAAGATATGAATCCAAACCTTCTTCAGTACTGGGAATGTTTGCTTTGTATTTATTCAGAAAATGTTATATTTTCACAGATGAACATATTGCAAATATTTGGAATTTCTTTATTTGTTTGTTTACCTCATATTCTTGTTATTTTACATTTGTGCTCCCTGGAGCAAACTGCTGTATTTCTATCAAATTCTCATATTTAGAAAATATTTCGCAGTGTTTTTATGTAAGTTTGAGAATAAATATTGAAAATTGAATTGGTTTGGGAAAATACTCTTTTTTACTCAATCCTCAAAATTCTTTTCATTAAGAGCTACATTTTAAAATTTGAAATTCTTAATGCTAATGGAAGGTGGTACAAAGGTAAACTTGAAATATTTCGTGTCATTAGATGAACTAAAAGTCTTCAAACATGATGGGATCACAGTTAAGGAAAACAGCAATCTGAACAGCTGTGTACAATATACATACTCCAAAATTTCTTTGTTTCAGCTAAATCGGGGAGATATTTTTATCTTAATTGGATTGATAATTAATATAGAATTAGGCTCTAAACATTTATAGATTTGATTTAGAAAGTATTCAAAGCATGAAAAACTCATAAACTTTTGTGAAATTCAAAATTGAAACATCATTTTTACTTGAGTGAAACATTTTCTTGTTTTCATATATATTTTATTATCTTCAGGCTGGTTACTTATTTCATATTGGCTTTCAAAGGCCTATCTATTGATAATTTGATTTAAAATTTGTCCTTGAATCATTTATTTGTTCTTTAAAAATTAAATAATACTTAAGCATCACATTTTAATATTTTAAGTTTTCCCTTAGCTTACCAAAATTTTTATGCTTCATTTCAGTTAATACATAACTTATTATTATAATGCACCTGGTAGCTACTTTGAGATGACTAGCTCAAAGTTAGTAGATAAAGACAAATAACTGTCAAAAATAGCCCCAGATATATCATACATATTAAAAAGATAAATGTGAAATCTTGATGTAGCACATGCCTTAAGATTCAAATTCTATATGTAAAAACAGTCCTTTATGTTCCAGTTATTATCAATACTATAGCACATTTCAGCATTTCAATTACTTTAATATTGAAGACTATCTTCCATTTATAAAATGGGTTAAATATTTTTACAGGGCAATATTGTCTAGAAATTATTTCTTTTGAGTAAATACAATGAAGAAATTGATATGCAAAGATCAAAGTTAGTTTAATAAATCACATGGCTTTTCAAGTGGAAGACTCTTGCTTGCATAATCAAGTTTTAAACTTATCAAAATAAAAACACAATTAAGACAGAGCAAGTAATAAACTTAATACACAAGAACCCTGAATTGAGCTTGATTTCACTATAACCCTGTAGAGGAATCTCCACTTATTGATCAAATGTTGAAGCCCATGCATAGCACTTAGAAAGATAAAGTAAGCGAGGTCAGATAATCAAAGCATTTAAATAGTAAAAACAGCAGCTGCCACTGTAGACTGCTAAAATAAATCCATAATACAAATTGCTTTAGTAAAAAGCGGATGAGCAGCTGATCTTCCTATTGAACTCTGATACCGTTCAGTGACCACACTGGGAAAAGGATTGGGAGAAATGCTTTGCAGATCAATATTGAGTGAGATGTAGCAGGGATTCATTTTGAACACGAAGGCATCACAGGTGTGAGAGTACAAGCATTGCAGGAGATGTTCTCAACTGGAAAATGTTTAGTGCAGTTAAAAATTGCTTTCTATGCATGATATTGCCAAAAAAAAACCCCATAGAAATACTTTAGGAATTGTTTCTTGAAGTAATTTAAATAGGTTTAAGAAATAATACTGGCTTTTGAAAGTATAGAAAGTTCATGTTATACTAAAATAGTTGTGTAGTCACTTTTAAAGCAAGGTAATACTTCCGTATAAGATATTACTCCATGTAAACTCATTACTATCCATTTAGGATACAAAATAATTATGGGATGGTAGACTACAGTCTAATTTACAGATGTAAAATCAGTTACAAAACAGAGGACAGAAGAAATGTTCTTGGAAACTTTATGGGGTGGAGGTTTCCAGAGACCTTTCAGACTTGCATTTGGACATTCCACTTTAATGACAGTGACTGTATCCTAGTGGCTTACAGTGTACTATCTTTTGGCTTCTATGGAACCTTAGGAGAGTTTTCGGTATATAGGTCTATGACCAGAATGATTAGGCTTTACATTTCAAAATGCCTTATAAACTTTGATTTTTAATTCCTTGTACTTAATGAGAAATTGCCATGATTTCAGTGAATTAATGAGAGAAACAATACGAGTCTATACACATGTTTGTAGGTTTATTATACTTTAGAATTAAGTAACCCAGTAGTCAAAATGGACAAGAATATGATTTAATCTGAGCCTTTCCTCAGGCTTCCACATGTTGTCAACATTAAGTGGTCTATTTTCATGTTCCAATTTGTCTACAAGTTCATCACACAGATGGCATTGTGTCATGACAATATGGTTTTCCATACATATGTTTACTTCAGACGTTTCTGAGGGGATATAATCACAGTTCTCTGGTAAGTTCAATGTTGTGATTAGAACTTCATAAAACTGCTCATTGATCTACTTCATTCATGATAACACTTCTAAATCATAACCTTGATTAAATGATCTGTCATAGAACTACATTAATCGGTTTTCTTCTAGAACAGAGAAAATTAAAGTAGAATGGAGATTGGTTACATTTGTAATTAAATTTCCATATCAAAATAAAATTAAAAAATCATTCTCAAGGCTTAAAAGTTGAGTAACTTCAGCAGACATTTTTCATTTTGTTTTACTGTAATGAATAGTTATTTGCAACTATTGTTTGCTTGCTGTTTACTGAATGAATTGCTGATAGAAGCGATTTTAATGGTAAAATTGTGAAACAGTATTCATAGTTGTCAGAAAAAGGTCATTCTATTTGCATTCATTAGGAACTTGCAGGACCATGCAGTGTGCATTTCCTTTGGGATGCTGCAGCTATTGATTTATATACAGCTGGGGGAAAAATTAATTAGGATTATATTTCACTTATTACTGCAGGCTGTGTAATAAGAAAGAAAAACACTTTTTTGTTAGGAAGTTGGACAGAAATACCTAAATGGGATCATTGTTTCTTAAATCATGACTACTTTATCATATAATTTTTCTTCTTATAATATGGTTAGAGGCTTACTGCATTTGTGGAAATTTAATTAGCACTTTGAAAAGTGGATGTTTTAGTACATATCCTAAAATAGTAATGATGATAATTTGAATTAAGCAAAAGAGACATTTCCCCTTGTTAATTGAAACTTTCCCTTTCTGAGCTAAGTCAACGTGTATTTGTCTACTGTAAACTTTCTGGAATTGGGTAGCTTTGGGGCAAAAGAGTTCAACAAAACAGGGACCAGGATCAGGCGAATTCTCAGGGTGGAGAAATGGATCCCAGAAATGAGACTCTCACTTCATTTAAACATTTCAGTCTTGAGAGCCAACTGCATTAGGCTCTTCTGTGAATTTAATAGTTCAACTGAACTGGAATATGTTGTATTAAGGATGTCCTTGTTGTAATGAGATGGGATTTCACGTTTTTTTTAAAAATATATGTGGCTCTTCCTATGAACATCATGTACACTCTAAGAGGAAAATAATTGAATTCAGTCCTCTACATTGTTTATGTGTGACACATGTTTGAGATTAATCAAATTGTAGTCACTTCTCATTAACAGCAGAGAATAATTTCAAAATGGGGCAGATCCAGATGACAAAGGATGGCTTGTGTGGGTTTGAGACATACTTTATGAATGGAAACACATGCCTTTTGTGACATCCAACTTGATGATTTTATTTTTCTCCCATTGATCTATCCACATAATGCTATTTAAGAGACCCTGGCCTATAGTGGACTCTCTGGTACAGAGTCAGCATTTGGGGACAAAAAAAAATGATAATTGGTCTTTTTTATGATACTACAATAATCCAAAATTTCAGCACATAAATCTATTTGATAATATTGGACATTCTTAGGTTTTATTGGAGAGTTTGTAAAAGGTTCATAGGAAAGCAGTATAAATGCAAATTTCTATACATCATTAGGAATTGCATATTCTAATGTTGCAGGACTCTAAATGTGTACTTCTTCTTTTCCCCAATGCCCAACTATGACTGTAAGGATCTATAACACAGTTTGTTTAGTGAAATAAAATTTGATTATCATCTTGCTTTCTATTTCTATTTCAAATGCTTAGTATCTTCGGCCAGAATATATTGTTTTTGTTTTAAGGAATACGTGACTTTATGTCTCTAGAATAAAGCACATCCTTTCAAACTGATTTGTACATTGTGCTGTGTAACTCAGATTTTACAAGATTATTATCAAGGATTCATTTCTAATCCATGTGATGACTTTTGTGCTAAATGTAACTTTTACAATTTATTTTCAGGATGATACTACCAGAAATAACATAACTAAGAATTTTATAAAATCATGAAAATCTAAAACTAAGTGTTTGAATTGCTTTCTTAACTAAGAGAAACAGATAAGAACAGTTTTGGGGACAATTTATTGATCAAATTTTATATTGGTCTACAATTTATTGAAAAGATTATATTTTTATTTATTATATTTGCATTTTAATTTTACACATCAGCCATGGGTTCCCCTGTCCTCTCCCTCCTGCCCCCCCCCCCACCTTCCCCCAAGCCCCTCCCCTCCATTCCCATCTCCCTCAGGGCCAAGACTCCCCAGGGGATTCAATTCAACCTGGTGGATTCAGTACAGGCAGGTCCAGTCCCCTCCTTCCAGGCTGAGCAAAGTGTCCCTGTGTAAGCCCAAGGTTCCAAACAGCCAGCTCATGCACTAAGGACAGGTCCTGGTCCCACTACCTGGGTGCCTCCCAAACAGTTCAAGCTATTCAATTGTCTCACTTATCCAGAGGGCCTGATCCAGGTGGGGGCTCCACAGCTTTTGGTTCATAATTCATGTGTTTCCATTCATTTGGCTATTTGTCCCTGTGCTTTTCCAGTCTTGGTGTCAACAATTCACACTCTTACAGTCCCTCCTCTTTCTCGACAATTGGATACCTGGAGCTCCACCTGGAGCCTGGCTGAGGATCTCTGCATCTACTTCCATCAGTTATTGGATGAGAGTTCTAGCATGACAGTTAGGGTATTTGGCCATCTGATCACCAGACTAGGTCAGATCAGGCTTTCTCTCGACCATTGCCAGTAATCTACAGAGGATGTATCATTGTGGATTTCTGGGGATCTCTCTAGCACTTTGCTTCTTCCTGTTCTCATGTGGTCTTCATTTATCATGGTCTGTTATTCCTTGTTCTCCCTTTCTGTTCTTGATGCAGCTGGGATCTCCTGCTCCCCTAAGCTCTCTTTCCCTCAAACCTTGCCCTTCATTACTCCCACTGTCATCCAGGTTGTTCATGTAGATCTCATCTTTTTCTCTGTCATTGGGCAATCCCTGTGTCTTTCTTAGGGTCCCATTTTCTAGGTAGCCTCTCTGGAGTTGCGAGTAGCAGTCTAGTCATCTTTGTTTTATATCTAGTATCCTACTATGAGTGAGTATATACCATGTTTGTCTTCCTGAATCTGAGCAAGGCATCCCATCATAGAGAATGGGTTCTAAAATGCTAGCTCATGTGCCAGGGACAGATCCTAGGGGCCCCACAAACAGACCAAGCTAAATAACTGTCATCCACATACCCAGGGCCTAGGTCAGTCCCATGCAGGTACTTAGCTGTCACCTGAGCTCCCATGAGGTCAGATTAGCTGTCTCTGTGGGTTTCCCCATCATAATCTTGAGTATTTTTGCTTATATAGTCTCTCCTCCCTCTCTTCAGCTGGACTTCCATAGCTCAACCCAGTGCTTGGCTGTGGATCTCTGCATCTGCTCTTACTAGTTACTGGATAATGGTTCTATGATGATTATTAAGGTAGTAGCCCATTTGCTTACAGGAGAAAGCCAGTTCAGTCACCCTCTCCACTATTGCTAGGAATCTTAGCTGGGGGTCATCCTTGTGGATTCCTGGGAGTTTCCTTGGCACTACGTTTCTCCCTAATCCCATAATGGTTCCCTTTATCAAGATATCTCTTTTGTTGCTCTTCCTCTCCATTCCTCCCCCAACTCGACCACCTTAACTCCTCATGTTCCCATTACCCATGCCCTCCCCTTCCTCCTACCCCAGTTTACTCATGAGATCTCGTCTGGTTCCCTTTCCAAAGGTGATCCATGTGTCCCTCTTAGTGTCCTCCTTGTTACTTAGCTCCTTTAGGGCTGTGGATGATAGCCTGTTATCCTTCCCTTTACATCTACTATCCACTTAATGAATAGTACATACTGTGTTTGTCTTTCTGGGTCTGATTTACCCCCCTCAGGATGAGTTTTTCTACTTCCATCCTTTTGCTTGAAAATTTTGATGTTATTATTTTGTTTTGTTTTGTTTACTGCTGAGTAATACTCTATTGTGTAAATATACCACATTTCCTTATCTATTCTTCAGTGGAGGGGCATCTAGGTTGTTTCCAAGTTCTGGCTATTAGGAATAAAGCTGCTATGAACACAGCTGAACAAAAGTGCCCTTGTTGAATGATCCAGTGGTATTGTTGTGTCTTGAGGTATATTGATTCACAATATTCTGAGAAACCACCATACTAATTTCCAAAGTGGCTGTATAAGTTTGTACTCCTACCAGCAGTGAAGGAGTATTTCTTATCCCCACACTCAAAGGCTATATTAGAGGCATTAATCTCTATGCTGGGTTTATTAAACACAGTCTGGAAATCCCAACAATTTCCTTGTGTTTGTAAGATTGATCCATCACTCCCACCAACTTTTAATCATATTTGAAGATTTGTTTTTCTATTTTACTTAGTTTTTCTTTTTCAAGGTAAATTATAATTACATCATTTCTCCCTCCCTTTTTCCCAATATACTTTCCCAAACACATTTCCTTGCTCTTTTTTCAAATTTATAACTTCTTTTATCATTAATAATTGTATAAATGTACACACACATGCAAATAAAAATTACTAAAAATAATATACTGATGAATCTTGAGTCACAAACATCAAATTTTGACATTAATTTTTTATGTAACTAAAGCCTGCACAAAGATGAAATCGCTCAAAAAGAGCGGGTGATTGACTGAAGAAGCAATGCCCTGTAGGATCACATATTGCACACTTGGTCCCAGGTGCACTCCCTGCTTGAGAAGGTTGTAGATTCTTTGAAGGTGGAAGCTTCCTGGAGGAAGTAAGTCACTAGGGACAGGATTGAGAGGTGGTGGCCTAGGCCCACTTGCAGTTTGCTGCCTCTCTGCCTTATGGTTCAGGCTGGAGATGTGACTTTTTGCTTCATGCTGCTGCAGCCATGCTTGCTGTGATGCTTCCTGACCACTGTGAACTCTTTTCCCTTGGTATAGTAAGCCATAATAAACTATTTCTTCCATAAGTCACTTTTGGTCACAGTATCAAAGGAATGAAATGTAACTAATACAAGAGGCTCCTGTGAGTGAAAATAGAAAACTGTATTAAATAAAGATTATTCAGTTGTTTAGTGAGCATTCAATGTCATATTTTATTTAGTATAATTTTTAAGTCAACAAAATACTATGCTACTATTCTTTATTTTATTATTTTTTATTCTTGAATATAAATATGGTTTTAATGGATATGTAACCAATGCAATTGAAAAAATACCATCACTACTCATATTTATTTTAAATTTTGCATGTATGGTATTCATATGTTTCCATATATAAATGTGCATGTGTATGTGTCTTTGAATGTGCATAGCAGAGATTCACTTTGAGTGCTTTTTTCCTTCACTCTCAGCCTGCCATTTGAACTCAGAGATGACCAATTTGGCTGGTCTAGTCATGTTCCTGCTAAGGGAATACCAATCTCTACTTCCAAGTTCTTGAACTGCTAACAGGTTATCATTCCACGCTGGAGATTTATCTACTTAGCCATCTCCATAGCCACTGCTGTCATTTTCTATAAGAACGCTAAAGCCTGTAAAGAAAATAACTTTCTGGTGTTCAACCGCAAATTTAATATTAATTAATTTGCAAAAACTGAATGTGAAACTTAGAGTCTTATGAATGCTAGACAGACCCTCTACAAATAAGCTATATTCTTACCCACAAAGGCCTTGAAACTTACATCCTCATTAAAAAAAATGAATATCTACTTAAAGCTACAAATATACAATGAAAAACAAAATTAGTTATTGGTCAAGAAGATGCAGAATGTTTACATAAAAAGTAGATTGGAGTCAAAATTTATTCCAAGTGTTGTGGACTATATTAACAGATCATATTGACAGAGCTATGTATATGGTGAAAAATAATAAAAGTACTGTAAGAAAAACTTGAAGAATATTAGAAAATTCTAGCAGATCTACCAAAGGGCATCATAGGAAAAAATGTTAAAAAGATCAATCCTTTCTAATGAAGGGGTCAGAATGTGGCACAAATAAATATATTTGATCTATAAAGATATGAGAATCTCATTCGCTTGAGATACTCCCCAAAATTATGATTAGGCAAACACAGGCATGCCTCAGACAACCACAGCTTTATATATGGGACTTGTAGTATTGTAGAATCTGAGGAATCTTTTTTTGTTTGTTTGTTTGTTTTTTGTTTTTTGTTTTTCGAGACAAGGTTTCTCTGTGTAGTTTTGGTGCCTGTCCTTGAACTCCCTTTAGAGACCAGGCTGGCCTTGAACTCACAGAGATCCACCTGGCTCTGCCTCCCAAGTGCTGGGATTAAAGGTGTGTGCCACCACTGCCCAGCAGAAATCTTTATTAAATATTTAAAACTGACTTGACAGGTGCTTTTTGTTCTTCACAGAATGAAGCCTCCATGATGCATTCTAGAAAAATCTAAATATTTGCCCTAAAGAAGTTTATATCTGCTTTTGTTCATATTTATTTTTGATTATTTTTCTTACTTGGGGAATTATAGAATAATTACATAGTTTCATCCTTCCCTTCCTTCTTCTGAACACCACCATGGACCCAATATAACTCTCCTTGATCTCTTTCAAATTCCTGGCTTAAATACACACAATACACACAAACACACACACACACACACACACACACACACACACACACACACACACACATTCATAAGTACAACTTTGTATGTATGCTTTCGTACTGATGATTTGGTAATAGATAACCAATTGGAATGTTCTTCCCTGGAGAAGTCTATTTTTTCCACTCTCAGAATTCCTTAGTTGCCTGTTGTGGTAGTTTGAATGTATTTGGCCCCAATAAACTCACTGGGAGTTGCTTTATTAGGAGGTGTGGCCTAGTTAGAGGAACTGTGGTCTGTTGAATGAGGCTGGTTGACACATGCCTTTAATCCAGACATTGAGGCTGGAGGACATACCTTTATTCTGGAACACACCTTTTGTTGGAAGTGTGTCACTGTTGGGGCCGGGCTTTGAGGTCTTTTTCTCAATCTTCACTCAGTGTGACATTCAGTCATCTTCCTGTTGCCTCTGAATCAAGATGTAAAGACTCTCAGCACCAGCACCAAATTGAGTGTATGCTGCCATACAATGAAACAGTGTGAGGAAACAGTGAAAGGGAAGTAGTTATAGGAGTGAGGGGAGGCAGGAATCACTGTGCCTATGCATCTGGTACTAGTAAATTGACAGATGAACTGAAACAGAGTGGATTTGGTGATGGTTGGATCATGCTATTCTTTCACTTTTGACAGGGATTCCAGGGAGAATCTGAAGCACTAAGGTGGAAGGTCTCGTGAAAAGAAGTGAGTTGAGCTGGGCGGTGGTGGCACATGCCCTTAATCCCAGCACTTGGGAGGCAGAGGCAGGTGGATCTCTGTGAGTCTAAGGTCAGTCTGGGCTACAGAGTGAGTTCCAGGAAAGGCTCCAAAGCTACACAGAGAAACTTTGTCTTGAAAAACAACAACAACAAAACAACAACAAAAAAGTGAATTGAATCCATCTCATCTTGTTGATAAAACATTTTGAGGTTTCTGTGTGGATGGATGTGTGTAGCTGAAAGTTTTTCTGGCCCTGCCCAGCTCCCATGGTTCCATGGTTCCATAGCTGCTCAGAACCCCCCCCCCCCAAAAAAAAACACACACACACACAGAGGCTTATATTAATTATAACTGCTCGGCCATTAGCTCAGGTCTACCACTGACTAGCTCTTACATTTAAACTCAGCCCATTTCTGTTAGTCTATATGTTGCCATGTGTTCTGTGGCTTTACCTGTGTGCCATTACATGCTGCTTCCTGGATGGCAGGCTGGCATTTCCTGACTCAGCTTCCCTCTTCCCAGAATTTTCCTCGTCTGGTTGTCCAGTCTATACTTCCTACCTGGCTACTGGCCAATCATTGTTTTATATATCAAACAAGCAGAGCAACACATATTCACAGCATACAGAATATCCCACAGCAGATGTGATTGGTTTTGAATAAAAGCTAAAAGTTCCTGGGAAATTCTTGTGAAAAGAATCAAATTCAGAAGTCCAGACTAGGCGGGGGTGGGGGGGGGGGGGGGGGGGGTATGGCTCAGTGTTAGACCACTTGCCTAGTGTGCTTGAGGTGGATGGGTACAATTCTTAGCACTGGTGGCAGAGGAAGAATAGGTGTATCAGATCACCAACCTTCAGTAAGTTTTACACACACACACACACACACACACACACACACACACACATTGTAACCCAAAACAAACAAACACATACACAATAAATCAGGAATTTGAGAGGGGTGCGGATGATAAATTCAGAGGAAAAAGGAAGGGTGGAAGTCATATGAAAGTACCCATGTGTTAAATTCTCCAAAGCTAAAATAGATTAGATTAAAAGAAATGTAAAAGTAGAAAAAGAAAAAAAAAGATTTTAGAAGAGGAGTACAACAAAGTGGAGTAGGAACCATTTCTAAAATATTTTAAGGTATTTAAAAGACTTTAAAACATTTAAAGTTTATCTTAGACACAAGTGCACTGTCTTACAAGGCTAGCATTTGTTTTTATAGTGTTTCCTGCAAAAGGCCCTTTTACTCAAGTTATACACTTAGATACATGCACATTGCTTCTTCTACATGTTTTTCTCCCCAAAAACTTAGTCAAGGTTGCAGATGTAATTTCTTCACTTCCACTGGATACACCTTTAAAGGACTTTTATCTATCTATCTGTCTATCTATCTATCTATCTATCTATCTATCTATCTATCTATCTATCTATCTATGTGTATGTGTTCAATGCATGCTTGAGTGCCATCAAAGGCCCTAAGTATTGGTTACACTGGAGTTGAAGGAGGAGTCATAGGCAGTGCTGTGGAAGCACTTTTTAATGCTGAGCATATCTCCATCCCTGGGATAATTTGTTTAATGTTTAGCCTGATGGGCCTCACACTCTAGAACTTGTTTTATTCTCAACTCTATGTCTCTAGACAAGCAAAATACCTTACAATTGTGCCCAGGATTAAAGAAACTTGCAGTCATATATAGCAAGTAAGAACAAAGGGAAGAAAAGCAGAGGATAAAGATGGGGAAATGCCAATTTAATGTTTTATTACATTTTAGTTTAATGCAGCCATTGGAATTTTAATTTGTATTATCTAGCTAGGAACTTAATATATATTATAGATTTTTTTGGCAAGAGGATCCCACATTGAGGTCTCTTGATGCATCTGGCATTAGAACACTGACTGACTGACTCATCTGGATCTTCTTTAAATTGGACTTATCAATAAAATTCAGTTTTATAAACACGTCTTTAGAGTATACAAACTCCACTGGATTTAACTTAGCATGAGAATGAGAGCTGTTTGGGCTTAGCACCCAAGCAGTAAAAATGTAGCTTACAAAAGAGTCCTTACCCTCAGGTGAACATTTCAAATATGTTATTCAATGCTTCAGGTCAAAGTAAATTTTTGCACATGCAAGATATAAATTCTGCTTAGGTAAAATGTAGTGTATTAATTTCCTCTTCATAATTAATAAATGGCCTTGAGAAATCAAAACTGCTGAGTATTATCAGAAAGCATAGTAGAGATATATTTATCCAAAGAAATACCTTTTTATTTTTTTCTGGAATGGAAACCTCTTCAGTCATATGATATTGCATAATTAATTCTTCTTACCCTTTATAGTCTTGAGCAAGTAGATTACCCAGCAGCTCTTGGGAATGGGCATACCTAGGCCCAGGAGAAAGGGCATTTGAAACAAAAGAGGATCTTGGGTATCTCAGAGCCAAGGCTCCTGGTTGGACATGACTGTGTTTGAGAAATGACAGCATCCGGCAGAGCAAGGAGCCAGAAGAGCAACAAAATATCCTCTTGCCAGTACTATAGGAAGTGCTCTTTCAAGGATTTTACTTCATAATTGAAAAATATATGATTGGTTACTTACACATGACATTCAGTTTGTCTTATAGAAATGCTAAAATGAAGCTGTGGAATAAGTTTCTGTTTTTCTTTAAAATCCAGAGAGTAAGCACTCAAGTGTGGAGTGTTCTCCACAGAGATACAGGCTGAGGTTAGAGCACTTGGCACCTACCATCTGCCTGGGCAAGTTACTTTTTTCCTAAGACAGGAAGGTTTGGTCAGGTCCACATGGCTGCACATTTTCTAACCTTAGAAAAAGCACTGTTAACCCCTATGATTGGAAATGATAGATAGAAGACTAAACAGATTAGTTTATTTGGAAGATGCTTTTCATATTTGTTCTTTGACATATCAGTACTGAGGAGACCTTGGCAACTCCCAAAGCACGTTTTGTGTTTTCAAGGCTTTGTTTTGTTTCTTTGCTTTGGTAACACATGGGATAGGGATTATTGGCTGGCAGACTTCAAGAAAACTGAAGCTTTGCTCTCAACACTCAGCAGCATCATACCTCCTTTATTATTAATAACTCTGGGACAAGGCAAAATATTATTTTGTTAGGATTTTCTAGCAGTATTTCTTTAGGATTTTTGCTTTTGCTAGTTATGTATTTTGCAAATACAGATATAGCTTTAACACAACATGCAAGAATAGAGAGATTAATTTACTGCTGACAAGAGACCTCATTTTTTCCCAGCAGAGGATGCATCTGCTTCCTATTCTGATTGTGGCTCTACTTACAATCTAATTGCCCTATTCTACACTGCTCTGTTATTTTCTGTGCCCGAGTCTGTATTTTAGGACAATCATTGAAGACTACAGGAAGAGAATACTTGGAAATTGAAGGCTACACATATACATACTAGTCTCATTATATTCACATCAGTATAGTTGCTTCATATTTCATAAGCATTAAGTTCTATGGTTTAGGCTTGTCCTCACAATGTCCTGAGATGGGTTAGAATTATTGTCTTTGTATGAAGTGTGATATTTGCCATCTAATGATAAATGTCTAAATTCTTGAAGCAATCTCTTTCAAATCAACTTTGCTCCTTTCACAGACTTTTGAACCATACTGTCAGAACAAATATATGAAAGGGCCCTTTGACAGAACAAGAATCAAACTGAATTGTTTTGGTGGTTTTAATACTAAAAATATCATTGTGGAAAGGAATTAAATGAGGACCTTTTAAACACTCTAAAAAGTTATTTTGTAAGAACTAAATATAACTCAGATTCCATTTTTTCTCCTGGTTTCTGCAGTGATTTTAAGTTTAGGCTTTGATACTACCCATTCTCTATATAAGCACCAGTGGTTCCAATTCCATAATGTGCAGATTCTCCCACAGACTAGGATGGAGTGGCTTTGAGAGACTGATGCTGCTGAAAACAACTATATTTTCAAGCTTGATGCATTTGACAGAGGAGTTTTATGTTGTTTCCTATAAAAAATAAAATATTTGATTAGGAACATACCAACCATTTTTCTTGTTAGCACAGGAAAACCTCAGTGTAAAGGTTAGTCCAGGAAATGGATTCTCCCTCAGATCTATGCAGGAAACAATCCTTCAGACTCACCTCTGCAACTGCTCTCTTCTGAATATCAGTTTCGCAGATTATCTCCAGGATAATCTGTGGCTGCATAAATGAAGAGCATCAAATATTTCTCAAAATAAGTGCTTACCATGCCTTAAGGAACATGATTGGAGAAGTTCATATGCCGTTCAATACAATCCTAATGCTTTGGTTTGCAACTTCATATAAGCTACCAAAAGCTTACCTTCAGTGAAGTCACATAGCTGATAAACTTAAACAGGAGGTTTGAAGTTTGAATCTGGAATTTGTAACAGCAAAAGCGACATTCATTCAATTATGTTGTGAGTATCAGTGGAATTTTGAAAGGATATAAAAACTCAGTATTTGTCATAGCTTTTCTTTCAGATGACTAAAACAATTAATCATGGTTTTGGGAGTCCTCTTCTTCTCCATTCATTCTGTACATAGTACAGTGTTCTTCAATAACCAATGTCTGAAATGACTGGAGAATGTTCTTCACACCATTATATGCCAGACAAAGTTTTTCTTTCTATAAGACATATACAATCTGTCTAATTGTCCTAAAAATTGTAAAAACACCTGTGCTTTCTAATGAAACACATCTTACTTATGCTCATGTCATTCAAATATATCAGATCATTTTGTATCTGATATCACTAGGAAATGCTTTAACAAAAATTACCTGAATATTCTCTATTTTCCCAGTGAGATACAGTTTCATGTTTTTTCCTCACATTTGGAGGATGAATTAAAGAAAATATTAATAAAGTTACAGTGAGACTCATAGTAGTAGAATGAATAACAACTGCTTCCTTTGCTTTGTACCTTGTGATAGAAGATTGTATGCAATGAAGCCTAGAAAGTGTGACCAAATGGGAATCTTTAATAATAAATTTAACAGGGAATAATTTAAGGGAAACACTCATAAACTGATCTTAAATGTTACAAAATATCTTGGTGATGAAAATTTCCAATAGTATTTCTTCCTTGGTAATACTGGTAAGTCATCAAGAAGCTCTCTATTCATTCACTAATTAGCTGAATATACTGCAAATCCTGTTAATAACAAAGCAGCTCAGCTCAATAATGATCAGCTGAATGTAAGGCTTTTCCACTTTAAATACACTGAAAAAAATCTGACTGAGTATGTGGAGTTTAAGTTCATACAAATTCATATGATACATATGTGTTCTCAAAAATTCCATGCTAAATTTGTGTTTAAAATTTAAATTTAATTTAATTTTAAACATTGCTCATCATTATGTAATATTGTTTACATCATCAGAAAAATCTGTATATCAAGTCAAATAGAGAACATAAGTGTATACATAGGCAACAGTCTTGTTTACTAAAACTGTATCAACAAATACTTATTGACCCTTACTGTGAGCTTGGTACATTTTAAGACCACAAAGAGATATAACAGGAAACCATGCAAACAAACAAATGAACAAACAAATAAAACATTCCTTGTCTTACAGACCCAACATCAAACTGGATATATAGAAAAAATAGAAAGAAATCTATTTCTACTTTTGATAAATTTTTACAAGGGAAAGCCTTTGTGTATTAAGAGTACATATATATATATATATATATATATATATATATATATGTAACTTAATCTTCACTGTTGAGTTTCCTTTAATTAAAAACAAAACAAAACCACCAATGGTTTTGTCTGAAAGCCCAAGACTGTCAAGTGTTCTTATTTAATGGTCCTAAGTGGGGAGTAGTTTCAAAGTTAGTGTTTGATTTTACAGACAATTTACAGGTTTTCCTTTTAAAATATACCATTGAAAACTACTTAAAAACTGCCTTTTTAATTCCTCTGTCCTCACAATAGGAAGAAATAAGATAAGCATCAGCATGGCACTTCTGCACTGAGTTGCCAGTGTGTACCACAATGTGTTATAGTGAAGAATGAGAAATATAAGGGAGTCATAATGTTCACTTTGAATCATGGTTATGTAGGTCATCTCATGGATAAACAAGGAACAAATGAATATTTTAATCATAGGCATCAATACTACTCTAACAAAACAGTTGCATACGGAATCAACATATACTCACAACATCAAAAATGCTGTTGAAATTTGCATGGATTAAGCATGTAGAGAATATTCTAATAGTATATGTATTGATTTATCAGTTTGTGTGCACAAACATGTACAGGCACATGTATACTGAGGCCAGAGAAGAATGCTCAGTGCCCTTTTCTATACCCTATTATTTCATACTCGGCTTTAGACCTTTGGCAACCCATTGCATCAAAGCTTGAGGGTGCCAACAAGCTCAGTGATTCTGTTCTTTACCTGAAACACTGTGGTTACATATATGTGCAGAAGAGCTTGACTTTCTACATGAGTTCTGGGGACCCAAACACACGTCCTTATGCTTGTTCAGAAAGAGTTCTTACTCACTGGGCTACCTCCACAACCCCTCATACAATACATCCCAACCAGTTTCCCCTTCCTCCACCCTTCCTGACTCTCCCCACCTCCCCTCTCCCCCAGATATACTCACTGTCTCTATCCTCTTTAGAAAAGAGCAGGCCTCCAAGAGATGACAGCCAAACTAGACAAGGCAACCTAATAGGATGAAAAGAATCTCACGAGCAAGCTTGCTCGCACTGTTAAGGGTTCTACAAAAACACCAAGCAGAGGACCTGGTACCTACTCAAGTACAACCTTTGCTTGCCTTTCAGTCTCTGTGAGAACAAGTGAAGCCTGCTTAGTTGATTTGCTGATATAAATATTTAAATGTATTTTTAAAATAGAAGAATAACAATGTATTTTGATACCTGTTTTAGGGAAATTACTCATGGTTATATTTTCACAGACTCTAACCACTTTACATTGGAATTAGGAACCTGGTTTTCAAATGAAGTGCTCCCTATGCACACAGGCATTGCACTTGGGAGATCTAGGAAGGCATAGGTTCAGAAGGTGGATGGGTGTTGGGGAGCTCTGGAACAGTATTGAATGGAGGAAAAGACATCAAAATTCTTATTAATTTTTAATTGGGACCTGAGTTTAAAGGGGGCAGAATCTTGAGCAGTCCCTCGTGAGGAGAGTCACTGGAGAGCAGAAAGCTTCTGGCCACTACATCCAGCAGTTAGAGCATAGATGCTTCTCTGAGAAGGAAACTCCTTAGAATTCAAGTGTTTGTTCCAGCCACACACGTGAATATACAACATAAAAAATGTTTAAAATCTGTGATGAGATTCCATACCTAAATATAGATAAATTATGAATACATAAAGCCTCTGTTTTAAATCTTGAAACAGCATGTCGATTCTACTGAGTTTCTATTCTCAAGCAGTCTATCTTAGAGTTTGAGTATAAAATCAGCTTTTCTATCACTAATAAGTCACCAAACCCATAATCAGGAAACAAAAGGATGCTGAATGGACAAAAGTTGCTGTATAATAGTGTTCATAATTTAGCAGAGAGTTTTGCACAGTGCCCACATTAGTAGTGTTTTATTCATTACTCAGTATTCCGACTCATCATTTCTTCCTTGCTAATGCCACAAAGAGCTCAGGTGACTTAAGCAAGGAGCAGACATTTGAAATAAGCCCCACTTCTTATGGCTCATCATGGTAGAAATGATTCCCTTATTAGATGGTGAAGAATAAGAACAATTCATTGAAAAATGACTCTCTACTTCACAGTAACCCAGCGAGCTGTTAACCAAAACAGTATCTTTGTTTATGTATTCATTTATTTTGTAGTCCTTTGTATGCTGGCCAGGCTGGCCTCAAACTGACAGCCTGAAGCTAATGTTGCTTCAGCCTTTTGAGTTTCTGGGACCACAGCATGTGCACAGCTTGCGACCATATTCTTAATGAATATATTGTACCTGAAAATCCATGAATCTAAAGCTATACATTTTCTTCTTGAAACAGTGTCTTACTATATAGGCTAGATTGTCTTTAAACATATGATTAACTTAATGTATTTCTTAAATATGGAGATTTCAGGTTTGTACCAATATGCCAAAAATCTTAAAGCTTTTAAAATAAACTAAATATAAATGAGATATTTTGCAAGTAAATATACATTAAAATGTATTTGATTATGTTCAGACTTTTTAATTTCAGAAAATAAGTGCCTCAAAAATCCAATCGGCAGTTGCACAGACACAATAGGAAGTTGGTTATATCATAGAGTTTATAGTTACCCAACATGGCAGATAAAGCAAGAGCGACAGTGTCTCTATTCTTGAGATTGATATTTAAATGCCAAAAAACAAATATAAAACAAGTTGTTATTGTCATTAGAGACGGTTGAAAATTGTTTGAAGAGGGAAAAGCAGTAACAGATTAGAATGGCGACCATACTTTGTTTTTTCTCGGAATAATAAAAATCTCAGACAAATGCAAGTAATGGAAAAAGATATCTTATCTAGCCAGAGAAAGTTAAGGTGGGCTAAAGTTACTGTTCTAAGAACGAGGAGTTAGGTACTGGTATGGCTTGGGAAGCAGACAAGGGCCATATTGGAAAAATCCTGTAGATAATGCATGGGTAAGGAGTTGGTGGTTTATTCCAACTCCAGGGAAAAGCTTCCAGATTTCAATGGGTGCATGTTCATATATAATATTTTTAGCTCAACTACCTGGAGAATGAGCTGAGGAGGAAAATGTCTCTTGATGTGCTGTTTAGGTGAGTGGTCAATATTTTTAACGCATGCTGTTTTTAATATTTATTTTATTGATTTTTGATGCATTGATCCAGTACATACAAAGCAAAATAACCTGTCATAAACACCCAAAGGCGTCAATGTTTAGTAAATTAAATGAAAACTCTTAGTCATGTATTTTATATTATTGTCAATGTATCCAATGTCATCTATACTTGTGAAAATTTTGTTGAAGATTTTAACTGCCTATGTTTTGTGTATATGTAATTCCATGGAACATTGTCTATGATTTTATGGTCAGGACATAGTCAGGAAAAATAGTGTGGTAAGAAATGCAAACAGCTTTCAAATTTCCCAATGAAAGTCCTGATTCCTTTCATTATGCCAAACCTCATGCTGGAATTTGTGATATGGATGTTAAAACTTGCTTGTTGTAACTTCCTCTTGTGCCATCTATCTAAATTCTGTACAATGTACAATGTGAGATATAGTTGTGGGATTTATCTATGCTTTTCAAACCTCCATCTGTGTACTGACCATTCTGAATGGAGAGAATGATCTTCTTGCCCAAGTCCTACATTAAAATTGGAAGCTTTTCAGGATCAAGCCACTATTTTTGAATTGATTGCTACTTTGTAAATTCATAAATTAATGCAATTTAAAATATGTCCTAGCCACATGAAAATGGTTATTCATATTTCCCTTTTTTAAGCAAAAGTCATGGTTAGTTTTATTTAGAATTTGATATTATAGTCATAAAATAAAATGAAGACATAAAAGTAAATTTTGCTTATAATATCAAAACATGACATGCAAAGTAAGCAAAGTCAATGATTGGGTTAGAATGAAGTCATGGATTAAATAAGTTATATAAATGATAGATCAGTTCATAATGAACTTTTTTGAGATTATAATATCACTATAATTCTCTCTTCTCTATCCCTGTTCCAAACCTTCCCATCTCTCCTTCAAATTCATGGCCTTTTTTTCCTTTAATTACTATTGCACACATATATGTATGCTTTATATCATCTATGAATTTCTAAACCAGCTATCATTCACTGCTAGATTTGGAGCATATCTTGAAGTGATTGTGTATATGAAGGTAACTTTATAGTCAGAAAAAACAGGGTAGGCTATTTGGTTTTAAACTTTATAACTTACAATTTGACTTATGAAAAACCTTCCTTTTGGGAAATTTACAGTACAATGTGGTCACAGCATTGATTTTTTTAGTCTATACTTCCCCAAACATAGCTCAATGAGATTATTTCTCAGTTCAACACTTTCCCACTATGGTACTTGTTTTTATCTTGTTCATTTTCAGTATATTTTGTTCAATATACTTTAGAAACCAATTTCACTTGTCATAAACTTTTTTTCTAACCTACAAATTCCTCTATTCACTGCTGCTCTTGATTGACATACTATAAACCAAAATAAATACACTGATTTATAGGGTTCTAACTAAAAAGAAACAATCTTAAATTTGTAGCCTTGTCACATACATTTCAAATATCAGATGATTTGCATTATTTTTCAAATATTGAGAAGAGAAGAGGTCTGTATTCTTAATGATTGTTTGAGGTCATATTGTAAGAGCTCCTTTGGAAGAAATACTTGGCAATAGACTCACACTGTACATTTCGTAGAGAAAAACATTTCATCTTCTTAGATCCATGGATGACACGTTCCATTTTCAAAAGGTCAAATGCTAATAATAATTAAGGATTTTCCTACCAAGTTGAAAAAGTCAAAAAACATTATAGAGCCTCATATAATTAAAAGAAATAGATTACAATATTCTTATTGATGAAATTCATAATTTATCTATAGTAATTGAGCAAAAATTTTTCTTTAGCTAAAGAGCTAGGAGTAGGTCATTTATAAAATAGTTTTAACTGAGATTCAGAATCAGTGTTCTTGATCATTAATTCAATTCCAAGCATTTGTCCATAAAGAAAGTCTAGAACAGGGGCTATTCAGAAGCAGTCCCATTCAGAAGTTGATCTCACTGGAGATAAATCCATCCTCCTTGAAAATCTGGGTAATTCCATTCAAACTTTTGCACTTCACATTTATCTTCCTGAAAGAGAAAAGCAGAAATACATACAACATTGAACTGACTTATGAAAAATAAATGTATAAAGACTAAATGCAGAAGATTTCTACTTCACTGGTGCAAATTCTTAAACCTGGAAACCAAATAAAAGCCATTTCTATGTTGAAGTAAGAAAAAGACAAAAACAAATCCAGGTATGGTTTGGATTGGCCTGAACTAGTGAGTGCCCTGTGATGGTGAACAGGAATTGTGTAGACACAGACTTAGCAATTGCTCCCTCAATTCTGTTGCTACTGTCTATCAACTTTGAACATTATTGTTATTACCAACCAGGTCAACAGATTTTTATCATCAGATACGATTTTCTTAATCTAACACAAATGATTTTAGAAGTATATTTCATTGGTTGAAAGCTTAATGCTCATTGTTTAATTCTGCTGATTGGAGAGCCCAATTTATCGGATTTAATGATACCACTGTATTTTACAATTTGTGTAAGTCTTTTAGCATATGGTAAATTTTATATTAAGGCATCTAATATAAAATTGCCTGTCATGTTTTTAATAAATATTAAATGTGTGCCTTAAAACAATCCATCATCAGTGTAATGAAATTTGGACTGCCTGATAATAATGTTTTTTTGACATAGTTACTTAACAAAACACCATCCTATATATTTCTGAGTAAGATGCACTTCAATGCAAATGTGTTTGTGGCTCTGTATTATATATGACAAATAAGTGTGGAGTGATTTAGAAATTAATATCATAGAATATTTCATTTGTAATAAAAGATCATTACAAATTGTCCCTTTTATGTCTGTTTCTTTCCTGTTAGCTTACTTTACCTAAAATTTATCTAAATCCCAATCTTATAAATGTTTGCTGTATTTTCTTCCTGCTACTGTTAATATCCTACCAGCCCTTTTAGAGAATCACATAGCTGAATTTTACTCAGAATACCACTTTTTGTGCATTGTGGACTATTTGATACATACAATGATAGTTAACTTTATATTTGGAATAATATATAATAACAAAATCCATTTAAATTTTTCTTAATTTTAAATTTCTCCTTGTTGCATCTTGTTGTATTCTTTCATTTGTCCTACACAAGATAAAACAGTTTACACTTTCCATTTTTTCTAGGGGCAGAATATTCATATATTCCCTCAGCCTCTCGTTCTGCTCCATCTGTTTTGAGGAAGATACCATCACTTAATTTTATTTTTCTCGGTTTTCTTTGACACTGTCTCTTTTATGTGTTTGCATTTCAACAATCTGGCTGTGGTGATTTGATAGTCCTTATATTAATACCATTTATCTGCAGTTTATATCTTCCATCACTTTAGAAGAATCATTGCTACCTTTTCAAATCAATTCTGCCTCATTCTATATAATCTCTTCGTGGTGACAATGTGTATATTCACATTGGAAAAATCAATGAGGTCATTTATATAACTTGTTCTTTCTTCCTGATATTTTTCCATTTTCTATCCACTTTAATTCAAATGATTTAGGTTGACTCATTTCTAAATTCAAGTCTTGCATTTTTAAAAAAATCTTAATGTATATTAAAACCAGTTCCATTTATTTTATTTCCAGTGGTAGAACTTTTTTTTTTTTTTTTTGGTTTTTGTTTTTTTGTTTGTTTGTTTGTTTTCAGAGACAGGGTTTTCCTGTGTAGCTTTTCGCCTTTTCTGGAACTCACTTGGTAGCCCAGGCTGGCCTCGAACTCACAGAGATCCGCCTGCCTCTGCCTCCTGAGTGCTGGGATTAAAGGCCTGCGCCACCACTGCCATGCCAGTGGTAGAACTTCTTAACTCCTCCTCCATGTTCTTAATTTGTAAAAAAAAAAAAAACAAAACAAACAAACAAAAAAACAGTCTTTTAATTGCTTTTGTCTCATTACCTTTATTACAAATCATTGTTTAAACATTGATCTGGTTAATGCCAATATCTTGTGTTTTGCTTAGTTCATCATAGTTCTTATTGTTTGCACTGAGTGATAAGACTTGTCATTATGATGTAGATTTATCCATTGTAGCTGTTCTCTCCATTATGTCCAGTTGTGGTTTTTCTGTGTTGGTCTCGATTTGCTATAATGGGAGGCTTCTTTGATTAGAAGTGGTAGCTACACTTACCTATGGGAGTAAGAATAAGATTTGGAATGTAGTAAGTAAGGACTTATGATGGACTAGCAATGTACCAGTAGTCGGTTCTTTCTAATGTTCATAAATTCACTAGGTGCACAATGTTGACTAGGTTTTCAGTACCTGGCATGATTTCCCTCCTGCTCTCACACACACACACACACACACACACACACACACACACACACACACACGTATGTGTGTGTGTCTCTGTGTTTCTGTGTAACAATTTTATTCAAAGCAAATGAGACTACCATCTTGAGAGTAGGGATGTAGAGAGGTTTGGAGAAGAAGTACCTGGGAGAGGCTGGAGGAAGGAAACAGAGGAGGTAACGTAATATAATCATATTTCAAAATCATATTTTTAAATTTAAAATGATTTATCACTTATTTGCAATTAAGTCTAATACTATGTATGGGTGGCTTTCAAATCAAAGGGGATACAAATGCTGTAACTTCCAGTGGGAAAGTGTGGTGGTATTGTGTTCCCCAAAATATTGTGCACCCTAATAAATTTATCTGGGGTCAGAGAACAGACAGCCACTAGATACACAGCCAAAAATGGTGGCTAGAAAATGGGTCAGAGCAAGCCATAGCAGAAGCTGGGCGGTGGTGGTGCACGCCTTTAATCCCAGCACTTGGGAGGCATAGCTAGGCAGATCTCTGTGTTTTCAAGGATACAGCCAGCATGGAGACACATGACAGCAGAAAGAGAAAGATATATAAGACGTGAAGACCAGAAACTAGAAGCATTTGGCTGGTTAAGCATTTTGGCTGGTTAAGCATTCAGGCTTTGGAGCAGCACAGTTCAGCTGAGATTCATGTGGATGAGGACTCAGAAGCTTCTAGTCTGAGGAAATAAGACCAGCTGAGGAACTGGCAAGGTGAGGTAGCTGTGGCTTGTTCTGTCTCTCTGATCTTCCAGCATTCACCCCAAAAACTGGCTTCAGGTTTGTTCTTATTAATAAGACCTGTTAAGATTCCTGCTACAGGAAAGCTCATCCTTTTATTAAGATAGCAGACAACATGCAACTAATCCTTTGATCAATTCTGATGGCTATCCCTGCTTTAGTGAGGATCCTTCCGTTGCCTCATCATTGACAGGTGGCTCATTGCTACCACCAGGTTCCTTTGCTAGAACATCTTAAACTTTAGTGCTTTTGTAACTCAAATTATTTGTTCCCCTTCTGGAGTTCTACATTTTAACCTTTCTTTCCCCAAAGAAAGTTTCAAATTTAGCCAAATACTTTGATAAATCTACTTGAAACAACTTAATTCCTTAGATTTTGTTGTTGTTTTGAGTTGCTATCTCTGTTCTGAAACTGCCTTTACTGGCCTCTCTGTCCTCATGAGCAGCAACCTTCAACCTGGACTTTCCTTCTCTGACTTACAAGAAACTGTCATCCCCACAATTCAGTTTGCTATGGAAGGAATTTTGCCTAAGCCAACATCCACAACTTTTCTATTTTAGAATTTGTTAATGAATATTGACTACTGATTAATACAGCATTTGTCAAAATTGCATAGACATAAAAATATCAGACAGCCTATTAAAGTTGTACTTTAGAGTTTATTGTCCTTGAAGAGGTGACATAAAAGTGACATAATTTCAAATGTTCATTTAAGTGAGATATGCTGACAGGCTTATGATGATGTCTTATATACTGTTTAGTTAAAGTGATTTTTTTCAGTGTGCAGGGAAAGCAAAGTAATTTCTGCAGTAAAAACTAAAGTTCCTGGAATCTGTAATATTTGCAGTCATGGAACATACATGCTCTGGAATTTTCATATTATTCTCCATGATTAAGGGACCCAAAAATTTTGTAAGCAAAGAAAGGTAAATCAATAACTCTTAACCATATAAGTATTAAATAAATGATTTTTTCTTCTATTTTCTATATTTTATACAGTTTATGCAATTTTTAAGTTAAACATAAATACTTGGTATGCAGCTAATTAAAATTCACCATATTTTCTTTTTTTCATTTTTTTAAAATGTATTTAAATTTTTTTTCATTTTACATAGCAGCCACAATTTTCCCTCCTCCTACTCCCCCCTGTCTCCTTCCTTAACCCCCATCCACTCCTCCAAAGGGGTAACACCTCTCATGGGGAGTCAACAAAGCCTGGTACATTCTTTTGAGGCAGGGCCAAGCCCATCTCTGAATCAAGGCTGAGCAAAGCATCCCACCACAGGGAATGGGCTCCAAAAAGTTAGCTCAGGCACCAGGGATAGATCCTGATCCCACTACCAAGTGTCTCTCATACAGACAAAACTACATGTGGAGTAAGTGGAACACTCCTCCTCTGCTGGTGGCAGTGCAAACTTGTACAGCCACTTTGGAAATTAATATGTCGACTTCTCAGGAAATTGGGAATCAATCTACCTCAAGACTTATTGATACCACTCTTGGGCATATACCCAAGGGATACTCAATCACACCATATTTTCTTTAGAAATTCAAGTACAATGTGAGGATATCATGAATATGGAAACAAGGGTATTGTGTTTTAAAGACTCATCTTTTAAAATAAAAGTAAATTTTAATGGAATGAAATTTCTAGTAAAATATATCATATTATTTTTAGTAGGTATTTAAAATACATTAAAAATTAAAATATTTATCAATAAGAACAGTTCTGTCAATGCTTTCCCGTGATATAACTAACATTCACTAGTGGTCATATGCTGTCAAGGACTATGCTTACAAATGCCATATTAACTCCAGGATTTGTGATTTTTCAATGGTACACGAGCTTTTAAATATTATGCCTCACCTATGGAGTAAGAGGATACAAATAATTTTAATGATAAACATATTTCCAAAATACCCTGAATGTGTATATTTGCATGTATGCAATCATTCTCCAGAGTTTCAGAACAAATAAAATATATTTTGATATTTCCAAATGGCATTTTTCTTTTTTTTTTTATTTTTACATCTAAACACCGTTTCCATCTCCCTCCTATACTCCATATCCTCCCCCTTTTGCCTCCTACCCTCCATCCACTTCACTATTTCTGTTAGAAAAGGACAAGAATCATATATATATATATATATAAACAAAACATGGCCTATCAAATTGTAGTAAGTACCCCCTCTTGTATGGCAAGGCAATCCAGAATGAAGACTAGGCTCCCAAGAGCCAGCAAAGGAATCAGAGACAGCTCCTGCTCACATTGTTAGGAGTCCCACAAGAGAATCAAGCTATGAAACTGTCACATATATACAGAGGACCTAGGTCAGTCTCATCCAAGCTTACTTGTTGTTGGTTCAGTCTCTGTGAGCTCCTGTGGGCCCAGATTAGTTGATTCTGTGGTTTGTTTGTTTGTTTGTTTGTTTGTTTGTTTTGTGTGTGTGTGTGTTATCCTTGACCCCTTTGACTCCTACAATCCTTCTGCTCTCTCTCTTTAGCGGGGTCCTCAAGCTCAGCCTAATGTTTGACTGTGGGTCTCTGCATCTGTTTCCATCAGTTGCTTGATGAAGCATCTCTGATGACAATTGGGCTAGGCACCAATTTATAAGCATAGAAGAATATCATTAGGCATCATTAAATTGACTTTTTCCCCTCCAGTCATGTTCAAAGGATATTTTTATGGGAATTGGCTCATGAGATTATGGAGAACTGGAAGTCCCATCATCTGCATGCAAGATGAAAGAAAGAAAAGCATATGCATCCATTGCCCCTGAGCCCACCTTCTTACATAATCTCTCTGGATCTGTAAGCTGTAGTATGATTACCCTTTACTTAATAGTTGATGTCACCTTATAAGTTAGTGCATGCTGTGTTTGTCTTTCTGGGTCTGGGTTACCTCATTCAGGAGGATTTTTTTTCTAGTTCCTTCTATTTGCCTCCAAATTTTATAATGTATTTATTTTTAATAGCTGAGTAATAGTCCGTTATGTAAATGTACTAGATTTTTCTTTATCCATTCTTCAGTTGAGGGACATCTAGGTCATTTCCAGGGCTTTTAGGAGTAAAGCTTCTATGCACATAGTTGAACAAGTATCCTTATGGTAGGATGGAGTGTTCTTTGAAGTATATACCCAAGAGTGGTATTGCTGGATCTTGAGATAGAACATTTCCTGGTTTTCTGAGTAAATGTCATATTGATATCCATAGTGGCCATACAATTCTGCACTCTCATCAGCAACGGAGTAGTATTCACCTTGCTACACTTCCTCTTCAGCATGAGGTGTCACTTGTGTTATATATCTTAGTCATTATGACCAGGTGTAAGATGGAATATCAGAGTCATTTTGATTTGCATTTACCTATGGTTAAGGATGTTGAACATTTATTTGAGTGTTTCTCAACAATTTGAGGTTGCTTTGTTGATAATTCTCTGTTTTAAAATTTGAATTATTTGGTTTTTTTTTTTTTTTGATATCCAGATTCTTGAGTTCTTTTATATTTTGGATATTAGCCCTCTGTCAGATGTGGAGTTGGTGAAAATCTTTTTTCATTATATATTTTGTGAGTAGACTGGCAGTGGGTGGGATGTGTGTAGGAGATAACAGGTTGGGGGTGGAGGGAGAAAGGACTTGGGGATATAACAGGAATTGGGGAGCATTCGGGGGTGATGTAGAAATCTCATGCAGTGTAAACTCCCTGACCATAGCAAAGATTACTAGTAGTGGGGAATAAGGAGCCCAAACAAGCCATCTTTTATAACTAGGCAAAGCTTCCAAGAGTGAGACTAGGATACCAACTGAGACACAAAACTCTCAATTTATAATTTGTCCTGCCTCCAAGATATGCTGGGGCAGTGGTGGTGAAGAACTTGCAGTGGCCAACCAATGACTGGTCTACCTTGATGTCCACATCAGGAGAGGGAGCTTATACCTGACACTGTCTGGATATCAAGGAACCAGAGGCTGGACACCCAAAAGACTCAGGATAGAACCAAATACAACTGGGAAAAATTCAATGGAATTATTATCAATTATATTGTGCTATATTCATAGATAGGCACCTAGTCCAATTGTCAAACAGGTGTCATCCAGCAACTGATGGGAGCAGATGCAGAGACTGACAACCAGACACTGGAGAATTCTTCATAAAAGGGACAGGGGAAAGATTGCAGCAGTCACATGGGTCAAGGACACCATGAGAACAAGGCCAAAAGAATCAACCAAACAAGGCTCACAGGGATTCACAAAGACTGAAATAATAATAATAAACCTTATATGGATCTAAGCTAGGTTCTCTGCATACACATCGTGATTGTATAGCTGGATGTTTTTGTGGGACTACTAACAATGGGAGTGGAGCTGTCTCTGACTCTTTTGTCTCCTTTTGGGACCCCTTTCTTCCTATTGGCTTGCCTTATCCTATCTTCATATGAGAGGTTGTGCCTAGTCTTGCAGTAACTTGTTAAACCATGTTAAAGTTGGTATCCATAAGAGACATGTTCTTTTTCTTTTTTCTTTTTCTTTTTTTAATGGAGAGCAGAGGAAGACTGAATCTGAGGAAGAGGGAAGGTAGGCAAGAATGGGAAGAGTAGAATGAGGAGGAAATGTATGGGAGAAGAATAAAAAAAAACCAAAAAAACAATGTTGTGATTTAGATCAAGGTCAAGTCTTGAGAGCTAGAGGATTCAAATGTAACCTTCAGAATGAATCTAGGTATTTAAGAATTTTGAAGGAGTGTTAATGTGAGTTACGGAATCCAAAGGCCCTGGATTCAACTATATGTCAGTGGTATAAGACAGGAGTTCCAAATCAAAGAGAGCATGGCAGAACTCACACTTCCCTTGCCTCTTTGTTCTGTGAGGGCCTTCAACAGATTTGATCATACTGAGAAGACTAGATTTTTCCTTAACAGCATACTTATTTCCATACTAATATATTCTAAAATCATTCTGACAAACACACCAATTGATAAATATTATTTTATGAGATATCTGGTTATTCTTTGCTCTCATTAAAGTGACATAAATTAATAGCAATTTACATACATTAAGAAAATACTTTCCCATGTTAATTGTACACATTCAAGTTCTCCCATTAGTGTAGATCAACTGAAAACTAATTGGCCAATATTATTTAACTCAAACACTAAACATAATTTGTAAGTGATGATGTGTGTGCCTGCTTATATCTGTGTTTAACCAAACACAAATAATCTAAATAAGAGCAAGTGAGATAGAAATGAACTGCAGCTTGTAAACTGAACACATAATGCAGTATTACTTTTGTACTTTACTTTGACAATGAGATCTCTGAAGATTTGGAAGAGGACAAGGAAGATTCCTTAGGCAAGACTACAAATGTGGAAGTCACAGCATCTCCCATGTATAGATGGTCTATGGAAATGATACTCATGAAAAGCATAATGAAGCACATACTTATTTTCTTCTACCATTTTCCCTTCTTTTCCATAGAATAAGAGTTTATTCTGTTCATAATGTGGTGATTCTATATTTTTCACTTCTCTTTATGACCCTGCATATTTTATTAGCAATTCCCACTTGAATAGACTTATATTTTCTACTAGTGTATCCTTCTAATTACAGTCTTGAATGATTTTCATGCACAAAAGTATTCTTTTCCAAAGGAAAAATAGTGTCTTCTGGCATTTTGGCATACACACACACACACACACACACACACACACACACACACACACTACACAAGGTAAATTTTAAATACTTACCACACACACACACACACACTACACAAGGTAAATTTTAAATACTTACATACATTTTTAAATGCCCTTTTACCCACCCATTTCTTTCCATCAATAATCCTTTCCTACCTCTGGTGAAAAAGTTGTAGGTATGTTCTCACTTAGCAACTTTCTTAGATTTCTGTTTCTCAAAGACAAACTGAAATTTCTTGAATATCAACCTCTGAAGTTCATTCATATCCGGGACCTACTAGATATTTACTCTTGGTACAGAATTGATTAGAAGACCACCTTTTCTTAAATTCTATTGGCTTCATCTACATTTTTTTATCTGTTGGCTCACACCTATTATATATGATCTTTTTCCTAAATTATTTTTTCCACAAAAATTCTGCAATATCCATTTTCTTTTACAATCCCACATGCTTTCATTTTCCTTACCACAAAGACAGTTATGACTGGGACAAGGGATCTTGTGCTTGAATCTTGAGACTCTCTTTGCTGCACTATGATGAACCTTAAAAAAAAACTCAATTTCTGAGGGATGAGGACTATTCTTCCTTTGGGCAGATGTTTAGAATGGTCTTAGTGATTATGCTGATTTAGTGAAGTAGCAGTAGTAGGTTCTTCTCCAAGATCCATGACTTCACTAGCCCTGGATTAAGTTTCCAGTAACAGAAAAGATTTCTGCATTGTTGAGTATGTCTTAAGCCCAATTAGATAACTGTTGGTTACTGCCAAGGTACTCATGCCACTACTGCACATTTAGGGTTATCATAATGTGTTAGCCCTTGTGGATCATATGCATCATATATGGGTAGGGATGCTGTTTGTTTTACTCCTTTGTAAACTTCATGAAAATTCTGGTACCATGAAAATGCTTTGGGATATCTTTCTGTATGCTGTGAATATGTGTTGCTCTTATTGGTTGATAAGTAAAACAGATTGGCCAGTTGCCAGGCAGGAAGTATAGTCAGGGTAAGCAGGCGAGGAGAATTCTGAGAAGAGGAAGACTAGTCAGAAGTCACCAGTCAGACACAGAGGAAGCAAGATGACAAGCAGAACTGAGAAAAGGTACCAAGCCTTGTGGCCAAATATAAATAAGAATTATGGGTTAATTTAAGTGCAAGAACTAGTCAGTAGTAAGCCTGAGCAGTTATAATTAATATAAGCTTCTGAGTGATTATAAGTGGACCATGAGACTGCAGGGGCTTGGCAGGACCAGAGAAACTTTTGGGCTACATGAAAGCACCCAGTCCCACTGGATAAATTTACAAAAACTACTCTAGCACCCAAGGCTCAGCAAATGTAGAGCCAGAAGATTGGAGAGTTTGCTATGAGATCATGTCTCTTAGTAATGTCTGATGATGTACACATAAAGGCTCACCAACATGACTGCCTACATATGAGTTGAACAAGGACAACAACAATGTACATGCTAATGTGGATAGATAAAAGATCACAAGACCACAGAACTACACAAAGAAGTTAAGGTGTGGGAGCTCACAGAGGTTTCCTAGTGAGATCTGAGTTTGTTTTATCAGCCAGGCTGCATAAGAAGATGATTGGACCACGGGCCTGGGTACCAGGATTTGGAAGGGTCTACATTTGGTTGTTTCTAGTAAGGGGAATATCTTTTGCCCCTCCTCTTGGGATTGTTATAAAAAGCCCTTTTGAATAAAGTTCTTGGATGTTGGGTATTGACCCAGGTCCTGCCAAAGCTATCCTGTGTTTCTGTCTTTACTCTCATCCTCTAGGCCATCATTCTGTCCACACGTTCTTTATTCCTCTCTCTTCCTCATAGAAACCCTATAAAGGTGAGGGCTGGTCTCCCACACCAAAGAATGATTAAAGTGGAAAAAATAGTCATCCCCAGGGAAGAGCACACCAATGAGTTATCCAACACCAAATGATCAGCCCTGAAAACATACATACAAGTAATATTATTGAGAATGATCAGGTTGCATTTATGTATTTGCAAACGTATATGTGTATTATACAATTAATGAAACGAGGGTTGTAAATATTAAAAAAGAGAAAGGAAGGGTATGTGGGGAGGTTTGGAAGTAGGAAAAGAAAATGAGAAATTATGTAAGTATACTATATTATCAAAAATAAAACAATCACTAAAAAGTCTCAACTGTTTATTTTATTCATTTATTGCATGTATGTAATGATTGGTAGAGAGAGATCAGAGAATAACTTGAAGGAATGAAATCTCCCCTTCAAATATGTGGGTCCACAAAACTAAAGTCAGGTCATCAGATGGGGCAGCCATCATCTCACTCAAATAGTAAATGACAGTAATTAATACATTGAATTCACAGAGCTGTAATGAAAATCAAAGCAATCTGTATGAAGAGTTTGGAGAATAAAAGGAATTTACGAGGAGTAAATTGTAGATATGACCTTAGTTGTTATTGTTCAATGGTGATACATTACAGCCTCTGATGGTCACTTCATCTAATTATGTGGTTCATATTGATAGACCTGTTAGTGGGAATGTTGACTACCGCTGTTGTCTAACACAGTGGCCGTTCTCCACACAAGGTTTGAAATGTGGCTAGTATGAATCAGGATGTATATTGTTAATATTATTTGATTTGAATACTACAATTTAAACAAAGTATCTGTGACCAGGATCTGCTTGATTGGCAGCACAACTCCAGATGATTTCTTCTAGGTTCTTATAGAATGCTGTACTAGCAAATCACAAGCTTCTCTGGAAACATGCTTACTTCTCCACTGCAGACTGTGCTTTTTTTTTTTTTTTTTTTCTGAATTCCTCCTTTTAGTTAATGGCATCACCATCCACCAAGCAAAATGTTCAGATGTTGTGTGATGTATTAGGATTCATTCTGAAATGAAAGGGGCATAACCTTTGAATCAAACACACCTGGCTTCAAACAGGGCATCTCCATTTCCCTGCCATTTGACCTTGGGCAAATTAAATAACCTGTGAGTTTCATTTTTTTTTTCATTTGTAAAATAGAAATATATATGTGTATCACACAGAGCTATTAGGAGGATAAAATGGCATAGCATATGTAAAACACCTGGCATAGTTCTGGGCACTAAAAGCACATATACTTCATAAATATACATGACCTCCTCTTTTCTCCCCTTCAGATGGAGGAACAGATCCAATTGATCTGTAGCTGGGATATTTTTTGAGTCTTTCCTTTCTTTCAAATCTCATTGAATTAATTCCTATTAATCTTCTCATCAAATTTCCCACTGTACAGCCTCTTAATCAATACCTTTTCCCCAGCTCTCTTTGAGGAAGCTCTCCTTCCCAGTCCTTTAAACTTCCACAACTAGTTTGCCAAAGCAGGTTCAATATTTCATTAATTATTGGTTTATCCTCCCGATGCTTACATACATAATTCTGTGTAACTAGGGTCTATTTTTTACATAGGCAGTATCACAAAACATATTAGAGTACAAATATGCTGAACTGTGGACTTGGTGTCCACAAATATGTCTTCATGTAAACATGATCATGATTTATATTTATTTAATAGTACCTTTTAAAATATGATATTAGGTATCTAAATATTTTTGTACTTACATGTATTTAAGGCTGCTTTGAATGATACAATGTGATTTCGATTCTTGAGAAGAAATGTGATTTTTTTTTTTGTAGGATGGATATATACTGATAGCAGAGAATTAGGGATGTGAAATCTAAGTATACTGCTCGTTATAAAGTTTTGTTTCTCAGTTCTGATCAAATTCACAGCCCTATGGATATTTTCACTGAACTACATCCTCAGCCATTATATTTATATGTACATTTTGATCATATCTAATTAATATCTGAGATGCTTCAAAAAAATAGAAACTTCCACAATTATGTGTATGCTTTCACTAAATATGTAGAAAAACTAAATACATTGCATATAATTATCTTCTGGTATATATATATATATTCAAGATGTGCTAGCTCTTGTGGATCATATGGATATTTTTAATAAGACTTACTGTTTTGAAATGCTTACAGTCTTAATTTTCTGCTTCAAAATTTATATTATACTTTTATTTTTAATTTTTTACCTTCTTGATGAATTGCCTTTTTAATAATATTTATTGTCCCCCCCCTTTTTTTTGAGCTGGAGATCGAACCCTGGGCCTTGTGCTTGCTAGGCAGGTGCTCTACCACTGAGCTAAATCCCCACCCCGCTTTGTCCCATTTTTATCTTTTCTTTTTTTGTATTTTTTATATTATCCTCTTTGAATACATTTTTTATTTTATAATTTAATTGAATTTTACATTATGCATTCCACTGTCCTCCCCCCTCCCAGGGCTCCCACCCACACCCACTGCCTTCTCCCCAGCCCACCCCTCATTTCCATCTCCTCCCCTCATTCCCATCTCCTCCAGGGCAAAGACTCCCTTTGGGATTCAGCTCAACCTGGTAGAATCAGTACAGGCAGGTCCAGTCCCCTCCTCCCAGGCTGAGTGAAGTGTCCCTGTGTAAGCCTAGGTTCCAAACAGCCAGTTCATGCACTAAGGATAGGTCCCAGACCCACTGCCTGGGTTCCTCCCAAACAGTTCAAGCTAATCAACTGCCTCACTTATCCAGAGGGCCTGATCCAGGTGGGGGCTCCACAGCATTTGGTTCATAGTTCATGTATTTCCACTAGTTTGGCTATTTGTCCCTGTGCTTTTTCCAATCTTGGTCTCAACAATTCTTGCTCATGCAATCCCTCCTCTTTCTCAACAATTGGACTCCTGGAGCTCCATCTGGGGTCTGGCGGAGGATCTCTGCGTCCACTTCCATCAGTCATTGGATGAGAGTTCTAGCGCAACAGTTAGTTTGTTTGGCCATCTGATCAACAGAGTAGGTCAGTTCGGGCATTCTCTCGACCATTGCCAGTAGTCTACAGGGGAGGTATCTTTGTGGATTGCTGGGGACCTCTCTATCACTTTGCTTCTTCCTATTCTCATGTGGTCTTCATTTATCATGGTCTCTTACTCATTGTTCTCCCTTTCTGTTCTTGATCCAGCTGGGACTTCCTGCTCCCCTAAGCTCTCTTTCCCCTGAACCTTGTCCTTCATTACCCCTACTCACAACCAGGTTGTTCATGTATATCTCATCCATTTCTCTGTAACTTGGCAATCCCTGTATCTTTCTTAGAGTCCTGTTTTCTAGGAAGCCTCCCTAGAGTTGTGAGTAGCAGTCTAGTCATCTTTTTTTACATCTTGTATCCTCCTATGAGTGAGTACATACCATGTTTGTCCTTCTGAGTCTGGGTTACCTCACTCAGGTTGATTTTTTTCTAGATCCATCCATTTGCCTGCAAACCTAATGATGTCATTGTTTTTCTCTGCTGAGTAGTACTGCATTGTGTATATGTACCATATTTTCTTTATCCATTCTTCAGTTGAAGGGCATCTAGGTTGTTTGCAGGTTCTGGCTATTACATACAATGCTGATATGAATATAGCTGAGAAAGTACCCTTGTTGTATGATTTAATATTCCTTGAGTATATGGCCAAGAGTGGTACAGCAGGGTCTTGGGAGAGAAAGATTCCCAATTTTCTAAGAGAGCACCATATTGATGTCCAAAGTGGCTGTACAAGCTTGCATTCCCACCAGCAGTAGAGGAGAGTTCCCCTTGCTCCACATCCTCTCCAGCATAAGCTGTCTTCTGTGGTTTTGATCTTAGCCATTCTGAGGGGGGCCATAATCTCAAAATCATGTTGATTTGCATTTCCCTGATTATTAGGGATGATGAGCAATTCCTTAAATGTCTTTCAGCCATTTGAGCTTCCTTGTTGAGAATTCTATGTTTAGTTCTATAGCCCATTTCTTAATTGCACTGTTGGGTATTTTGATGTATAATTTATTGAGTTCTTTATATATTCTGGATATCAGCCCTCTGTGAGATGTGGGGTTGGTGAAGACCTTTTCCCATTCTGTAGGCTGTCACTTTGTCTTGTTGACCATGTCCTTTGCTCTACAAAAGCTTCTCAGTTTCAACAGGTAACACTGATTGATTGTTTCTCTCAGTGTCTGTGCTACTGACGCTATATTTAAGAAGTGATCTCCTATGCCAATGCATTCAAGACTACTCCCTACTTTCTCTTCTATCAGGTTCAGAGTAACTGGATTTATGTGAGGTCTTTGATCCATTTGGACTTAAGTTTTGTGCATGGTGACAGACATGTATCTATTTGCAGCCTTCTACACATTGACATCCAGTTATGCCAGCACCATTTGTTGAAGATGCTTTCTTTTTTCCATTGTACAGTTTTGGCTTATTTTTAAAAATTATATGTTCATAGGTGTGCAGATTAATATCAGGGTCTTCAATTCGATTTCATTGGTCCACATGTTGGTTTTTATGGCAGTACCAAGCTGTTTTTATTAATGTAGCTCTATAGTAGAGCTTGAGGTCGGGGATCATAATGCCTACAGAAGTTGTTTTATTGTACAGGATTCTTTTGACTATCCTGGGTTTTTTGTTTTTCCATATGAAGTTGAGTATTATTTTTTCCAGGTCTGTGAAGAATTGTGTTGGTAATTTGATGGGGATTGCATTGAATCTGTAGATTGCTTTTGGTAAGATTGCCATTTTTAGTATGTTAATCCTGCCTGTCCATGAACATGGGAGTTCTTTCCATTTTCTGAGATCTTCAATTTCTTTTTTCAGTGACTTAAAGTTCTTGTCATATAGGTCCTTCACTTGCTTAGTATTTTATATCATTTGTGGCTATTGTAAAGGGTGATGTATCTCTGATTTCCTTCTCAGCCTCTTTGTCTATTGTATATAGGAGGACTACTGATATTTTTTAGTTCATCTTGTATCCTGCTAAGCTGTTGAAGGTGTTTATAAGCTCTATAAGTTCCTTGGTTGAATTTTTTGGAGTCATTCATGTATGCTATCATGTCATCTGCAAATAGGGAAAGTTTGAATTCTTCCTTTCCAATTTGTATCCCCTTAATCTCCTTATATTGTCTTATTGCTCTGGCTAGAACTTCAAGTACTATATTGAATAAGTATGGGGAGAGAGGACAGCCTTATGTTGTTCCTGATTTTAGTGGTATTGCTTTGATTTTCTCTCCATTTAATTTGAAGTTGGCCGTTGGCTTGCTGTAAATTTCCTTTATTATGTTTATGTATGTTCTCTGTATTCCTGATCACTCCAAGACCTTTATAATGAAGGGGTGTTGGATTTTGTCAAATGCCTTTTCTACGTCTAGTGAGATGATCATGTGTTTTTTTTTTTTTTTCTTTGAGTTTGTTTATATGGTGTATTACATTGACAGACTTTCATATCTTGAACCACCCTTGCATCCCTGGGATGAAGCCTACTTGATCATGGTGGATAATTGTTTTGATGTGGTCTTGGAGTCTGTTTGACAGTATTTTATTGAGTATTTTTGCATCAATGTTCATGAGGAAGATCAGTCTTTAGTTCTCTTTCTTTGTTGCATCTTTGTTTGGTTTAGGAATCAGGGTAATTGTAGGCTTGTAGAAGGAGTTTGGTAATAATCCTTATGCTTCTATTGTGTGGAACAATTTAAAGAGTATTGGTATTAAGTCTTCTTTGAATATCTGGTAGAATTCTATACTGAAACTATCTGGTCCTGGGCTTTTTTTGTTTGGGACACTTTTAATGACTGATTTTATTTTCTTAGGGGTAATTGGACTATTTAAGTAGTTTATCTGGTCTTGATTTAACTTAGGTATGGGGTACTTGTCCAGAAAATTATCCATTTCTTTTAGATTTTCCAGTTTTGTGGAGTAGAGGTTTTTGAAGTATGACCTGATGATTCTCTGGATTTCCTCATTGTTTGTTGTTAATGTCCTCCTTTTCATTTCTGATTTTGTTAATTTGGATGCTCTCTCTCTGTCTTTTGGTTAGTTTGGATAAGGGCTTGTCTATCTTGTTGATCTTCTCAAAGAACCAACTCTTTGTTTCATTTTTTTTGTGTATTGTTCTCTTTATTTCTATTTTATTGATTTCAGCTTTCAATTTGTTAATTTCCTGGCATCTGTTCCTTCTGGGAGACTTTGCTTCTTCCTGTTCAAGAGCTGTCAAGTCACTAGTGTGAGATTACTCCAGCTTCTTTATGTGGGCATTTAGTTCTATGAATTTCCCTCTTAGCACTGCTTTCATAGTGTCCCATAAATTTGGGTATGTGGTGTATTCATTTTCATTGATCTCTAGGAAGTCATTATTTTCTTTCTTAACCCATTGGTGATTCAGTTGAGCATTATTCAGTTTCCATGAGATTGTAGGATTTCTGTAGTTTTTTCTGTTGTTGAAATCTAACTTTAAACCATGGTGGTCTGATAGAACACAGGAGGTTATTCCAATTGTTTTATATCTGTTGAGATTTGCTTTGTGTCCAAGTATGTGGTTGATTATAGAGAAGGTTCCATGGGGTGCTTAGAATAAGGTATATTCTTTTTTGTTATGATGTAATGTTCTGTAGATATTGATTAAGTCCTTTTGAGTCATAACATCAGTTAAGTCCTTTATTTTTCTGTTAAGTTTCAATTTGGCAGATCTGTCCAGTGGTGAAAGTGGGGTGTCAATGTCTCCCACTATTAATTTGTGTGGTATTTCTATGTGATGTAAGCTTTAGTAATGTTTCTTTTACATATGTGGGTGCCTTTGTGTTTGGGGCATAAATGTTAAGAATTGAAACTTCATCTTTCCTGTGATAAGTATGTAATGCACTCCTTGATCTCTTTTGATTCATTTTAGTTTAAAGTCTATTTTGTTAGATAAAAGGATGGCTACACCAGCTTGCTTCTTAATACCATTTGTTTGTAAAGGCTTTTCCCTGCCTTTTATTCTTAGGTAATGTTTATCTTTGATTTTGAGGTGTGTTTCTTGTATGCAGCAGAAAAATGGGTCCTTCTTTCATATCCATTCTGTTAGCATGTGTCTTTTAATAGGTGAATTAAGTCCATTGATATTAAGGGATATTAATGATCCGTGATTGTTCATTCCTGTTATTATTAATTTTTTGGTGGTAGTCTGTGTGTATACTTCTCTTCTCTGGTGTTTACTGCTGTGGTGTTATCTATTGCCTGTGTTTTTGAGGGTGTATCTGACTTCCTTTGGTTGGAATTTTCCTTCTAGTGCTCTCCTGTAGGGCTGGGTTTGTGGATAAGTATTGTTTAAATCTGGCTTTGTCTTGGAATGTCTTGTTCACTCTGTCTATGATGACTGAAAGTTTTGCTGGGTATATTAGTCTAGGCTGGCAGCCATGGTCTCTTAGTGTCTGCATTACATCTGTCCAGGTCCTTTTGGCTTTCAAAGTCTCCATTGAGAAATTGGGTGTTATTATGGTGGGTTTGCCTTTAGTCACTTGGCCTTTTTCCTTTGCTGCTCTTAATATTCTTTCTTTATTCTGTACATTTAGGTATTTAATTATTATGTGATGAGAGGACTTTTTTTGGAGGTCTAGTCTGTTTGGTGTTCTATAGGCTTCTTGTATCTTCATAGGCATTTCCTTCTTTAAGTTGGGATAGTTTTCTTCTATGATCTTGTTGAATATATTTCCCATGCCTTTGAGTTGGTATTCCTCTCCGTCCTCTATCCCTATTATTTGTAGGTTTGGTCTTTTCATGTTGTCCCAAATTTCTTGGACATTTTGGGTCATGACTTTGTTGGTTTTAGTGTTTTCTTTGACTGATGAATCTATTTCTTCTACCATATCTTCAATGCCAGAAATCCTCACTTCCATCTCTTGCATTCTGTTGGTTATACTTGCATCTGAAATTCCTTTTCATTTACTCAGATTTTTCTATGTTCAGCATTCCCTCTGTTTGTGACTTCTTCATTTTTTCTATTTCATTTTTCAGGTCTTGGACTGTTTTCCTCATCTGTTTCATTGCTTGTTCATGGTTTTCTTTCATGGATTTATTGTTTTCTTCTGCTGTATTTGTCCTTTCCTCTAGTATTTTATAGTGTTCTTCCCATTTTTTTGTTTGTCTGTTCCTCTACTTTATTTTTGATTTCTTCTTTATAAGCCTCTAGTCTTTTCATGACGTTATTCATAATGCTGTTTTCTTCTGTTTCTTCCATTTTGTGATGTTCCTGTCTAGCTTTTGGAGGAGGGCTAGGTTCTGGTGATACTGTATTGCTCTTTATTTTTGTTGTATGTACTTCTGCCTTGAAGTCTGCCCATCTCCTTGTGGATTCACTCTTGGTCTTATCATTGCTCTTGGTCAAGAGCCTGTTTTTGGGTTCCTGGTGGCTTTATCCAGCAGGTCTGCATAGAGGATGATTAGGGCCAAGAGTCTGAGTGCAGGTGTCTGAAATGGTCTGCACTTTGCTGTGCTGGGGGAGGAGGTCTTTTGCTCTGCCCCTTGGTGTCTCCATAAACACCCTGGGCCAGAGACAGTCAGGGCCCATTGGAAAATATTCCAGGCACTCTGGAGGCTATCCTTTATTTTATATCTAATATTTCCTGCTGCTCACACTAAAGAAATCTCTGTGGAGCTGTGGGGTTGGTGGGTAAATGCCCCACACTAGGGGCAGGCTTCTCTGGGTATGACCCCAGGCATTCATCTCTTGTCCAGTCTGGAGCTCTGGGGCAGGATGGGAGCTGGGGGCTTGTCTCTAAGTCTCAGGAAGTGGCTGGGTGTTGAGGCAGGGCGTGGAGATTGCAGGGTCTGCCTGGGGTCTTGGAAAAGGGGAACCTTCCCAGTGGAGTTGGCAGTGGTCCTGCCCGATGGCCAGAACCTGGGGACAAGTTGGGCAGGTCTTCCCGGAATGGCTTGTGCCCAGGGATTCTGTTTCTCTCTCTCTTGTGGTTTTGATCTCTCTCTCTCTCTCTCTCTCTCTCTCTCTCTCTCTCTCTCTCTCTTGGTTTGTCTGTCTTGATTTACCTCTCTTCTCTCTTGGTTTCATTCTCTCTCTCTTGGTTTCTCTCTATCTCATTTCCTAGTTTCTCTCTATCTCTCTCTCTTAGTTTCTCTTTCTCTTTCTCTCTTGGTTCCTCTCTCTCTGTAGCTTTCTCATGGTCTCTCTCTCAGTTTCTCCCTCTCTGTCTCTCTCTCTCTCTTTCTCTCTCTCTCTCAGGTTCTCACTCTCTGTCTCTCTGTTTTTCTCTCAATTTCTTTCTCTCACTCTGTCTCTCTCAGTTTGTCTCTCCTCTCAGTTTCTCCCACCTCTCTCTCTTGCTTTCTCTCTCTCTCTCTCTCTCTGTTTTTTCTCTGTCTTGCTTGCCCCCTCTCTCTCCCTCTCTCAGTTTCTCTCTCTTAGTTTCTCCCTCCCTCTCTCTCTCTTGGTTTCTCTCTCTCTCTTGTTTTTTCTCTCTCTCTGTGTCTCTCTTGGTTACTCCCTCTATCTCCTTCTCTGTCTCTTTGTTTCTAGCTCTCTCTTTCTTGCTTGCCCAATCACACTCTCTCTCTTGCTCAGCCATCCACTCTCTGTCTCTCTCTCTCTGTATTCTCTCTCTCTCTCTGTCTCTCCCTCTCTCTCTGGTTTCTCCCTCTCTCTCTATCTCTCTCCCACACGTGCTTGCCCACCCACACAACACTCTCTCTCTACATCGCCCACCTACTCTCTCTCTTACATGCCCACCTACCCTCTCTGACTCTCTTTCCCCCTTGCTCACCCTCTCTCTCTCTCACCCCCCACACTCTCTCTCTCTAGCTCATCCACCCACCCAGCTCTCTCCCTCTCTCTCTTGCTTGCTCTCCTACCCACACTCTCTATCTCATCTACCCACACTCTCTATCTCTCTTACCCGCCCACCCACCCAGCTCTCTCTCTCTCTCTCTCTTGTTTGCACATCCACCTACTGATAGACCCCAGACTCAGGGTACTATCCTCTCAGGTGGGTGTCCCAAAAACCTGGACTCCAGATCAGTCAATGCAATCAGCAAGAGGATTTTATTGATCATTTGTGCAAATGGGCTCCCTGCACTGTGCAGTGAGAGAAGTCCCCAAACAGCAAATGCAAGCATCTTTTAAAGGCAAAACCCACAAAATTAACATAGCGTTTGGGGCACCACATGATTGGCTAGTTTGAAGATCAGCACATGGGGGAAGTACAGCTGTGGGGCTTTCCACGGGGACTGTTTATTCTTCCTAGAATAGCCACAGGATGTTCTGTTGGAGGCACAAAATGTCACAAGATAAGTGTTGCCTTGGGCTAAAGGTTTGGGGCCTGGGACTGATATTCATTCCCCTTTCTCAAGCTTAACTCTTTCTCTTCTCTTCTCTTCTCTTCTCTTCTCTTCTCTCTCTCTCTCTCTCTCTCTCTCTCTCTCTCTCTCTCTCCCACCCACATACACTCTTTCTCTCTTGCTTGCTCACCCACTCTCTCTGTCTCTCTTGCTCACCCACCCTCTCCCTCACTAGCTCAACCACCATCCCATATACTCTCTCTCTCTTGTTCACACAACCACACATCTCTCTCTCTCTCTCTCTCTCTCTCTCTCTCTCTCTCTCTCTCTCTCACACACACACACACACACACACACACACTCTCTCTCTCTCTCTTGCTTGCTCGGCCTCTCTCTCTCTCTCTCTCTCTTTCTTTCTCTCCCAACCACAATCTCTCTCTCTTACACACCCACCCATTCTCTCTCACTCTCTCTTTCTCTCTCACTCACCCACACATACACTCTCTCTCTCTTGTTTTTGCCCACCCACTCTTACTCTCCCTCTCTCTTGCTCCCTCTCTCTCTCTCTCTCTCTCTCCCACCCACTCACTCTCTTTCTTGCTTACCCACCCACACACTCACTCACTCGCCCACCAACACTGTCTCTCTCTGTTGTTCACCCACCTGGACACTGTCTTTCTCTTGCTATCCCACCCTCTCTCTCTCCTTGCCCACCCACACTCTCAATCTCTTGCTCATTCACCCACACTTTCTCTCTCCATCTCTCTCTAGCTCACCCAACCACACACACTCTCTTGCTCACCCACCTTTACTTTCTCACCCTCTTTCTGTCACTGTCTGTCTCACTGTCTCTCTCTTGCTCATCCTCTTGCTCTCTCTCTTTCTCACTCACCCACTCTCTCTCTTGTTCACCCCCACACACACTGTCTCTCTCTCACTTGCCCACCCACTCTCTCTCTCTCACCCACACTCTCTCTCTTACTCACTCTCTCCCTCACATGCCCTCTCTCTCCCCGCCACCCACACACTGTCTCACCAACAACACACTCTTTCTCACCCACATTACCTCTCTCTCTCACCCACACTCTTTCTCTCTCTCTCTCTGTTTCTCTCTCACCCCTCTTTCTCTTGGTTATTTTCTCTCTCCCTTGGTTTATCCCTCTCTCTCTCTGTTGGTTTCTCTCATTCTCTCTCTCCTGGATTCTCCCTCACTCTCTCTTTCTCTCCTTTTCTCCCTCCATCTCTCTCTCTCACTCTTGCTCACCCATCCACACTCTCTCTTGCTCACCCACTCACACTATCTCTCTCTCTAGCTCACTCACCCACCACCCACCCACTCTGTTTGTTTTTGTTGTTGTTATTTGTACCAGTACTATCTAGGATATGGTACTATGGATGATAGTATATTTTTAAATCAAATATTACCTGTGTTTAAACATTGATCTTTTTTATCAGGATTATGTCAGATACTTAAGGTCTTCTTTGCTTTAATATGAATTTCAATAGAACTTTTTCTCATTCTATGAGGAACATTATTATTATTTGAATACATATTTGAATGTAGAATTTGGGAAATATGATAGTTGATTTTGGTAATTTTCTCATTTTCAATATTAATTCTGAGTCCATGAATAAAGGAAATCTTTGTATATTCTAATACTTTAAAAAAAACTTATTCAGCATTTGAAAATTTTCATTGTAGGTATCTTTCACACAGTTGGTGAAATTGGTTGCTAAATAGTTTATTTGAATATTTTCTGAAACTGTTTAGAATGGGATATTTTCTGATTTCCTTTTCAGTGGATTCATTATTAATATATATTAAGAAGGATTAATTTTAGAATGTTAATTTTATGTTATAATACTGTAAATTGTTCTTTATATCTAAGAGACTTCTGTGCAGGTCTTATAATAGAATTGATTTCATCATTAAATAAGGACATTGTGATTCATTTTATTTTAATTTAAGGATATTTTATTTAATTTATGTTACTTTTGGAAAGATTTACAATAATATATATTTATATTATCTTATGATGTGTATAACAAGACTAGCAGGAGCTCACAGTAAGATTTTATTTTTGAGTTTTTTAGGGGATGCATTTAGAACACTATTCTGCATGGGGTTGTTAATGAATCCATCATTTTTAGCCTTCAGCTTTTGAGGTAGGATGATTTCTTTCTTTTTTTGTTTTTTGTAAAGATGAATTCTATCAGTCTTATTGTATATATATTGAGAAAATTGTGTGATTTTTTTCAACATGATTCTACTTATGTGTTGTATAATGTTAATTACTTTCTATATGTCAAACCAACCTTCCATCTCCAAAATAAAAACAAAAAGACCATGTTGTATTATCCTAGCATTGTGTTGTTGTTTAAAACCATTTTATTGAGAAATTTTATGTCTATCTTTATCTGTACCGCTATATAGTTTTCTTCTTGTGGTTGTTATTCTTGTTTGCCTCCTGATCCTCTACTCTCTACATTTTCTTCTGTTTCCTTTTCTTATTTCTCCTTCTTCTCTGCTCTCTCTCTCCCTCCCACCTCCCTTCCTCCCCTTACCCTTCTCTGTTTATCTTTCTCTGTATGTGTTATGGGATGGTCTTTCTGTATGCCGTAATTATATACTATAGCAATATACTATTGTTTCATTTGGTTAATAAAGAAGCTGTTTTGGCCTATGGTAAGACAGGATAATAGCCAAATGGGAATCCAAGAGAGATACAGGGAGAAGAGGATGGAGTCTGGGCAGATGTTAGTCCTTCACCAAGGAACAGCATGCCAGCAGATCAGTAATGCCACAGCTATGTGGCAATATGTATATTAATAAAAACAGGTTAATTTAAGATGAAAGACTTAGCTAGCAGAAATCCTGAGGCAAAGAAAAAACATTTATTGTTAATATTAAGCCTCTGCGTATTTTAAAAGAGGCTGTGGGACTGTGGGACCAGGGTAGAACAGAGAAAAATGTATGGCTATATATGGCAGCCAATGTGGGACAAGAATTTCCACATAAAACCTGAAAAATCTTAATACAGAGCTCTAGAACACATAACCCAAGTTATGTTGAAAACAGCTTCCTAGTTATGTTTTTCATATGAGCCATGGTATAAAGATGTCATGGCATATGGGCTTGAAGTACAAAAGGGCAGGTTCCAGACATATGGGCTTGACATGCAGCATGGCAGATTCCCACTGTAGTACACAGAGGCATCCCCAAGCTGCTCAGCATGCAGCATGGCAGATTTAGCTTTTGCTCATGCATGCAAAAAAGGCTAAGGTATACACAATAAAAAGAGATCCAGAGCCCCCCCCCCCAACAAAACCTCTAAACAGGTACCAATGTATATTAAAATATGTGTAGCCTTAAAAAAGAAATTTAAAAAATATGGAAAATTCTAAAAAGGAATTAATTGTTTAAAAATAAAATTTTAAAAGCAGGAAATAAATTAATATTTAAAAAATAAATGGCATAGAGTGGGAGTTTGGGTCTTATATAATATTGTTATGTTAATTTTAAATTTTTTGAATGTTCACAAACAAACAACAGCTGCTGAGAGACATGAGACTGAAGGAGAAACTGTTAAAACACACCAGCTTAGATATGTTAAGAATGCCTGAACTTTAAGACAAAAATAAAAAATATATATTTATAAAATGGAACTTAAAGGATGCATTGCTTTGGAGAAACAGTTTTGTTTTGGTTTCCACAGGAAACAAGAGGTTGTGGATTCATTCCAGGTTAATATGGATCAGATTTGATAAGGGAGATCAACAACAATTGATGGTCTTTGGTTATTTGATGGGTTATGGACATTTATTATAATTCAGAGGAATATAAGAATATAAGATAAAAATACAACTATTAATCTCAGATATTTTACACTGGCATGATTTTTGGTATAATGATACAAATTTAAATTAATTTCATTACATTATATATATGCTTCTATTCTTATTTAAAAGATTTTTGTGTATTGATACAAAATTAATGTTATTTCTGTTACAAGTTTTACATATATATATATATATATATATATATATTTTTTTTTAAGGTATTGTACCTTAAATTTTATACAACTTATTTAAAATATAAAGCAGAGTCCTAATTTTTAAAAGCTATTATTGTAGTAGGAATCTTAAAAGTACTTGTTAATGAAATCAAACCCGAGGCCAGTTATTGGGGTGAATGCTGGAAGACCAGAGACACAGAACAAGCCACAATTTCTTCACTTTGCCAGTCCCTCAGCTGGTTTTGTTTCCTCAGACTGGAAGCTTCTGAGTCCTCCTCCCAATGGCTCTCAGCTGGACTGTGCTGCTCCAAAGCCCGAATACTTCTCCAGCCAAATGCTTAACTAACTAAATGCTTAACTCCTTAGTTCCTGGCCCTCACGCCTTATATACCTTTCTCTTTCTGCCCCCACTCCCTGGGGCTAAAGGTTGGGTTTCTGGGATCAAAGGCCTGGGTCACCATGCTTAGCTGTTTCTAAAGTGGCCTTGAACACACAGAGATCCACCTGGCTCTGCCTCCCAAGTGCTGGGATTAAAGGCGTGTGCTACCACCGCCCAAATTCTGTTAGGGCTTACTCTTCCTATTTTCTAGCCACCATTTTTGGCTTTGTTCTAGTGGCTGTCTGTTCTCTGACCCCAGATATGTTTATTTCGGGGAACACACAATATTTCAGGGAACACAATACCCACCACATATTATTATAAACTTCTTAGGATAATCAAAACATAGATTAGTAGTTATTTACAACAATGAAATTTGTAGATATGTTAGATATGTTTTCAGGATCATATAGAGATGTATTCTAGATAGGCAGATATATTTAGAAATAGATGGTCTTCAAATACTTCAAAAACTATAGAATATGACATTTAAAATATTTTGTTAAAAGAGGGTTTCTCATGAGAATAAGACATATCTGCTCCTGGCAACACCAATCTAATTCAGGGACAATGGGCATTGAAGAAACTCCTTATATAGTTTACTTTCTATATTGAAAGCCTAGCCATTTGGGCAAGAAACTGCTGTTGCCTGGAATGCTTGGCAATATGTTGTATAAATTGGACATACAGGACCCATTGGAAAGAAACCACTAGAGTTTATCTAAACAAGACAGGTTGGTCCTTTAAAGTTACTGCTTCACTGAAGAAACTGCCAGACGTTCTACAGGAAACACAAAAGAGCAAGTGATGTTCTACACATATTGGATTAAAAAGAAAATGAGTGCTAAACTTTGCCAAAACAAGGCAGGATAGTCCTTCAGAGGCCTTCAAACTGCAAGACATTCTGCAGGATACAGAGAAAAATAACTGACGAACTTTGCCTATATAGATGGGACAGTTCTTCAAATTTTCTGTTTAACTGAAAAGTCTGCCAGGGACTCTAGACCTATAAGCTAAAGATGGATACCACAACATTAAGGGTAAGGGTCTAGACAGCCAGTTGTATTTGCTGTTTCTAAAATTTTGGAAGTTGTTTACAATGAACGTCCTGTTTACTCAGATAATATTATATCTTTCTGGGGTCTTTGATGGAGTTAAAGACTGGTTATAATTATCATTTTGCTTAATTATAATAAAAGATAAATTAAATGTAAAACTATAGACTCACAGAGATAAGATAAATGATAGCATATTTTCTTTAATTTTGTCAAATACAAATAGACTAGATATTGTAATTATAATTCTTACTTGATAACTGTTTTTGTTATATGTATTTTACTATGTTAAAATGAAAAACTTCCTTTTCTGTATCTGTTTTTGTCTGCACCCCCTTCTCTCTCTCTCTCAGCCCCATGTGTGTGTGTGTGTGTGTGTGTGTGTGTGTGTGTATGTGTGTGTCTGTGTGTGTTGTATACGTCTTTTGATTTCGTGTCCTTTTCCACTTTTGATAGAATGATTATGCTGACTTCATAAAGTGAGTTTGGACATATTTTATCCCTTTCTATTTTATGGTGTACTTTGAAATATTTATCTTAGTCATTGTTCTATTACTATGAAGAGATACCATGATTCATGGCAACTCTTATAAAGGAAAACATTTAATTACGGCTCACTTACAGTTTCAGAGGGTTTTTCCATTGTTAGCATGGCAGGATGCATAAGAGCATGAGGGCAGACATGGTATTGTAAAGGAGCTGAGTGTTCAAGATCTGGATCTGCAAGCAGCAGAAGGAAAGCATTTGAAGCCCCAAGTTCCAGCTACAGTGATATACTTCCTCAAACAAGACAACAACTCCTGACCCTCGTCAAGTAGTGCCACTACCTGATTACTAAGAATTCTAGTCAGTGAGCCTCTGGGGGCCATCCTATTCAAACCACCATAGTTCATTCTCTAGCATCCATAGGCTTATAGCCATATCATAGTGCAAAAATGAATTCAGTTTAGCTTCAAAAGTCCACATAGTCTATCACAGTCTCAACAATGTTTAAAAGTTCAAAATTCAAAGTCTCTTCAGATATTCATAGAAATCTCTTATCTATAACCCCTTACAAAATCAAAACCAAAAACAAATCACATACTTTCAACATACAATGGCAGAGAATATGTATTACCATTCCACAGAGATGGAAAGGGAGTACAGTGAGAAAATACTGGATCAAAGCAAGACATAAAACCACAGCAGGGCACACTCCAAACTCTACATCTCCATGTCTGATGATAAGAATTCTTCAGCTTCCCAACTCTTTGCAGGTTTGTTGACAGCAACATACTTCTCTCTCTGGGACTGGATCCACAGCTAGTCTTCAGCCATCCTTTGACCTGTATCTGAGGCCTCTATCAGTGCCAACATCTTAAGGGCCCCAAGGCAATCTTGGGTTCACCTTCATGGATTCATGCAAAGACATCTCTGGACTTCCATGGAGAGTCACCCTTGGCACATGCCTGGCATCAGGGGTTTTCCTTAGTTGCTGAGGGAAATTCTATGAATTCATTTTTTGTATCCTTGACTCTAAAGCTAGAACCATGTGGCTGAACTGCCAAAGTTCTGCTGATTGCTGGGATTAGAAAATGCTACACACACACACACACACACACACACACACACACACACACACATCTTGTTCAAACATATTTTTTTCCAGTTTGTTTAAAATGATTTCTGTTATTCCCTAAGCTTGGCTGTCTGGAAACTCACTCTGTAGACCCTGATGGCTTCAAACTCTGAGATCTGCTTGCTGCTGCATCCTTAGGCCTGGGATTAAATATGTATACCACCATGCCTGGCTCTAAAATTTTCTTTAATCCCTTCTCACAAATTGGGAGTTTAGCTGAGTGAGGTCTTGCCCTGAGGTTACCATTCATTTTATTCCATTTTATTTTTTTGAACAGTGGGCTTAGCTTCATTACACTTCCTGGTTCTTCCTTGATTATCAAATTGTACATTGTGTATTTTTCCTTTTCATCATTCTTCTTTTTGATATTGAGCTGCACAAAAGTCACTACTAATAAACACACGGCAGTCAATACTAGGCTATAATGAAATCTCCTCTTCTAATTCTGTAAATCCATAACTCTTCACTTTAGCCTGAGGCATTTTTTGGACAAGGGCAGAAAACAGCCACACTCTTGAATAAACAAAATATCAGAAGAATGGCCTCTGGACCACATACTGATATTCATCCCCTCTGAAAATTCTAGAGCTGCCCCCCCCCCCAACACACACAGTTTAGATCACTACCAGCATAACTTTCTTCCATGGTCCTACTAGGATGGCCCATTGCTCCTTGCTTTAAATGTCCAATCATTTTTCTAGTCCAAAGTCTCAAAGTGTTCTATACTATTCCAAACAAAATTATGGTCTGCCCTATCAGTCCCTGGTACCAACTTCTGTCTTACTCAGTGCTTTGTTGCTATGAAGAAACACTATGGTCATGGAAACTCTTATAAAGGAAAGCTTTCATTATGTCGTGTTTACAGCTTCAGCAGTTTAGTCCATTATCATGGCAAGAATCATGGAGACTTTCAGGTAGACATGGTGCTAGAGGGAAGCTGAGAGTTCTACATCTAGATTGTCAGGCAGCAGAAAGAAAGAGCTATTGGGCCTGTCTTGAGCCTTTGAAACCCCAAAGCTTACCCCCAGTGGCACACTTCCTCTAACAATGTTACACCTCCTAATCTTTGACCAGTAGCTCCTCTCCCTAATGACCAAGCATTCAAATATGTGAACTTATGGGGTCCATTCCTTTTCAAATCACCAGAGTTTTGCTTAGTTCTTCAAACGTTTAATAAAATTCATCAGTTAATCTCTCCAGGTTGATAATTTGTAATACAGCTTTCAAAGAAATCCTTATTTATCTTCTAGATTTTATTTGTATATGTTAGAATGTCCCATTTTCTTGTTTCTAATTTTATTGAATTATACTCTCTCTCTAGATTTGTTAGTTTAGATAAGAGTGTTGATTTTATTTTTCTCTAAGATAAAATAACATTTTATGGTTCTCTCACTCATCATTTGATTTCATTTCTTACGTTTGTTCTCCTGTGTTGCACATATGTTGTTTTAGTGTCATGCCTTTTTGTTTTGTTTTCCCTTAAGTCTAGATATTTGTTACTATTTTCTTCAAAGACATATTTTTATATATCAGTTTGTTCATGCATATTCTGTAGTTCCCCTTCCTGTTTGTTGTTGTAGAATAATCTTTTTGTATACTGTAAAGATGTGTCTCTGCCTAAGGTACCTTCTGATTGGTTTAATAAAGAACTGAATGGCCAATAACTAAGCAGGAAAGAATAGGTAGGACTTCTAGAGAGAGAGATGACTAAGAGAAGAAGGGAGGTGGAGACACCAGGGAGACACTGCAAAAGTCTGACAAATGGTACAGAGGAGAGAGGTAACCAAATCATGTGTTAGAACATAGATTAAAAATATGTTATAAGACCTAGTTGAGAAAAAGCCTAAGTAAGCTAAGGCCAAGGTTTTATAATTAATAAGTGTCCATGTCATTATCTGTGGGCTGACAGTTGCAAAAAAATTCCAACTACATTTGATTACTAGTCTCATTACGTAAAGATATGATAAGTTACTTTTGGAATTTGATAAGATTAAATATGATCTTTTTTTAAAATAAAAATAAAACAAAAGAATGTATAATCTATAGTTGTTGGATGTAATATTCTACAAATATCTTGACCATTTAATCTATAGTATAGTTTAACTTTTATGTTTGTTTTATTTTTGACTGAACACTCTATTGGTGAGTATTTGGCTCGACCAATATTATTACTCTGTCCTACCTGTCCTTCATGTACAGTGTTTTTGTTTTTTGTTTTATAGATAGGGTACATCAACATTTGAACAAGTATTTTCAGTAGTATTAACTTGAAAAAAAAAAAGTATGTTTCTTCCTCTTCTCACTTTGGCCTCAAGTCTAATTTATTGGATTTGTGTGAAGATAATTTCTCTTTTATTTCCTTTTCGTTGGTATATTGTTTTTATATCATTTCACTCAGTATTTGTATGATTTTCCTTATCCACTGTGTTTCTTATAGATGGGTCAGTTCTTGACACTTAGGCAGTGTTAATTCTTTAAGTAGAGAATTATGATCATTTATGCGTAGAATTTTTATTTAAATGTGCGTCTTAATCCATATAATTTTCTTGGTTTCCTTCTAGTTATTTTAAAAACTTGATACTGTTTTCTTTCGTCATCCTTTATGTCAGAGGTTTTATTGCAAACTGCATTAATACAACTCTATTTTCTTAAATGTCATTCTTATCAGATTTATTCTTTTGAAGGCTTTTTCCATCCTGTTTATCTTTCTCTTCTATTTGTAGGGTTCCTTTTCTGTAATGTTGGGTTAGTATTCATGGGTTATTCATATACAGTCTATTAGAGTCTTATGTCTATCTTCCATACCTTCTTGTAACTTTTCTCAGATCAATCTCCTATTTTCTAATCCTCTCCCATATCTGTGTCTTATTTTTGTCTTTAAATATTCATGTGTATGCTATTTGTGCTGTCCATATACTCTTGGTTTTTGAAGCCATCTACCCAAATGGAGCATTGTCAAACCATCAGGGCCACATCCTTAGAGAAAGCTGACTCTCCATCCCCCAAGCCATCAACTGTCAATAGCTCCTCATTTTGATATGGAGAGCTGGTGGGTCCTCCCTCATACAAAACTATAATGTTTTCTGGTTTGATTCTTTGCAGATCTTGTAAAATAACCATAACTGCTATAAGTTCATGAATGTAATAGTCTTTTTATATCTAGAAGACTGTTTTGCTTTGGTCATCTTCAACTTCTGTCTCTCTAATGAATTATTGGTAAAAGAGAAGGATGCTACAGCAAATATGGATAGTAATGTGATGATTCTTCAGATACTAGAAATCAGTTTCCCATATGACCTAGCAATGTCACTCCTGAGAATATAGCCAAAGGCCTTATGAAGAGACACAATGACCACAGCAACGCTTAAAACAGCAAATATTTGATTGGAGCTGGCTTACAGTTCAGAGGTTTAGTCCATTATTATCATGGAAGGAAGCATGGCAGCATGCAGGAAGACATGGTGCTACAGAAGGAGCTGAGAGATATACATTTGGATTTGAAGGCAGTAGGAAGAGACTGAGATACACTGGGCTTATCATGAACTTCTGAGACCTCAAAGCATGCCTCCAGTAACACACTTCTTCCAAGAAGGCCATGCATACTCCAGTAAGGCCACACCTCCTAATAGTGCCACTCTCTGTGAGTCTATGGGGGCCATTTTTTACTCAAACCACCAGAGGATTCAATTTCCTACTACGGAGATACATGCCTAGCTGTGTTCATTGCTTCTCCATTTCTAATAGCTAGGAGATCGAAATAGCATAGATTATTTTGCTTTAAGCTTAACTTGGTCAAACTTTATTTTTTAATTATATATGTATAGTAATCTATATATAGTAATTCTCTATATAGTAATCTAGCTTGACATCTATTTTATTAAAGGACTTGAAAATTCCTAATTCCATACCCTTCTGATGCCTAAGACATTGGGGTCCCTTTTTGGTATTCTTAGTCTCATGAATAAAATATTTTAAGAATATACTCAAAGAGAAGCTTGAGAACAAGTTTAATTCTGTTTTAAAGAGAAATCTGTGGGCACATAAGCTGTAAATTGCTACAACAGTCTAGAAGAAGAAAAGAGACATTAAAAAGTCATGCCTTCTTAGTTATATGAGCATGGAAGTCAGGCACTTGGCACAAAACAGAGCATTAGAGAAGACTTAACAGGGCACAAAATGCCATAGAGCATACAGAGACAGAATAGAAAGAGAAAGTAAAGCTTTAGCTTTCTGAGCAGGTTGTCAGAAACAGAGGCAGAACCTTATGCCACTTTGTAGGGATTGCACTAGGGAGTGGGAATTCTGGAAAGGAAAAACACAGAATCTCGTCCAGCAGGTAATGTTTCTTCTTTTCTCATTAGCATGGATTAAAGTGAGCCTCCCTAACTGAAGAATGGTCCACTGAGCAGGAAATTCCCTGGCTCAACTGGATTTTTCAGTCTGTCTCATTGGGCTTAAATGTCTCCTGTAACTCTGCCATGTGGTTTCCTTGAAAAAAAATTTTTCCACAATCACTTTCTGAAATTTTTTTGTGTTTAGATTATTTTCCTCTTCTATTTATATCTATTATTATTAAATTTGATCTATTATTCATGATTAAATGATTTATGTGACCCAGTCATAATCCATATTTTCTTGTTTTTTGAATATAATTATGAAACCTCATCTTCTAGCCATGACAATCTTTTGCCTAACCCAGTCTCCTGCTGAGACATTTAATCTTTTTTATTGATTTATATATTTTGAATTTAGTTTCCCAATTGTCTTTTTGGTACATTTTCAGATTTGCTTACCTCTGTCATTTTTTTTTAATCCTTCTTATCCCACATTCTATAACTCAGTTTATTCCAAGTGTCATTTGAAGCTATCTGATTTCTCTTGAATAGTCTTTTGAAATCATTGTCTAACATTTTCATATCTTTGGTTCACTTAGCTAAAGAATTATGGAAATGGTCAAGTTGCCTTGTTTTTTCATATTCTCAGTTATATGCTAAAATTTGTTCACCAATTGTATGTCTACTATGGGAGTTGTCTTATGAATGATCAGCCTTCTCTTAAAAAACATAATATTCTATATCACTCAAATAGAAAAAAATGAAGTCATTTTTTTCACCCAAACTATATACATCATCTATCTATATGGATATAGTAAAATATTACAGCTATGCTACCAATAATTATGGATATAAAATGGTATAAATTTATATAATAAAACAAGGAATTGAACATACATTTTTGACATAGATAATTTATAATAGTGAGATGTTAAGGTGAGGTAGAGAAAGGGAACAAAGAAAAAGGAGAAAGATATATGGCAGAAATGTATTGGAGAAAGATAAAAAATATCAAGACATAATTTCTGTTAAAAAGTAGATGGTAAAATTAAATAAATATATAAGGTAAGGAAAATAAGGAAAGAAAGAGCAATAAGTTAAATCACCCTAGGTAAAAAAAAAAAAAAATATGAGTAGAAGAAGCTCATTCCTGTATCCAATACTGGAATTATCCAGGTAGGGATGAAGTAGTGGCCAGATATCATTTTACTCCAGTATAGTTCATCTTTATTCTCATCAAATACGATGATAAGGTATGATAGGGTGGAGGCTGGGCTTGTCAGGGACTTGTTGCCACAGAAAGAGTGCATTATTCTAGAAGTTTCTGAGTTTTCATGTATTAGAAATTGATCTTAATCTCATGAGTTTAATGACTGGTGGGCTTACTAGGTTTGTTTATGTTCCCAGGTAGCACAGTCTATGCATCATGGGTATGGCATTTGTCTTAGTCAAAGTCTCTATGCACTGGAGAGTAAAAGAATCAAATAAACTAGACAGAGGGTTCAGAAACTGAACAATCAAATCTCAGACTGCACTCTCAGGGCAATATCCTACAACTAACAAGACATTAGCAGATGAGAAACTAGCTATAGTAACAGAAGTTCTGTCAGCCTGGGATTCTGCTTTTTGACCTGTTACCCACAGGTCACAGTTAGCCTTAGCTTTCTGAACAAAACCAGCCCTAATCTACAGGATTTGTTCCTTGCCATTGATAGGAGGGCCATTAATCACTGATTTCCATACCCTGCACAACCCAAGTTCTTGTGGACCTCTCCTCCCCCGATACCAAATCTTTCCAATCCTAAGTGTCCTGAATTGGTGTTGCTCTGTGCCTTATGGTTCTAAAAGTATCCCATTCTAAAACAATAGCCCCCTCCCCATTTTATTGCTCCTGTTATGGCACCCTGAGAAATAATGAGTGAAACAATGGCTGGTTTCACCAAAGTTAGCTGGACATGACAGAGGATTCTGACAAAATCTCCATGCTGTATGTAAAGCTTTCAAAAACTGGGTTTCTGATGCAGCCAGAATGGCTTTCCTCTTGTGGATGGATGAATTATTCAGTCATGCCCTCTGTTGTTACATTGGATTCTTATTCTCTTGGGAAGGTAGAGTTAAGACTATGAACTACTTCCTGCCTTTTCTTGAGTTTCTTGTCCTTTTTTCCTTGTTGTTTGAGCATTCCTGTTATGTAGTTTGTGATTCCTGTTATTCTCCCAATCTCTTGCCTTGGAAATGATTTCTTGGAGGTGACCCCAATATTCTCACTTTGAATCTTGGAGAAGAAACTTGAAGTTGGCCTTTCTTTGAAATATTCTCTTAGAATATGCATAATATCAATATTAAGTCTATCTTTGTATACCTCCCTGGATTCAATTATTAATATATATGTGAGCATTGCATAACAGTGAATCAAGGAGTTATTTCCTTGAATTACCCTTGCTAATCTTTGCTATTAAAATCCTGAAATGTTTATAAGAAATACTCAACAAGAATTTCAAATTTTTATCTTTTCTAGAAGATTTATTATGAGATTAAAAAAATTATTGAATTTACTGGTAAATTATTCTTGGGAATAGTATTCACCTTGGAAGATGGTTTTACAGAATGTTTTACAAATACATATGGAACAATTTAATATTTATTTTTGAAAAAGTTTTTTTTCATATGAACATTTTCATTTCATCTAAGTTATAGTTTTGAAATAAAGCTGTTTATGATATCTACATACAATTCTGGTTATTTTTTGGGGGATTTTTGAGACAAGATTTCTCTGTGTAGTTTTGGTGTCTGTCCTGGATCTCACTTTGTTGACCATGTTGACCTTGAACTCATAGAGATCCACCTGACTCTGCCTCTCAAGTGCTGGTATTAAAGGAGTGTGACACCACTGCCCAGCATAATTCTGGTTCTTATTTAAAGACTTGCTTACTCACTTAGCAGTTGACATGCAAAAATTATAACTTATCAGATGATTCTGTGACTATGGAAAGAATACTATAATATATTTGGTCTCTTTATATGTGCAATAAAATGAATATATTATCTATGAGGTAGTGGTGTTTTAAAATATGTCTATTTGGGAGAATGACCCTATCAAGCTAATTAGCTATAATTCTCTCACATAATTTTTTGTGATTAAGACACTTAAAACCTCTTAAATAATCAAATTCAGTATTTGATTGTTAATTATGTCCACGACGATGCATGATAGATGTCTCAAACATTTTCTTCCTGTTTGACTTTAATTTTTTATCCTTTGACCAATTTCTCTTAATTTTCCTGTGATGTCCACCATTCTAGTCTCAGTTTCAGTGTTTTGTTTTTCCATTTCTTTTTAATATTCTCTATTGAAATGAAACAGTAAATTAGTCTTTCCATACTAAATTATTTCATTTAACACAGTGTACACACACCACCTTCTCTTCAAAGTCTGAATCACCTTCTGGGTTCTTTAAAACAGTGCTGCAATGGGCATAGGTGCATGTATCTCTTCCAAGCCCCCCTTTGCTTTCCTGTTGATGTATATTTAATACTGTAATTACTGAATCCTTTGGTTATATTATTAATTTTTCATGAACCTCGTAATGTATATACTGCTTTTTATATTGCACTGCTTATCCTGGATAAGCCAATGTAATCAATCCCCTTGGTGATTTGTTATATTGGTTCTGATCCTCTAGAGAACCCTGACTACTACAACTTCCAAAAGGCTCCTGTGTTAAACATTGTTTGCCAGCTGGTGGAACTTTTTAAAGTGCCTATATCAGTATGGATTTGACTGTATCAATGGAATAATTCATTGATATGATCATATATTGTTGGTGTTATTGAGACATGTAAATCATTAGGAAGTGAAGCCTGGTTGAGGATTTGGCTAAAGTGGGTATGTCTTTAAAGAATATCTTATCTAAGGTGGTCCTGTCTCAATTGTCTTGACTCCATGAGGTGAAAAGCATTTGTTTGCCTCATGCTGTTTAACATACATAGCATTCCAAGTCATCACATCCCCACAGCAGTAAAGCAACCTGATACTGTTGACATGACACCTCTGACAAACAGAAGCCACTGTAAACACTACCTAGCCTTTTAAGTTGTTTCCACAGGCTTTGTCACAGTGACAAAACATCTGACCTGCAGAATATGCTTGAATATGCTCAATTGTTGTCATTTAGAATCCTTTGGCATATCTCTACACAAGCACAAGGGTTATTTTTAAAGGATTGCTCTCCTTGTGTCCCTTTGATAACTAGATTCAGCCACTTATGAGAAAAAGTGATATTTTAAAAAACACAGTAGAGCTACTTTGAGTCATCATGGCTACTGAATTCCTTGTCATTTTTGTCTTTTATTGAAGGAAAAAATGCACACTGTTGTAAGACTAACTGATCTGCCACCATCCTTATGAGTCCAGCTGTGCTGACACTGGAAAGACCATCACAGGTGGGCTTTATTAACTCTTCCCTCATAGGAGGGTAGAGAATGTCATAAGACCCTCACTTGACCACCAAGCCATTCTTTCAACCAGTTTTATGAAATTCTGCCTTAATTGCATGTGTCCTCAGTGAGTAAACCAAGCATATATACTTGGCATGACTACAGATGGGACGCTATCTACATGGGACATGTAAACAGATAAAATTTCACAAAGTGTGTGAAGTTTTCTTATATTCACATCATGAGCTCCATTTCTTTCACATCTTCAACAAAAATTGGTATGAGGGACCACATGAAGGTAATTTGTTTTAGTAGTATAAAATTATGATTTTACTTTAAATTCTCAAATGATCCTAGATAATGAAAGTTTTCCATGTGCTTACAATTTATTTGTTCCTCTCCCATGGTGAACTGTCTGTTGAAATATTTTCCTTTCTTAATTAAGTTTGCATATTTATTACCATCAAGGCTTTATATAATGTAGATATAAATTTTATGCAATAAGAATGATGCAAAAAAAACCTCTTAATGTGGATCTTGTCTTTCATCCTATAAACAATGTTTCCTAAAGAGAAGAAAAACATATTTGATGATGGTCATGGTATTAACTTCCTTTTCTCCTTGTATGTATTCAGTTTGGGCATCATCTTTAAGACAACAAAACCATTGTCATGAAAAAATTTTTTCCTATGGTTTCTTTTCAATGATCAATTATTTCCAAATTAAGTTTTGCCAAAGATTCTCATTCTGTTGCTTTTATGGTATTCTCAGATCAATCGATTGTGGGTGTGTAGGAGTATGAGTGCATGTATGAGACCTTTTAATGCCATCTGTATGTGATTGGGAGTGTGAACATTAGTGTATTGGTCTGCTATTTACATTTATGTCTATTACCCATTGGGTTTTAGGTCAGTTTCACAATATGCGCATCATTATCATTTTATAAGGACATTCATATTGTCATCATGTCAACTTGTGCAAATTCTTTTGAGTTTCTTAAGTTTTTCCTTTTTCAAATCCTTTATCAATATCAAAAGTATCAATTTAAATCTACAAACCCTTTTTGTTACTTTCATTTACCAATGTTACCATTGACATTTATATTTATTTATTACAAATGTTTTTCCTAAATTCTAATTTCTGATTTTTATCAAATGTAGAGGTGAATTTGTTTTTGTATATTGTTACATATACTTTTTGTAGAAGTTTTGAGAATTTGTTGCTGATGTTTTTTATAGATTTAATGTGTTTGTGTGTGTGTGTGTGTGTGTGTGTGTGTGTGTGTGTGTGTGTCTGTGTTTGAACATGAGTATGGGTGTGTTGGCATCCTTACAAGCCAGAAGGTATTAGATCTCCTACCTGGAGTTTCAGGAGGTGTGAGCAACCAGAAGTATGTTCTGTGTATCAAATGCCAGACTCTGAAAAAGCATCAGGCACTCTTAAATGTTGAGCCATCTCTCCAGGCCTTGTTGCTGATTTCCTTTTGTAGAGTGCATGAGATTCTCCATGTAGATGGATCATCAACTTCTCAAAGCATGTGCTGTTGCCCTTCTACTTTACTGACTGAGTGTGGTGATACTTCATTTGTGCTTTAAAAAATAAAGTTTGCCTGGAGATCAGAGAATATAGCAAGCCAATTTAAGTAAACAAAGAAGTCAGTCAGTGGTAGCACATGCCCTTAATCAGGTAGGATCTCTGTGTGTTCAAGGCCACACTAGGAACAGAATCAAGTGTGGTGACACATGCCTTTAATCCCAGTACCAATCATAGAGGCCTGGAGGTCTGTACAGACAGACAGAAAGTGGCAGAGCTGTGTAGGAAGAGGAAGTGAGGTAGCTGGGCTAAGAGAGCCAATGAGAGGGCCAAACAGCAAGGCATGTAAGCCTGGGTAGAAAGGAAGTCACTCTTTGGAAGCTACAGAGTTGGTGAGGTAAGGTTAGCTGGTAGTTTTCCCTATTTCCCTCTAAGGCTTCCACCCCTATATTTGGCTCCATGTTTTTATTTAATAAGACCATTTAGAAATTCACCTACAATTGAGCTTTTCCTGCCTGCCCAGCACAATGATCACAGCTGGCCTCTGTGAATTGCTCTTAATCCTGTTCATTCTTTCACTATTAAAAATGAAGTTATTTATACATTTGTAGGTGACGTAATTAGGGTGATAAGGTTTACTTCAATTCCTAGTTTGCTAAAACTGCCAAATGGAATGAGTTTTAGACTCTAATAGAGGCATATCTCATATGAAATGATCTTGATTAAAAAAAAAAAAAGCAAGTTAGGGAAAACTATATTATTGTCAAATGTCAAACTATTTTGTTTATCTTTATTGCAGATCCACCAATTACCGAAACAAAAACATTTTATGTATTCAGTTCCTTGAATTTCCGCTGAGAATTTCCCATTAGTTTTCACAGAGGAAAACTGTGGCTTTTGTCACTTCCTTAGTTGTCTTTGCAGTAAATCTAGTCTCAGGCAATGAACGAGGGAACTCTTGCTTCCTTCCCAGAGTTCTGAAAGACTTTGTAGAACAGGAATTATCTTCAAGTGGATGCATTAAAAGGACACACAGGTTTTATATTTTGTCATTTTGGTCTGTTATTTTTAAAATTAAAAAAAATTTAAGGATATTATGCTATTTTAGAAAAAAGTTTGATGGAGTATATGTTTTAATGTTTTCTCACTTCAGGTTTTGAGTTAATTATTATAAAATTTTATGCTATTTCCTTATACCCCAAATCTGTAGAGGAATCACATGTAGCTTTCCTGATATTTTGAATTTTATGGAAAATATTTAAAACTTTAAATGATCTTTACTTTTAAGTCTATTAACTATGGTTTTTTGGGGTTAATTTTTATGCAATGATTTCTCTCTTCATGGCTAAGATTTAATTTTTGTTTTTTTCAAAACTTTTGATATCAAATGTTAGACTCAGTTCTCTATGGTTTTCTTCTGCTCTATATATTTGGTCTCATCTGTTTGTTACCTCAGTGGAATCTCCATTATATTTAAACATAAGGCTTTTTAAAAAAATATATATTTATCAACTTTTCTATGTTTTAAGGAAAAAATAAGATTAACCAAATATGAGATATAGGATTCAACCAGTACTTCATTTTGACCAGAAAACCTCAAGTAGATTAAAAAGAAAAGAGGATCCTGGAGTTTGCTGTGAGACTGTGTCTTTTGTAATGTCAAAAGCCACACCCATAAATTCTCCCCAACATTCCTGGCAAAGCATGAGCTGATCAAGGATGACAGCAATAGATTTGCCAGAGTGGGTAGGGGAAACAGCATTGTATCCCCAAACAGGAAACTCAAGGCTTAAAAACCATTCTGTGCTCGCTCCCCAAAGAAAACAAAATCAAGTGCTTTGTTTTGTTCACTTAAATTCACGTTACAAATTACACATCTAATTTTGTATGTATTCTGTGAAGTACATTAGAAAATTAAATTACTGGGTTTTTGGAAATTATGCTTTCAATAATAACCATGGAGAGAAGACACTGTGGAGTTAGAAGTTGCTTTGGGGCCCAACCTGCATCATTTCCCCAGCATTGTTATTCCAAGCCCAGTCCAGTAATGGCCAGGGAAGCTTAGACTTGACTCCTGCTAACACCACCCCAGCCTGCAGAGCAGAGTGGCTACATGGAGCCCAGGGGACACAGGCTTCTGTTTTACTGTTTCTATCTCTACTGTTCTTTGCCTCCAGTTCATTTTCAACCAAAACTTTCATCTCTTTCTGCTTACCTTGACCATAAGGTTTTTTACTACTCAGACCTAGAGTACAAACAATATAGATGTGTTTGCTCCACAAATAAGCATAGCTGGTGACAAATTCCTTCCTCTTCTCTCTAGGACTGCTGCCTACGATTTCACTGTTCATTCAATACAGATTGTAGCTCAGAGGAGCAGGGGTTCCTTTCTAATTTCATTTGCTCAGAAAGTCACAAACCAGAATTTGGGTTCCTCTCTACCCACTCAGATTTGACACATGAACTATATAATCCTTAAAATATATTTCAAATGCCATAAAAATGATAGTTTATGTTCCAGTGCCAATTCACAGCATTTTCTGTAATGACCATCAAAACAGCAAATATTTGAGTAAACATATAGGGACTTAGAGTTCTATAGTTGAAATGACCTTTCTCAATAATTTAATATTTTGAGGTTTACCATTGCAAAATTATTTACTAATATTGTACTTTTTATTTATTACTTTTAAAAACATAAATAAGCCATGTGCATTGTAATCTGAGACTTTGATGTTTATCAACTTGTCTCTCAAGATTTGCCCCAGTGTAAGCATCATAAATATATTTCAACTTCTTTTCCAACAAATGCACTCAGCACTTGAAAAAACACTTATAGTGACTGGCTTTGGTAAAAATGAAGCACAAATTATCTTAAGAAAAAAATACACATATTTTCCTCTTCCCAGTGATAAGTATGTTTGTTTTTTCAAAAGTCCATTAGGAATATTACTATATATTATTAATTGTGCTGATAACTTTTCTATTTTTATTGTAACAACTTTCCACAGATTCATGCTTGGGTGTAAAGTGTTGTTTTTCTTTTTTAATCTATTTACATTGTTAAAGGAAAGATTAAGTACATTTAAGATGGGTTTAAGTCTTCCAAGTACTTTTATTTAATTTTCTAATAAAACAAAAATATTTAATACATCTTTTTTTAATCATTAAATGGGAAACTTGAAGAAACCTTTCTAAGGTGATCATCCAGACACATGGGATGTCCTGAAGATGGGGGATGACTTTCTTTACTCATGTTTTTCAAATTTCTATTCAAATGAATGCCTTGTATTTTAATGAAATTTTTAATAACACCTGAAAAAAGTAAAGTGACAGTTCTGTGATTAAACTTAATAAATGTATTTTTAAATGCTAATCCATAGTTTCATTCTTGTTATTGTATGCCCTTTCTGTAATGCATTTGTGCAGTTGGCTACCAGCTTTCAGTTTGGACTTTGAATGTCTGATTTTGAAAACGTCAAATATTACAATCAAGAGCCCAAAAGAAATCCCTCATCAAATTAGAATCCACTGGAATATTTGGACCTTAGCTAATTAACTATGCTCTCAAGAATTTTGCTGAGAAATGAACTCAATTTAAAATTAAATTAATTAAATTAAATATATTCTAAAATATAATAGCTCAAGACCCATCAATTTCAGTTGAGCTGGTTCTATCCAGCCAACTCTTATTTTATGACCTGAAATATCTCGCTTCAAGCAGTTATGCACTTAATAGTACAGAGGGCAAGGGTTGTAGACTAGGAAGTATCAGGTACCATTAACTTAGCTGAATACAAATGTACATACTGCTTTCATGGTTCAAGCATAAACAAAAGTGTAAACAGAAAGCAGTGCTGAAGTTTCTCAAATCCTGTCATTAAAAAATCCTGTCATTAAATTGACTTAAACAAAATGTTCTTTCTTTTGAAACTAAGAATTGTTTCCAAAGCAAAGTGTTTACTGATGCGGTTCTTATGAATTTTACTCTGTTTTGCATAAGAAATCACATGACCTACATTTTTCCTATTTCATTACATACTTCTCTGCACACAGCATCTTGTCTGGAACCCCACCTCCCACCTCATACATACACCATTCAGTTGCTTCACAATTGTGAAGGACCAAAATGTCTATTTCTCTCAAGTCATTTAAAAATGATTTTTGTTATTGCATAAAAGATTTTCAGGTGAAGAAACCAACTTTAAGGCATGTTAGCTGTGGTTGTTAAGGATGCACTTTAATTTTAGCATTTTCTAGAGGGTGAGTATTGAGCACTTCCATTAGAAGGATGTGTGAGCAAATGTGCAGAGTGAGCTTGATTTAGTGATTTTAGGATGTAAAAATAGTTCAATGTGTCATGTTGTAGAAAATAATTATGTGTAGCATAGTCAATCAAAATCAAATAAATAGCATCCATAAATTAAGAACAAGGAAAACATTTATAACAGGACAGGTTTTACTTTTTTTATACAAAAAAAAAAATTGGGGATACAGAGGCATGTCTGCCCTCTCTGGTAGGGAATTGGCATACGTGTGTAACTTTGATGAAACGACAGCCTCCAGATGAAAGTAGCTGGACTGTGATTAGTCTTACAGCTTGTGCTACCTTCTCTTGATGAGATAAATAAAAATTACTGTGTCCCCAGGTCACCCCTTTTACTTCCATTATCCTTGTGTACCTCAAAATTACTGATTGTTTTTTATTGAATCATAAAGGGATATCCTGACTTAATTGTAAGATTTCTTTTGGTGACAGGAGTCCTTATATTTAAAGAAGTATGTTCAATTACATGAAAGGTGTAAAGATCAAACATCATGAATTAGAGATATCACAGTGTTTTCAGAAATAAAGGAAATATTGGGCAGAATGGAATCCTGTTGTGGGATATTTTGTATGCTGTGAATATGTGTTGCTCTGATTGGTTGATTTAAAAAAAATGCTGATTGGCCAGTAGCCAGGCAGGAAGTATAGGCAGGATCAGCAGACAAGGAGAATTCTGGGAAGAGGAAGGCTGATTCAGCGGACGCCAACCCACCATCCAGGGAGCAGCATGTAATGGCACACAGGTAAAGCCATAGCAAATGTGGCGACATATAGACTTAACAGAAATGGGCTGAGTTTAAGTGTAAGAACTAGTCAGCAGTAAGCCTGAGCTAATGGCTGGACAGTTTTAATTAATACAAGCCTCTGTGTGTTTACTTGGGTATATCCAATGCCATTTTCTGACTTCTTCCTTAGCCACTGGACATGTGGTTCTTAGATATCCTTGCAAATAAAACACCAAAGACAAGAACTCTTTAAAAATTAAGAAAAAAATTTACATTAAATTGTAGAAACATGATCATCTCAATTTAAAAATACTTCTAATTCTTGGTAACCTTGAATTGAAAACTTATAAAAGATACATAATATATTTATCTAACATAGCTTTGGCTTTGATGATCCTTCATCTTTATAATGGATATGGAGACTGTATTTTATACATGTTGAATTTCTAGGTCTACAGAGAAACTACAGATTTCAACATTTGGCTCATCCCATAATTCCCTCAGGGAGTTTCTGCCTTTGCTTATAAATAGATATAAAGCATAAGTCTTTAATACACTGACAATTATGGTTTCATACTTTAAGTTTAACCGACTATGTTTCTTTTAATAGCAGGGGACACTAGCATATGGGAAAGGCACTGAAAGAATATTATGACACCTTATGTCACTAAGTGCACCCAGAAACTGGAAACTAAGCAAAAACTACCACTTGATTATAGCATGTGAAACTATAACTGAGTGTCTATTACTGTAGGATATGGTTCCAATGTTATGTCTAATCATATTTTCCATAGTATAAGAAATAACTCCCATAGCAGATTCCTTTGAAACCATTTGTTCACTATATGTAATTTTTTTCTGACGAAAATAACCTTTGTCCAAGCTGTGCTAATAAAGTGCAAGAAGACAATAAAGACCACCATGTGGCTTACCAAACAGAAAAGAAATAAACAGACCACAACTCACAACCTTCATGTATATTTCCTACCAGAGGTCTCACTGTAACCCACCATGTGTCCTGAATGGCAGTTTTTACTTGTATATCTTATTTTATTGCTTTGATAATATACCTGATATGATGAACCTAATTTTAAAAAAGGTATTTATTCTGGTGAATAGTTTCAGGGTACAGTCCATTGCCATGAATGGCATGACCTCAGGATCCTAAGGTAGGGGTCACATGGCATCTGCAATCAGGTAATGGAGAAAAAGGAGTTCAGTTTGTTTTCTCCGTTTTATTCAGTAGAGGATTTCATCCCATAGAGTTGTGTTACCCAGATTTAGCATGGGTCTCCTCACCCCAATTAAGACAGTCTAAGAGTTCCCTTACAGACATGCCCAGGTGATTGATGCCTAGGTCATTTAGGATTTTGTTAATTTTAAAATCAATATTAAGCATCACAATGCCTGATACCCAGGAAGATATTTAAAAGAAATATCTCTACTCTTTCAGGGGCTTCCCTTAAATGGGTCTTTTTCCTTTGGCTGATTTCTTTTTATTAGTTTGGTAGAAGAATGCGAATGATGAACTCTAGGATTCAGAAACAGTCTTTCTCTGATATCAAAGTTTCAGAAATAAAAGAAAGAAAATTGTCTTTTTTTGAAACAGTAAACAGAGTCACAGTATTATCAAGACTTCCTTTGTGGCTTGCTGGTCTCCTGAGCAAGGTATCTTCCAGTTTCCTATCTAAAGACTTAAAATGTCTTAGATGTTATGCTTTATTAGAAAATTGAATTGAAAGATAAACATTTCACCTCCATATATCTGTACAACATTGTTTGAAATATTACAATTAATCATATCAGTTTTTACTCAAAACATTTGTATAACTAAACAAGAAAAGCTACTAGCACAATTAATTATATATAGCAAAACTGACTGTAAGTAAGCTTTTTAAAACAAACATATTTATTACTTGGGGAAAAAAAGAAATTTATATTCATTTTTCTAACTTAATTTGTGTTTTCTTTTGACCAAAGCCTGTCAATATAAATGGCCATCTTGCACTGAGTGCATAAGTTGGAGAGTGAGTTAAGGTTTATCTACAATGCTTACACTGGGGCAGCTCTTGAGAGAAAAATAGACAAACATGAATTTTATGAGGTCCAAGTCATGAGGTTCATTTAATTTTGGGGGAATAAAATTATTACATGAATAGTACACTATTGGTAAGTATATTTGCAATGGTAAGCCAAAATATATTAAACTATTGAGAAAGGTCATTTCAATAGTGGAACAAAAAGGTCTGTATATGTTTGCCCAAATCTTTGCTGTTTTGAAGTCCATTCCAGTGCTCTGGATTGTAGAGAAGACATAAATTAGCCCCCCTTTAATGTGAAATGCATTTTTAAATTTATTGTTAATTTGTTCAACTTTAACCAGAAGAGTTGAGTTCCAGTCCTGGCTTGCTGCTGTTTGAGCAAATGACCTAGTCTCTAGTCCTCATTGAGTGAGCTGTTAAATCCTAGACACATATCCATGTCGGAAAAGAATGGAGAAGACAGGTTTATAACCAGGGGTTCTTCTTTACCACAAATTTTTAAAAATACAACTTCCACTAAAATATGCTCAATGTTCTTAAGGCCTCTGGTAATAGGCCTTTCTACAGAGTACATGCTCACCTTGAGGAAGTTGACACTCATGTAAACAAAATTGTGTGACTAAATTGTTCAATCTCTGTATTAATTTTTACTTCAAGACTAGAAAATTATAATTTTTCTAATGATACACCACAAAGATGTTTAAAGTTAGCTCTTTAGTATACATACACATTTACAATTTGTTTACAGACAAAAGCATTTCCAATAGAGATGAGTGGAATGTGGCTGTTCAATGCTTTAAAAATGTTTTATTCATTTTTTTGAGTATTCTATATATGTATACAATTATCATGCATCATTTTTCCTTCTCCAATTCCAATAGGATCTTCCTCAGCAAATTCTCCTCCCAACTCCATGTAGTTTTAAAATTACATATAATCACCTAAGTACAGTTAGTGCTGCATACATGCACAAGGATATGGGACCATTCACTGAAGCATGGAGATCCTTCCAGTGAGCACATCCATGTAAAGTAATACATATCTTTACATTTTTTATTGACCCCCAAAGAGCATAAAAATAACATATAGTAATTGTAACTTCATTTTTCTTTCTACAAATTCTTTGCTACGATTCTTCTCTTCAAGTCAAATTATTGCTTCCTGTTGATGATTTTCTGCTGGATATAAATTCTTTCGGCCTCTGTTATTCTGTGTCTTTTTATAGGTGAATTAAGTCTATTGATATTAAGGGATATTAATGACCAGTGAAAGCACAGGGACAAATAGCCAAATGAATGGGAGCACATGAATTATGAACCAAAGGCTGTGGAGCCCCCAGCTGGATCAGGCCCTCTGGATAAGTGAGACAATTGAATAGCTTGAACTGCTTGGGAGACGCCCAGTCTGTGGGACCAGGATCTGTCCTTAGTGCATGAGGTGGCTGTTTGGAACCTTGGGCTTACACAGGGACACTTTGCTCAGCCTGGAAGGAGGGGACTGGACCTGCCTTTACTGAATCCACCATGTTTAAATGAATCCCCAGGGGAGTCTTGGCCCTGGAGGAGATGGGAATTGAGGTGAAGGGATGGAGGAATATGGGGGTGGGGGCAGGAGGGGGGAGGACAGGGGAACCCATGGCTGATGTGTAAAATTAAAACATAAATATAATAATAATAATAATAATAATAATAATAATAATAATAATAAAAGAATGAAAAAAACATAAAACAAAATTTAAAAAAATTCTTTCAGCGTCTTTGGATCACTATATGTTTTTCTTTCTCTTTCAACTGTGGCAGATAATTTTGTTGGGTATAGTACTCTAGGTTGGCAGTCATGGTATTTTCAAACTTGGAACATTTGCTGTAGGCTATTCTGTCTTTCAAATTGTCATTGAGAAATCAGCTGTTATTCTGATAGCTTTTCTTTATGTGGCTTGTGTTTTTTTTTTTTTCTTTCATAGGTTTCAACATTCTTCTATAATTTAGTGTTTTAATTATAATATTTCTTAGGGTATTCTTTGTTGTTGTTGTTCTGGTCTATTTGATGTTCTCTATGATTTTGTGTCTGTATGGGTACTTCTTTACTTAGTTTGGGGAAATTATTTTGCATAGTGTTCAAGATAAGGTCCATCCTATTAATATGGGATTCCTCTGTCATCTATACTTGTAGTTCACAGAATTTGACTTTTCATGGTGTCCTGTATTTTCTGCATATTCCTTTCCAATTCTTTATTCCTCAAATATTTTTGATATTTTGTAACTACTAGTTTACTAAATCAGCATAATCTGTAAGTACTTTCCTGTGCTCTTAAAAATTTTTATACTATGTTTGTTTGTTCTGCTTCATCTACTTTATCTTTTAGTCCTAATATTCCACCTACCACTTGATCCAATCCTTTGTGTTATCTAATTGGGTTATTGAGTTTTTCAATTCCACCTCCATTGAACTTCAGTTCTATTCAATATTTCTCTCTCTCTCTCTCTCTCTCTCTCTCTCTCTCTCTCTCCCTCCCTCCCTCCCTCCCCCCTCTTTCTCTCTTGAATTTGGTTCACAAATTCTGTATTGACTTCGTTATTTCATTCAGACTTATAATTGGTTTTCTTGGGCATCCACTTATTTGTTTATTCATTTTGAGTACGTTCTCTTTGCATTCACTGAGCTGTTTTTGAAGTGTCTTCTTTAAACTCATACAATTTTTTAATGGAGTTTCTGATGACTTTGGGGGGGGGCATTTCAAGACAGAGTTTCTCTGTGTAGTTTTGGTGCCTGTCCTGGATCTTGCTCTGTAGACCAGGCTGGCCTTGAAATCACAGAGATCCACCTGGCTCTGCTTCCCGAGCGCTGGGATTAAAGGCATGTGCCACAACTGTCCAGGTCTGGTGACCTTTTAAGTGCTGTATGCTGGGATTCATCCAGGTAAATCTCATTGGAGTACATTTCTATAGGACTGCTTGATTTGGAAGGAAGACTTACTGTCTTGACCATTTATACTTTTATTGGGAGACCTGGACACATGGACAATGTCATTGTTTGTATATTCTACAGGCTGGCCTGGTAATACCACATGTCAACATTTATACCCAGAGTTTAGAAAAGGCAAAAATGGGGCTCAACAGGTTGGAGTGGTTCTGTTTGAAGAAGTAGGTGTTCACTTGGGAATTGGGGAAGATACAGACAGGGGAGGTTCAGGCAGATTTACCAGACTGAGCCATAGCACAGGGTATATGTGCCTGACTAGGATGGAAGATTGATTTGGCATAGAACCTGCAGAGTGCCCACAATTGGTAGGGAAAACACACACAATGGAAGGTTCTCTGATTACGCATGAATGCAGCATTGTTGTCTATGGATATAAACATATATATTTAGACCGATATTTGGGGCCATGTCAATTTAGCTAAACCCTAGAATTGAGGTCCTTTCTTTGGTCTGTGGCCTTCTCTGACATTTTTTTTTAAACTATATTTTGCCAAACCAGATTTGTATTCCCTCCTGTGGAACAGGCCTCACATCCAGTCTGAGAGTGGTTGGTTACCTCATGACTGTGGTATTATTATTGTATGAGTGGGATGTGTTTACCATAATTGACTAAAAATTTGTTTGTCTCTGTCATCAGGAAAACTGGTCTATAAAATTTTCTTTGTTGTGTTCTTACTCATTTTTGTTATCAAAGAAATGGAAGCTTTGTACACACTGGTAGTGATCATTACCTCCCTATATTATGGAAAAGCTTAAGGAATATTACAGTGGTGATATTAATTAATTGTTAATTGATTAATGTTTCTAGAATGTATCTGAATAGTCCTTACCTCCCCGATCCTGCAAAAATTTTTATTACTGTTCCAATCTCATTGGTTATCATGCATCAATTCCAATTTTTTGCAATTTATTTATTCAGTTATGTGATGTTCATATATCATCATTTTGTCACATTACCTAGAAATGTACCCATTTCTTCTAGACTATCTAGTGTTGTTTAATATATGTTTTTTAAATATTTTCTAATTATTCTGTAGATATCATTGACATATGGATAAATTTTCCTTTTCTCATATCTAATTTACTAATTTACTGCATCTTTTTCATTATATAGGCTAAAAATTTAGTTTTCAATAAACCAATCATTTTTGATCAAATGTATATAAATTTTCTGTGAGTCTCCATTATATTAATTTCTGTCCTTGCCTTTGTTATATATTTCCTCCTTTGGGTTGTAGTGTTATTGTTTTATAGAACCTTGCAATGTATCATTACTTTATTTGTTAGAGATATTTCTGGTGTTTTATTATAAACATTCATAACCATAAATGTTCCTATTAAAACTTTTTAACTACACTTCAAATGTCTAGAAGGTGGTGTTATCACATTCATTGGCTTCTAGGAGTTTTTCAGTTCCATATCTGGTTTCTTCAATTACTCACTGGATATTCCAGTGTACTGTTAAGTCTCTCTATATATTTGTGTAGTATACATGTTCTTGTGCTATCCACTTCTAAACTTTTAGCTTATTACACTTCTTTCTGGTAAACTTTAAGAAAGTATTTTTTTTATTGTTTTGGGATATTTTGGTAATGTTTAATTTGTGGTCTAGTACATGGCTTATTCTATAAAACAGGTCACAGACTGCCTTAATTTGTGCACATCATAAAATGCCTGTATTTTTTCCATCAATTTTAAATATAGCTTTTCTGGATATAGCAATCTTGTTTGGTGATTATTTTCAGAGCTTGAGATACATTTTTCATGCTTTAAAGTTTGTTGACAGGAAATACAATATTATTCTTATGATCCAACATTTGTAGATGAAATAGCATTTTTCTTTTGTAGGTTTTCATATTATTTTTTACTTTGTGCTTTTGACATTTTGACTGTACTGTGCAATGGTACTTCTTTGATGATGTCTTTAGGGGTTCTAACTGACTCTTTGGAACCTATTTGAATGTTTACCTACATATGATCACTGAATTCACTTCCTTGGGAAGGCTTAGTGATGAGACTTAATTGATATTTATGATATATAATTGATATATAGGTATATGAAAGACTCAGCCTGAAACTAATTCCTTGATTGATTTCACACACCATTCCATTTCATCTTTTCTAAATCATACTGTTTTTTTTTTCCTGAGAAAAGTTATTTGTATACATATAGTGTGTTGTCTTAAGTTTATCCAATCTGATGAATATGTTATACATCTACATTCCTGTAAAATAAGAAGTTTATTTTGTATGTAGCCAATACACAAATAATTTCAGTAAATGAAAAATGTATATATATATATATATATATATATATATATATATATATATTCAATGAATTGCTAAACAATAGAAGAAAAAAATTAAATATATAAGATCCCAAGTCTTCCAGTTTTTATACAATAGAGTCTACTGTTGGATAAAAATATTAATAAATGATAATAGTTTATTAGAAATATAAGTATTCTTATGAAAGAAAAGTTCAACACTCTGACATGAAATCAAAACATGGGATAGAGAACTAGATTGGGTAGTCAGAGAAAAATCCACCAAGTAAGGGCACCAAAACTGAGTGAGGAGACAAACTGGTGAAGTGCTCTGGGGCTAATTTGCTAAGAGAGGATGGTTAAGTGTTAAAGACTAGGCATACGGAGGAATGTCACAATTTAGTGTATTGAGCAACATGGGAATCAGGAATACCCGAGGTAGGCTATGTAAAACTATACACTTCCTCACACCACATTAAGAATTTCTAAATCATTTTAATATGAATTAGAAACAATTAGAGTTTTAGCAGAGGAAGAAACTTAGTATTAAAATTTCAAAATGGATGGAATGTCTCATTAGGCTATGGCCAAAGCAAGAGCAAGCCGTATTTATAAGTCTAAGCAGAGTGAATCTAGGTTACCAATATCAATAACTTTGAACAGTGGAGAAAAAGAAATGGCTGGTTTTGATACACTAAAATATGAAAACTGTGTGAAGAACAAGATATAAATAGAACACAAAAGGAAGTATAACATGTCTCACTTCCTTTTTTATCACAAAGATGAGAGGAAGTTCATCTTACATCAGAGTTAAGGATCCTAAGGCAAAGCCCTCCCCACTGCTACCAAGACTGAGCAAGGTGTCACACCACAGGCACCGGGCTCCCAAAAGCCTGCCTATGCACAAGGGACAGATCTCAATCCCTGCTTTCTTATAGAAACCTGGACCACCAGCTCAAGGCTGGCAACATCCACAATGATTTGGTTCCTACCTCATCAATCATTAATTAATAAAATACTCTTTAGGCTTCCCTAAAATTCAGTTTTATGGAGTGTTTTCTCAATTGATGTTTCCTCCTCTCAGATAACTTCAGCTTGTTTCAAGTTGACATAAAACTACCCTGAACTTATGCATTAAAACTACATTCTTCATCTGTTGCATGTCTTCACAAGTGATGCACAGAGTACACAGTGGCTGTAACAATACTATTTTTAATTTAAAAATTTTAATTAGTGTACAAAGTATTCAGCTTTGTTGTATTATTCAAACACAATGTTCCTGCTGCCCTACCTTATGTCGTCATCTCTCTTATCCTTTTCTATTTCACCCTCACCTGGTGTCTCGTACTCCCAATGTCTGCCAGTTTTTCCACTTTCAAGTGTCATGTGTGCCATGATCCTCATTACCTCCATCCTAGAAACTTTCCCCTTTTGGGTTTTTTGTCTAGTTTTATTCCCATGCACACACAAGCACGTCTGAACACAAACACAACACACAGGTTGGATCTACATATGAGAAGAGAAAAAAAAGTGAAAATGCGTTGTCTTTCTGTGTCTGGGCTATGCAATAATTTCTAGATCCACTCATTTTGTTGTAAATTTTATAATTTCTTTGACTTTCATAGCCAACTAAAATTCTATTATAAGATGTAATAAATTTTTACTATCTATTCAGTATAATGTTTATCAATCATAAAATGTGACTTTTCTTATAACTAATGGAAAAATTCTTCTATGTATCCCTTCAAGAATAAAAACCTGACACATTCATTAGCATATGAGGAAATACTATAATAATGATGATAAAAGATAAATAACAAAATTTTTGGTGCTTGTATATAATGAAATGTTATTCATAAGAATAACAAAATTTGTAAGGCACTAGATGGAAAATGATGGCCGTTATAGAGAAGTGGAAGGATAGATAGTCAAACAGAGGACACAAGAGTGGAGCAAAGAGTTGGGATATGAGGAAACATGTAAAGAGCCAAGAGAGGCCAGTAGACTAGGTAGAAGACTAGAGAGGATGAGAGGGTTAGCAGAGGCAAGAATGCATGGGAAAGCTTCATGGAAATCTACTATCCTATCTGCTTAATAATAATAATAATAATAATAATAATAATAATAATAATAATAATAACCTACACAGGAAAAATGAAACTGAACGGAGGTACCCACCATGGAGAGGTAAAATGCTATTTTGAATTATGTGGTTCCATGGACAGGTAAAATGCTATTTTGAATTATGTGGTTCTGCTAAGCTGGGGCCAGGGATTTATAAGAGGTCAGAATCAAATAAAGTGATACCTTTGGGATAACAGATGCTGGTTAGTGGAACTGAGAAATTAGTGATGATTATGAAGAGACCAGTATCATTAAGGTCAAATCTTCTGGAAGTGTTTCCAAAGTATTTACACACAGTGGACTGTGTTCCCCAAGGTGGCCAAGGCCATACCTCAGGCTGGCAGCTGAAGTTGGTAATGTGAGAGTCACTCAGGTGGGACTGGTTTTGAAAGCATGAAAGGGTCATGGAGAGCAGCTAAGGCTTGGAACCCTATGGTAGGGCTAGAATCCCCATAGAAAGCCCAGGAGAGGCCACGGAGGACACTGCAGCCCATTTGCACAGAAGGTCCAGCAATTTGGAGTTGCCGATGCCAAGTGCAAAGGACTAGATGTGTCTGCTGTAATCGACCATTGGCCGATTCTTACTTCGTAAATACAAAGACAACACCTTACAGTAAAAGTAACAAGACAGGAGGAAAGGGGGCATTTCGTGGAGCTTTGGGCAGAAGGCTTCAAAGATTTCCTTGGGAGGTTCAGCGTGACTGTAGTACATGGATCTAAAGTGAGGAAGAACTGTTTGGGTACACTTGTTTACTAGTGCCCTGTCATGGGAGATTATGGTTTTAATGAAGTGAAAGAAAAATGTGTCTGGAGATGAGTAAATGTGTTAGAATCCAGGCTGTCATAGAAGACAAGAACAATAGTATGCAAGTTTTTTTTTTTTTTAAGTGCCAATGCTTTTTAATCAAATCAGATAACACATTAAATAGTAACATATTTTATTATATATTTCAATTTGGAACAAAATCATTAGCCAGTGTTCGTTGTGTTTATTTTCAGTAAAAAAGCAAAATGGAAAAATCATACACTATATGATAGATAGATAGATGATAGATAGATAGATAGATAGATAGACAGATAGATAGATAGATAGAGATAGCAATTTAATTACATATCTTCTTCTTTTTTTTTTTTCGAGACAGGGTTTCTTTGTGTAGCTTTGCGCCTTTCCTGGAACTTGATTTGGAGACCAGGATGGCCTCGAACTCACAGAGATCCACCTGCCTCTGCCTCCTGAATGCTGAGATTAGAGGCGTGCGCCCCCACTGCCCGGCCATATCTTCCATTTTATGCTAGTTTTTTAAACATGTTTTTTTGGGATTTCTGTTCATTGACTCCAAAACTATTTAAAATTGTCAGGTTTTACTGGTGAAGGTATTAGATCAGATATGATTATTCTAGGTGATTATAAAATGAGAATCACTAGAAATGAGCCAAAGACAGATGCATTTAACAGAGACTATGCAGAGAACAGAATCCTTTATCATCACAACAAAATTAATGGCAAGTTAGCTGAGGATAGGTGAGATCTGGCTGCAAGTGCAAGGCAACTTGATACAAACTATTTCACGAGATATTCTCATAAGACAAATATTCCCATTTTAAAGCTTGTAAAAATGAAAGAGATCAACCCATTCAAATTCAGATCATCTACTGCTGGAGTTCTCTTGTTTATCAAGAAAATTGTACTCAGAAATTAATCAATAAGGGGTGGGAGAGATGTTTCAGCCATGAAGAGCATGCAGTATTTTTGCCAAGGACCTAAATGTGCTTTACAACATCCACACCAGATGGTAACTGCCTGTAACTCGGGTTCTGTGGCATCCTACATCTCTGGCTTCTCTAGGTACCCACACAAGTGTATACATATGGGTGTGCACACACACACATACATGCACACACACACACACACACACACACACTTTAAAAATTTTGAAATTTACTGTTGACTACAGTAAGTGTATGTAAGGTAATTATGAATAATTAAAATAGAAACAGAAGACTAATTTCTCAAGTAAGTATTAAAGAGCTCTATCAA